>NC_080094.1:57423333-57763750 GCF_950005125.1 Chionomys nivalis | reverse complement strand
ACCAAAGAGAAAGGAAGGCCACCTCAGAAGGAGCTGCCAATAGTGCCAGTTACACGATCCCGAGGAATCTAGAAACCATGAGTCACATCCAAGGCCCTGTCTACATTCCCCGATCTGTAAAAGTGGAGAATCTCAACTAGAGTCATGAAGCAGCAGCAACGCACACCCCAGCAGCTTTCAAGCTAGAAGCTCAAGGATTGCAGACTAAAATAGCACCTTGGCAACCAGGGAAGAGGATAACAGCATGCACAGGCTCTTCTGTAGTGAATCAAGGATCAGGCCTGTGCTCAAATTAAGTCCCAGTAGAACATATCGCGGATCAGAAACTAAGACAGAAATCACCCTTAAAAATGAGTTCCCACAATGAGGCCTGGTAGTAAATGCTGAACTCAACTGGGGGATCCTCAGGGTTCATTCCTGGCACATTAAGCTCTGGGTCCTTTTATAGTCCCATCATACACTCTAAGGAATAAAAATCATCTCAGGACTACAGGTGAAGCTCAGTTAGTGGAGTGCTTGCTTAGCATGCACAAACTCTAATATTCAGTCTTCAGCACTACAACTGGCAAAATAACTTACACTTGTAATCCGAGCACTGGGAAGGTGGAGACAAGAGGAGGAGAAGTTCAAGACCAGTCTGGGCTACATGAGACCTTATCTACAAACAAACAAAGGAACAAATAAATATTCTCCTGACACATATATATTTTCAGGCTTAGCTTTTAGCTCATGTTAAACAAAGTGAGGCCTCAGAATGCAGCTTCAGTTTCAGTAGCTCTGTGGTTCTCAAAGAAGGGAAAAGTTTGTCCCCTTTGTGACATTTGTCAAAGTCTGGAGACAGGATTGTCAAGAATCATTTGGGAGAAAATTGATCATTGGTGAGTAAAGACGAGAGAGGCAAAGGCCAGCCCCCAACAACGAAGCATAGCCCACCCCAAAGGGGAATTTCCTGTGTCCTGGGGAACTCTGAGGAGGAATGCATACGGCAAAGCCATGCACCAACAATCAAGAAGGAGACCTGCTGGCACTTTAAACATTTACTTCCGCAGTCGGCATTCCAGCAACCCTCTAGTACTTCTGCGTGCCAAACATGTCACTCAGTCTAAGAGGTTAAGAACCTCAGCCCCATAGTTTATCAGAAACTCAAGAAGTCAGCCAGGCATGATGCCACAGGCCTCTAATCCCAGCACTTGAGAGGCAGATGCAGGAAGATCACCACAAGTTTAAGGCCCGGTTGAGATACACCTATTAAAAATTTTTTTTCAAGAAGTTTAACTACCATTGTTTTCTTCTTTGTTACTTGATGATTATTTTTTTAGTGTTTGCAGAGGTAACAAGAGAATACATCCAGAAGTGTTCATTTCAGCATGCCCTGGAAGGAAAGGACCAAGAATAACAGTGCAGGTAAGAGGTGGTAGATCCAGCCAGTCCCAGGAATGAGGCTCACAAATGGTCCACACGAGACACCAAACAGAAGGGTCCTAATTATTCTGGAAGGAGGGCACTGCTGCCTGAAACTCATTTCGAAGTGCACCACAGAGCAACGTGCACCTACAGGAGATGAAAAGTCAGCACTTGATTTATAAGGCAAAAGGGAACTACCATTATTGTTATGGGTGAAATCTCGGTAGTGAGTTTATTGTGAAAAACTTTCCTTTTTCCTTTATGTTTCAAACTACAGATAATAAAATGTGAACAAAATGCAGCTTAGCTCTTCACTCATTCATTGTTGAGAAAAGGAGATTTTGAAACTAAGTTCCATATACTCAGTAGATGTGCCGAGCCAGCCTTGGGAACCTGCAGCCTCGGGGTCAGCAGCTGCAGCAGCAAAAACTGGAACCTGTGGCACACAGCCTGGGAGCAAGGGCACTGCTTGAGGTCTTGTCAGAATCACACAGGTCCAGAGCCAAGACATCCTCAGCCAAAAGCAGTTCATACGCATGTAGAAACTTGAGCAGCCCTGAGGTGGCAGAAGCAGCAATGGTTTTGTAGAGTCACATTCTAGTTTCCGTTCATTCACAAATCTTAAAAACACTTATTGGTGAGCATGGTGACATACACTTTTAATCCCAGCTCTGAGGAAGCAGAGTCAGGAGGTTCTCTGTGATTTCAAGGTCAGCCTGGCCTATGAAATGAGTTCCAGGACAATCAGAGATACATAGAGACCCAAAAATTACGTAGAGATACATAGAGATCTCAAAAAACAATTATATATACTCGTATATATGTGTGTGTGTTCAATTATATATTATACACATTTCAATATACATGTTTCAAGTTTTGGGTGATAAAATGTGGACAAAAGGCAACCTAACTGTCCACTCATTCATTGTTCAGCAAAGGAGATTTTGAGACTAAACCCCATGTGCTCAAAAGATGTGTATAACCAGCCTTAGAAACCTCAGGGTCAGCAACAACAACAGTAGCAATAATACACACACACACACACACACACACACATAATGCCAGTATTCCTGGCATTATTGTGAGTGATAGGAATAGGCTAATGTTTAAGACGTATCCTTATGTAAATTCCAGCACAAGAGAATCCATAAGAAAAGAAAATATCAAAGGCTTCTCAGTCCGCCGCCATTGTCAGCCACATTCAGAGAGTCCAGTGTGATCACATACTCGTTCAGTCCCGGTCCAGCTGGCTTTGGTTACCTCCCATTAGAACAGGCACACTGTCTCAGTGGGTGGACCAACCCCTTGCGGTCCTGACTTCCTTGCTCATCTTCTCCCTCCTTCTGTTCTTCAACTGGTCCTTGGGAGCTCAGTCCATTGCTCTGATGAGGGTCTCTGTCTCTATCTCCATCCGTTGCCAGTCGAAGATTCTATGGTGATATTCGAGATAATCATCAGTGTGATAGTGGGGCAAGACCAGTTCAGGCACCCTCTGCTCTGCTGTTCAAGGACCTAGCTGGGGACATCCCCGTGGACACCTGGGATCCCCTCTAGAGCCAAGTCTCTTGCCAACCGTGTCTACTGCACATACTGGCTTTTTGGGACCCTAGTCTATTTGGATACAAAGCTTCCTAGGACTGGATGGAGGGGGAAGAGCCTTGGACTTCCCACTGGTCAGGAGCTATGGAAGAAATCAGTAAATTTGTAGGAAAGTCTCATGGGGTTTCAAGCAAACCAAAGAGGGAAAGTAGTACAAGGAGAGAACACAGCAGGGAACCAAGTATGGGAAAGCTTTGAGGTAGAGGAGCAGGATACTGGAGCCCATGGGTGGCTTGGCACTTGTGGGGGGCTGGCTGTGCAAATAGGAAGGCTCTTCATAATCCTTAGAGTCTATGATTGCTTTTTCCTTTTTTAATTTTTAATGCTTATTCATTTTTAAAGTTAGCACACAAAGCCACGGGACACATTGCTAATACCTTTCCCTGAATTAGTGTAATACTTCGCTGTTGTTTAATATTCCCTACTTCCTCTCCCAGCCTCCTATATCACCCTTGCTAATCCCTACCCCCTCCACCAATTACCAGCATCCTAAGAATAATACAGAACTACATGTTTAACGAAGTAAATCACATAACCATGTTTTTAACACAGTACTAAAATGACTTCATGTTCAGTAGCCTACGCTCTGCATTTGAGTTAGTTCATCATTCTGGCATTTTCTTGTCTTGTCACTGCTCATCTTAGAAAATGAAGCAAAAAATAATTGCTAAATATCAACTAATGGCAAAGGCTCAGAAAGCACTTATATCTGGGACCCATCCCTTCACCGTCTCCTCAGTTTTCATTTATTGCTTGATTGGAAAGAATCTCATTTACTAAGGGGTATCAAACTGGGGCTAGGAAGATGGCTCATAGGGTCCAGCAGTGAGCATCTATAATCCCAGCCATGGATGACTTGGGGTAGATGGAGGCAGATAGATACCAGGGCATTGCCAATCAGCCAGTCTAGCCAAGAGAGTGAGCTGTGGAGTTGGTGAGAGACCCTGTCTCAAAAAAATAAGAAGGAAAGCAATAGAGGAAGACACCCAAAATTTGCTTCTAGCCTCTGTAGGTATGCACATGAGTGTGTTACCCTGCACACACAGGTGCATGCACACTCATATACACACAGTACCAGCTGAGATCCTGGTAGCGGAGACTTGGAATCCAGTTTTGGTGTTTAGTTGGTGGGCTAGAAGAACATCTAAACCTAGACGGATCCAACACAGGGTTGGAAACTCTTGCAGCTATTTATGCATCAAACAAGAGCAAAATGGAAAACATGCCACACATTCTCTGGCGAAATCCTGTTGAGTAGCAATAGCCTGGGTCGAAAACCCACAAAGAGTATTACTTTGCCCTTAATCCACAGACCTTGGAAGCATCAAACAGCTGAATAGAAGATAATGGGAATACTGCCAGCCTCATCTCCAGCCATTGTGATCCAGGGACATTTAAATGAATTCAGTCACCCGTGTTCACACACGCTTATGGAATCCTGAGACATGGAGTGCTGTTTTCTCTGCCTAGAATGCTCTTCCGCCCACAGCTCTCTTCCTCTGGATGAATTCTGCTCATCTTTCAGGTCTTTGAGTTTCCTCCTGTAGCATCTTGAACTTCTATGAGGCCCATTCCACACTGTACTGAAGCAGTTTGTTTACTCATCTGCAGCCCCATCAGCTACTAAGAAACATAAGGCGACTGATGCATCTCTGGGAACTCCTTAGCTCAGAACTGCATCTATAGTCTCGGCTACAAAATACCTGCTCATTTCTGCAATGAACGAGTGGGGCTTCCCTTTGTCCCTCTATTAACTAGATAAATTCTATATTTTTAGCTCCTTGTGATTCTCAGCAAATATTCTAACTTTCTGAGAAAAAAAAAGTTCCAAATTAAGAACTTGTGCCAGGCATGGTGGTAGACATCTATATAATCTCAGGACTCAGGAGGTTGAGGCAGGGGCATCATGAGTTCAAGGGTATGGGTTACATAGAAAGACTCTGACTCCAAAAATAACTAACTCCATGGCAAAAATCAAAACAAAAAACAAACAAACAAAAGTCCTCAGAATATTTTCAGAAATCCCTAGGCCAAGAACCATATAATTTTCAAAAAATGCAATAGTTTTTTTTTAAAAAAAAATCCAGAAATTCATGACTTCTGTGACAGCTGAAATAAATCTATCGCCTTAGTCATCACTATCCTCCTAAACTGGTTTGAAGGAACATGTTTTGCTTTTTGTTTTAAACAGGAACAGATTGCTCAGGGCTGGGAGGGCATGCAAATCAGCAAGTCCTTCCTCCTTCCTGTGACAAGGCCTCCCTCTCTCCTCAGTTCCGCCTTTTGGCTACCCTCCAAGCTAAAATCACCTTTCTCTTCATCTCACATGGAATCATGAGCACTCCTGTACAGCCAGCCTGTGGAGGTCAGCATGGAGGGAGGGGGATGCTGAGATCCGCTCACAGTGAGGATAGAAAAACTGCACCCAGGCAGTGAGCATCGAAAGAAGGAGAGGAAGTTGAGTTGCCCAACAGCTCTTTAGCTGCTAGTGTTGGGACGATATTCCACCCAGACCAGAGATGCTGCTGCGATCTGTGCCAAAATTCCTTCATTTTCTGACACAGGGAGAATCTGGTTTGATTGTTTTGTTTGTTTGTTTACTGAGCTCTTGTAGAGGGACAGGCACTACACAGATAGCTTTATATGAACCATCTGATAGAATAATTAGCCCCAGAACCAGGTGGGCTGGGTGGGGGTGGTGCAAGCCATTAATTCCAGCACTCCAGAGGCAGAGGCAGGTTGATCTCTTTGAGTTTAAGGTCAGTCTGGTCTACAGACCTAGTTCCAGGACAGCCAGGGCCATTACACAGAGAAACCCTGCCTCTAAAAAACAGAGAAAGAAGAGGAGAAGGAGGAGAAGGAGGAGGAGGAGGAGGAGGAGGAGGAGGAGGAGGAGGAGGAGGAGGAGGAGGAAAACCAGGTGACCAAGTGAACACAAAGAAGCAAGTGAGAACCACAGAACTCATAAGTAACAGAGCCTAGAGCCAAATACAACTCTCAAAGATGTAAAACCTAAGACCACTTCTCCTCTGAACTTGGAAATCTATTCCTTGGGATAACCACAAGAATATGTCTCACCTCTTGGAGGCAGTCCAAAGTATAAAAGCCTTCCAGCACAGCCCATACCACCACCACAACCATTCCACAGGAGATCAAGACCTAGACAGACTTCCATCTCCTGCTACAGGAATATACTAAGACTCGTCTAACAGTGTTTTCATGAAGGTTAACTGTTGGTCAGCACTCATCTGGCTCTAGCATCTAAGAGCCTTTGGCAGCATTGCTCCCTAGGCTTAAAGATGCTTCTAGTGGCTCTACACCCAGTGAAACTGAAATTCTTCTTCTGATGTTTGTCCTTTAAGTCCCAGCTCTGGATGCTCTTCTATAACACCCAAGGCCCTTAGAATTCCCCTTAGCTTTGCAAGTCTGTACTTACTACCATCTATCCAGGGTCACTATAACCATTTAACTTCCTACCGCAGTGTGAGTCGCCAGAGGACAGGGATGGCAGAGTGGCCAATTCATTTTGTCTTTCTTGTCCAAAAGCATGGCACATGGTTGGCCACTCCTGAAGCATTGGTTGAATTGATCTAGCAGAGGCAGAGATCACAACTGTAAAAACAGCTATGAAGCAACCAGCTAAGACTTCAGTTAGAAAGGTTCAAGATGAGGTGTAAGCAAGCCAGGGGCTCTGCTGAGAAAAAGCTGTTTGGGAAGGTGTACGGTGAAATGATGGGTGGGTGGGGGCAAAAATTTCAGAATGAGCAGAGCTTTAGCTGGTTTGCAAACAACATGAACATGTACTGGCTTATGTGCTGAGTGCACACTTTAAAAGAAGCCTGTTGTCAAGAGGCTTTGAAGCCTGGAGTACACTTCTGAACAGGCTGCTCCCATAGGCATTTACATAAAGCATTACACGCAGGATTTTTGGAAGAGTTGAAATTGAGAGGTCCAAGGGGGGCAAAAATCTTCCAGATTGGGGAGGGAGAGGCCCCTTTAGATGCTAAGTCTTCTTCTATAAGGAGGGAAGTACTTTGCACAGGTTTTGCACATCAATATATTCCTGAGCCAATGCTTTTAAGTTGTCTAATGGGCCAGGGAAATGGGGGAAGTTGATATTGAATAAGCAACCTCTCCTCCTACCGCCGAGGAGCCTTGGAGTGGGAGCTCAACCTTGAGACGGCCTAGGACCATTCAGAGAGTTTTGGAGAAGCCCTGGTGCCCTGGTCATATCATAGATGGATGAGGGTCCTTTGGGAAGGAACTGAGATATCACCATGTGAAGGGACTGAGGAGGAGATCTCAACATCAAGCTCAGAGATCCTGCTCCAGCGAAGAGAAGCTCATGGGGTCACTGTAACGGTGAACCTGGATCTTGATCCTGGCTAGGTCCAAATAACTGCCTCTTATAAAAGGCTCCAAGTTATTCTCAAGTGGGTTGGCCATGGATCACCCTGGGGGAAAATCCTGGGATGAGACTGGCCTCAGCTAGTTGCACTATGAATGCCAGGGAGACAGTTCACGTGTGAGAGCCACTATTCAGTAATGGATTGTGGTTACATAACTGCAGACTCTAATCTATTCTTATTCCCAAGGACAGCAACGAAAATATCCTTCTGAGAAGAGCCATGCACTAGGCAAGAAGTGCAGTATGAAAAGTTTTATAACATTACAGTGTCACAGATTGCTTATCCATTAACTTGTGTCAGGCCTCGGCTGTCGCCTACACTCCTACAGAGCTTGCTGAACAAACGCCAGAATACTTACGGATGTGAAGGGAACCTTATCAGTTTCAAAAGAAAAGCCATCTTTAGAAGAAGAGATAAATTCTTTTAAATGAGCAAGTGTGTGTAAATGCACTCCTCCATGATGGCCAGTGAGCTTCTGTTCTCCAAGTCAGAAGAGGAAAGCTTCTTTCCAAGTTGATAAAATGTTTCTTTAGCAGTGCTTATGTAATTAGCAATGGCACTGGACATTTACAGCATTCTCTAAATTAATAAATCACAGAATCAATATTAGATTTCAATTAAGTGGAACACATATATGTCTGCAATTCCCTCCAAATAATAAAGACATCATTTCGTTCCATATTTGTTTTCTCAAAAGGTGGTGATAGTCCACAATATATTCATGGGCCGCTAAATATTTGGTACTTGATCGATAGAGCTCCATAGTGGATAATTACCTCAGGAACTCCAGGCAGAGGTCAGCCCCTCTTAGAAATATCATGTCAATCCTTTGAGGGTCCTCTCTATGGCTAAGGAAAAGAAGAATCTGGAAAAGCAAAAAGAAATACCGCCACAAGTACATGGTACTGCAAAGCAGCCCTTTTTCAACACAGATACATACTGTGGCTTCACCATTTGTTTTTATAATTAAAATTCTCCTGCAGTAATCATACCAGAAATGGCCACCTAACTTTATCCATGTAACTTGGTGGACTGCTCAGCGCAGACCTTTGTCTGTCACTTAAAAGCCAATGTTTGCCACTTAAGCTCCTCTGGGCAGAGCATACATAGTCTGTTATGTGTACATTCTTCTACCAAGAAGTTTATGGGTTTGGAATTTGATATGAAATCTGAGAGCTGCAAATTGCTAGGTTGGAGCTAACTGGTAGAACCAGGGGGAATCAACTAGCTTCTATTGTACTAAGCCTTTGTCAAGTAGTGTGTCTTTCATTCTGATGCCATGATAAAAAGCACGCTGACCAAAAGCAACTTGAGAAGGAAACGGTTTATTTGCCTTCCATTTCCAGGTCACAATCCTTTACCGAGGGAATTCATGGCGGGAACTCTGACAGGTGCATGAAGTAAATCCCATGGTGCAATGCCACTGGTTGGTTCATTCTCTGGTTTGCTGTCTTAGCTATTTTTCTTATGTAGATAGCTCAGGACCACTTGCTAGGGATGGTGCCTTCCAAAGTGGGCCGGGCCCTACTGTACTGATTAAAAATTAAAACAACCACCGGTAATTAAAGCAGATTAACCTGATCTAGAGAATTCCTCAATCAAGGTTTTCCCCTTAAGTGGCTCTCGGCTGCATCAAGTTAAGTTACAGCTGACCAGTACAGGAATGTCTTGATAAGCAATGTGTTCATTAGGTAAATTACATAGAAATAATTTTAATGTAATTGAATAGATTCAAGGACCACTCCTGGATTCCTGTGACTTATTTCCAATGCTCCATCTGCCCTGTTACAGAGTGTCTGCCATTTTGCTTACTTGTCTGTGACTACCAAGTTCACTGTGGAGCGTACCCTTCTATGGATTGAAAAGAAGGGTGGTTTGTAGATGTTTTTAGATTAAATCCATTACAAGAAAAAAAAAAAGCAGAAGACTACATTGTGGTGGCACGAATGGTTGGAACCAGTTACAACCAGTATCACAAGTTCAGGAAGCTTAAAATCGAAATGTCTGCCTGGGGAGACAGAGAAGACAAAGGCCTCCTGTAGGAGTTTAAGCATCCCTTCCTTCCATAATCCATTTTCTTTCACAAATGCTGTCTCTGTCTCTGGTCTTTTAGACGATACATCACAGCATCGTCTCACACAAGCACTGCTAGGAGCATCTTTATTTAGAGGTTTGGCCAGGGAAATCGCATCCCTAAATTGCTGACTATGACCCCCGTGAGATGTTTTCTACCTGTTTCTCACACTCTTCGATCCTCCTAGCCCCTTAATGAGACAAATGGAGAATCTTCCTTAGTCAGCCTTTCTCACCTACATTCTTTCTCTCTCTGTAAGAGCTTCTTAGTAACTGACTACCTCCTTCAGCTTCGCTGCTGTTTCCAGTATTTCAACACTTATGTTAAAGAAGGTGATGAGAAAATGGAGAAAAGAAAAAATTTACATTATTGTAAAGTTCTTAACGTCTTTTGTCAGTGGAGTTAAAATATTAAGAACACCTAGGAAGAATGAATTTTCCTGGCCTTGTCAGCAAAAGGAATGGGCCGTTAGGGAATTCTGGAGAACAGTCTCCTAGAATGGTGCTCATTATGTACATATGTACGTATGTACAAATGTATGTATGTATGTGTTTGTTTTATAACTATAACTATACTGACTTATCTGGTTGTGAGTTCAGGGTGACTCAGTTAATTCGTAAGAAAGATGTTGGGATCGGGCGGTGGTGGCGCACGCCTTTAATCCCAGCACACGGGAGGCAGAGGCAGGCGGATCTCTAGGAGTTTGAGGCCAGCCTGGTCTACAAGAGCTAGTTCCGGGACAGGAACCAAAGCTACAGAGAAACCCTGTCTACAAAAACCAAAAAAAAAGAAAAAAAAGAAAGATGTTGGAAGTTTCCAAAGCGTTGCCCGACCGAGGTACATCAATCATGAAGCAGTTAATCGATATCAAATGCCTGCTGGATTTTGGGAGACATTTCAATCATGTTGTTTTATTTAAACTCCCACCAAAATGTGTGAAAGAAAAAGGCCCATGTATTAATCTGCCATACTTTACGGATCGTGAAATCAGAGTTTATAGAAGCTATATATGTTCTACAAGACCATTCAGCTAGGATGCGACAGAAAAATTTTCATAGTACATCATGTTGTCTTTGCCTTTTCTGCCCAGAACTGCAAGAGCTAACACTCTGGAAATGAAGTTTAGGCAGCACATATCCCAACAGAGTTGATGGGTCTGAGCACCAAGCTCTCTACATTTGCTCTCCACTCTTCTTAAAAAGGCTAAGTAATAAAGAACGTTTTCACTGGGTGGGATGGAAACTCAAAAGTCCCATGTTTCCCCTGATCACGCAGGTAATAAAAACAAAAATAATAATAGTAAAAAAACTACCATTCAAACTGCCAAAATACTCAAATTCAAAATTAAGATGACCCAATCACATGCAATAATTAAAACTTTACCCATGCTTTGAAGTTAAACCGTCTCCTTTCCCCTCCAAGATTTGAGACAGGTAAAGATAAAGGCAAAGTGACAACGAATCCAAAGATCTTAAGTGGCTTTTATTCACCACGCTAGAATCTGCCGATCTTTATGACCCAGAACCAGCCCACAGAACTCTGGTTTTTCACAGTCCGACAGTATCCATGGAAAGAAAATAGAATGAAATACGGAATGCAGAAATGAAGTTCAGAGACCGCGCGAATGGCTGCAGATCCCCGCTCCTTATTTGAGCAGAGTTGGAACAGTTGGTTGCCTGGGGTTGACTGAAGCTCAGCTGCTGCAATTGGTCGAGACACAGACACTTCTTACAAGGCATGTGCCTCCTTAGGCTTGCAGTTAGTGTAGGTCCTGAGTTAGGTGGAAGTTCATTATGCAAGGAAGCGAGCTTGTGCAGAAGCAGCATCCTCAGGCACACTGAGTTTCATTTCATAGGAGGAAGACAGGAAAGGAGTAAAGGGAGGATTGAACCATTCTTCCTTGTACTTTTCCTTCTCCCTTTTGCTAAACTGATTCAGGTTCTTTCTCCGAAGTCAGGGTTGTTGGGAAGACAGATGAGAGGTGGGATGAGGCAGTAAATTCCGACGTAGCTAGCACTGTCATAAAAACAATCCAATACTGTCTTACAATCTTGACTCTTAAGAGCTCCTCTGCAAATTCTTAGAAAGAGCTCCATTGCCCAGGTCACCTCATCTCAGATTCCCTTGACGTGAGTCACGCATACTCTTCCAGGTCAGCCTTCCTAAGCAAACCAGTTTGTTGTAAATGAGCTGCAGGCTGCGTCCTGCCACCCGGCTAGCTTTACCCGGAATAATTACACGGAAACTGTATTCTTTTGAACACTGCCTGGCCCATTAGTTCCAGCCTCTTATTGGCTAGCTCTTACATATTGATCTAACCCATTTCTAATATTCTGTGTAGCACCTCGAGCTGGCTTACCAGGAAAGATCTTAACCTGCGTCTGTCTTGAGTGGGAGAATCATGGCGACTGTCTGACTCAGCTTTTTTCTCCCAGCATTCTGTTCTGTCTACTCCACCTACCTAATTTTCTGTCCTATCAGAGGCCGAGCAGTTTCTTTATTACTTAACCAATGAAACAACAGATAGAAAGATGACCCTCTTCCATCATTTCCCCTTTTTCTATTTAAACAAAAAAGAAAGGCTTTAACTTTAACATAGTAAAATTACATATAACAAAACAGTTATCAAGCAAGAATTACAGTTATAATATTTATATCTATTTTATATTTTATCATAACTAAGGAAAACTATAACCATAACTAACCATTTTTCAACTCCATCAAAGACTCCAGAAGGATATAATATTACCAAGCAGTTTCTTTATTACTTAACCAATGAAACAACAGATAGAAAGATGACCCTCCTCCATCACCAGCCTGTCTCATGCCTGTTGGATTTCTCTAACAGGAGCCCCCTGGGGTCTGCACTGAATCCTGATTTCTTAACAAATGCAGTGAGTGCTCCCTGTGAGCACCTTCGCTGGGCTTGAGATCAGATGCGAGCTCCTCCTTCTTCCCCCATAGGGAAAGAGAGACTCCTCTAGCACAGCTCCAGAGAAGCCCTCTTTAAAACCTTTGTGCCAAGCTAGGTATGGCAGTATATGCCTGGAATCCCTGCACTCAGAGGCTACAGCAAGAGGACCACAAATTCCAAGCCCCAAGATCATTTAAACAAGACCCAAATGAAAAAAACCAAAAATGCTCCCTCCGTCCCACTTTTTAAGAACTCTCCATGTAGGATTTGCTTAAGACTCGTGCAATTTGTCCTGAGACAGTCAACCTTTGAAATGTTGCATTTCAATCTGGAACCTTCAGTTAATAACATACTAACTCGGTGGATCTCAGAAAAATGCTGCATTAAGGAAGCAAGAAACATAATCCACGCTGTTTAAGTTTTCTTTTTAACTGAACTCACTGACTATAAGAAACTCAATGAGGATAAAAGCAACACTGCCCTCAAGTGCGACAGATATGGGTATCTGTATAAGATAATTGTTCTGGACTTGAATAACGTGTCCTACAAGCCGTGCATTTAAACAAAGCTCTAGAAGAAAGGGATGGTCCAGAGAGAAGACTCACCATGGAAAAAGAACAGTATGTCTTAAGAGCAAGCATGGTATTTTCACTGGGTTTCAGAATGGTCTCTGCATGTCTACCACCATTGTCTTAGTTCAACCACTAACAACACGTACCTTAATTAATGCAATGGCCTCTTAGTTGTGTGTCTGTAGGTCTATTCCTCCTCTCTGCTCCCTTCCCCACTGCATATTAACCATCTCTTGGTTCAACAGCTGTCGTTTCCCTACTCTAGCTACCCAAGAAACTGCCCTCAAATCTCTATAAGGTATTGTCTCTCTTCCATAAACTATCCCCTCCATCAGACTCTTCTTGTTTCGTTTCCCCTTCTCCTGGTATGCTTGTAGATTTATCTACATCTACTGCCATCTCCTCCTTGTGTACTCTCTTGGTTTACAGAAAAGCCTACAATACTAAAAATCACATGCCCCAGACCCTGACAGCTATGTTTGGGAGGGAAAAAAGCTCCGTCAGTCAGGTGCAATCACGCAAAGAGCAGAAAGTAGAAGTGCGGAAGACATTATCACCCAACGACTCTCTTCCTACAAGCAGAGAATATTGTACAGATGCGGCTATTTCTGCCTCCCAGCTCACAGTTGCCAGCTCTGTGGGTGTTGAGTGGCATAGTTCCAGGAATAGCAGAAACTTTATGATAGCAGCTTCCTGACCCCCACTCCTCAATCACTGAACTATGTTCTTTTTAAATTAATGGGTCTAGTGAACCCGTGATTTCTACCTCCCGCAATGGCAAAAAGCTCCCATAATAGGTGGCATTCTCTGACTCATTCCAGAGAATGATGCTCCAGCCAGCCCATTCTGGCCTTGCCAAGAATTGCATAGGCATGGAATTCCTGATAGCTAATCTTTTCCTGTTTGAAATGTTTAGAAATAACCTCTTTTCCTATTCAAAAGCTTCTTTGCTACACCTTCTAATGCCAAATCACTTTAAGGACCTCGGCTTAAATGCCCATTCATCTAGGAAATTTTAGTCATCTGAAGATGGGCCAAAAAGGAGATGGCATTGCAGGAGACTTGATCTTCTCTGTTCCATTTTCAGAGCACCCTGCATATGCTGCCGTCCTCGTGGATAGCCGAGCGTGAGCTTTTTCTCGTGTTTCTCTTTCTTCCTTACAAGCCGTCCTTATTGCTGCTCCAAGAGACAATTCACGGTAGGTATTTTTGTGTCTCTACCTAATAAATCTTCACTATATGTTACATTAATAAATGACTAAATGGGAATAGTATGAATAGACTTTCAAACTGAAGTGAGCAATACTGTCTTTAGTGAACCTCTTCTGTTTAGACACAGCTTGTCATTGGGTCAGAGGGGTATTTTTAGATTTTATTTTTTGTTTCATTTTTTGTTTGTTTTGAGACAGTGCTTTTCTGTGTAGCCCTGGCTGTTCCAGGACTCACTCTGTACGCTAGGCTGGCCTCAAACTTACAGAGTTCTGCCTGCCTCTGCCTCCCGAGTGCTGGGATTAAAGGCAGATGCCACCACAGCCCAGGCTCTTGATTCTTTTTATACCTTCTTATTAAGAAAAATCTCAGATATGCCCTATAACTGACAAGATACATACTGGAATTTCCATAGCTTTCCTTTCTGAAAAAGCACAGGAAATATATGATTACAGGGATATTTTCCCCAGATTTTTCACCATGACCAGAAACTTAAAGAGAAGTAGAGAAGTGTACTCCTCTGGTGACCACATAAAACAATGTTACCATATACTAGGAGCAATGCCAGGATGGTATTTAATCTGTATACTTAGGAGAAAACTAAAATTGAATTTTAAAACATAGGCTGTATGAAGGCGTAAATCACAAACAATCCCACACCAGTTTGGAATTATGATTAATAGAATGGTTATTTATTTAAAGGGGAAAAACTTACAGATCACTGTCCCAGACAACAGCCCTCTGCGCAATCAGGAAAGGAGCCTAGTCACCGGAAGTGGAAGAGGAAACCGGAGCCGGAAGCCAGAGTGCGAGCAAGGGCAGTTGCTGCTTTTTTTAAAGAAAGAGAGACCACGCCCCAATGAGCTGGTATCTCAGCAGCTATTGGCTGAAGGAGCAGAAGGAGCTCACGCAACAGGCTGTATATTGATTTAATAGACATAGTTAATAGTAACATGTAATATACACAAAATAACACATATCTAATTGGGTATGTTGCATAAATAGTCAAATGACTTAAATTTTGACCTGCTTAGTACATGTATAACATTATCTCCAACAGTTTAGGAGCACACACTTTTTATAATACACAAGGAACATCTGTCAAACCAGTCATATGCTAGGTCTCAAAGAAGGTATCAACACATTTCAAAAGTTAAAATCACACTGAATAAAGTCTTTAATCACATGGAAATTAACCAAATCAATGACAGAAAAGTAACTAGGCTATACCCAAGTAACTGTAAGGTAAACAATCTATTTCTAAGAAAGAATTCACAGTGTGAATTAGAAAATATCATGAATGAATAGAAACAAAATTATTACATATTGTGAGCATCAAAGGTATAAGCAAAACAAGCTAAAATAGACAAATGGGATTGTGTCAAACTAAAAAGCCTCTTATTAAAAGTGATGAGACAGTCTTCAGAACTGAAGAAAATATTTGCAAATATTACACTTGATATGAGATTAACATTTCAAATGTATAAAGAATTGAAACAACTCAAGAAAACAAATCACCTGATCTTTAAAACTGATGCAGGACCTGAACAACATTGCTTAAAAGTAAATATAAATGGTCATTGCATACATGAAGAATACGCTTCATGTCACCACTCAACAAGGAAACTGAATTAAACCAGTGAGATGCCATTTCATAGTATTAGAATGATTATTACCAATAGGCTAAAATTGCAAGTGCTGATGAGAATATAAGGAAAAAAAGAAGCCCTTATTCGCTATTGGTGGTAATGGAATTTAGTGAAGTCTTTATGGAAACTAAATGACATTTCCTCAAAAAACTAACAGTAGGGTTGGGGAGGTGACTCAGCAGGTACGGAGCTTATTGTCTAAGGAAGAAGACTTGAGTTCAAATACTCAGACCCCATGTAAATGCCAGGGAGGCATGGTGGCCTGCAATTCTAGCCTTGGAAAGATGAGACAAGGGAACCACAGGACAAGCTAGTGAGACTAGGATCTGCAAGCTCTAGGCTT
Organism: Chionomys nivalis; assembly: GCF_950005125.1. Classification (NCBI taxonomy): domain Eukaryota; kingdom Metazoa; phylum Chordata; class Mammalia; order Rodentia; family Cricetidae; genus Chionomys; species Chionomys nivalis. The sequence goes on along the minus strand of NC_080094.1, from coordinate 57,747,577 downwards.
GATCAAGAGACTCTGACTCAAACAATAACATGCAGGTCTCAAGCTGCAAAGCAAAGAAAGGATATGAATATGAAAAAGAAACTTGAGGGAGGGGGAATAAAAGGGTGGAGGTAAGTAAGACAGGGTGAGAGTTACAGTAATCAGAATCTTATATATAGATTCTATGTGTATTGTATGTACAAAATTGTCATTGAATAAATATAATAAAGATTTTTTTGAAATTCCATTTGATAATTTATTGAGGCATTATGAAGTAACTTATTTTGGATTAAAGAAAACCCTCTATATCATTATCAGTCTGATTAAAATAGGTGCTACTCGCACCATTATACAGCTGCACACTGTAAGATCCAAGTATTCTCTGCTACTGCATTTACCAATGTTAGGGGAGCCAAATTAGAACAATCACAACCAGACACAGGATAATCAGCACATTTGCTTTTAACTGAATCTCAGGAATTCATTGTGAGTAGTATTGAGGAATGATTAAGCAACTTTTTTATTTTCACTTGTATTTCCGCCTGGGACGTATGCTTCTGTGCAAAGGAGAACTCTAGGTAGCTTTATTTTATTTTTTATTTATTTATTTATTTATTTATTTATTTATTTATTTATTTTGTTTTTCAAGACAGGGTTTCTCTGTGGTTTTGGAGCCTGTCCTGGAACTAGCTCTTGTAGACCAGGCTGGTCTCGAACTTACAGAGATCCGCCTGCCTCTGCCTCCCAAGTGCTGGGATTAAAGGCGTGCACCACCACTGCCTGGCTTCTTGGTAGCTTTATTATGTTTCACACATTTATACTTGGTTAAGAATGCTATTAGCTAATGGATGGTAGAAATTGCTCAGTGACTAAGATCATCGGACTGCTCTTCCAGAGGGCAGGGGTTAGATTCCCAATTCCCACATAGTAGTTCAGAACTAGCTACAATCCTAGGGTGTCTGGAAGGCTTTCCTGGCCAATGCACAATGCCTGCATGTGGCACACAGATGTACATGCAGTCAAAATACCCATACATATTAAGTAAAAATAAGCATTTTTTAAAAGAATGACATTAGTAGCTTAAATTTCCCACATGTAATTATTAACTCCATTATTTTATAACAAGATTCCAACTCTAGTGGGTGTGGTTTAGCAAGCTTTAATAAAGATTTTTTTAAAATAAAAGAATGAAGTGAAGGGTTTATAGAAGCTTCAGTTTGCAACAGCCACACTGGTGACTCACTGTGTAACAGTTTCCTCAGAGATTGAACTATCTATATCACAAGGAAATTTCTTAAGAAGGAAACTAAATAACTCGAAATAGCTTCAGGAAGTCCCTAAAACTGACCAGATTCACAAACTTCTTCCTGCCATAGTAAGCAGTAAAAGCTGAGAGTCCCCCTCAGATGGAAGAAAACTGAACTGCAAAGACTGCCAGCCAAGCCAAGGCACAAAGATGACTGAGACCAGACAAACTGCTTGGAAGAAGCAGAAACCAGCCGAGCTCTCTGGAAGAGGGTTAGAGCATCTGAGACACCCGGAAAGGACCCTCTCCCACCTCTTGTAGCAGAAACCAGCTGAGCTCTCTGGAGAGGGTTAGAGCACCTAAGATACCTGGGAAGGACCCTCTCCTGCCTCTTGTGCTGCTTGCAGCTCCAGTGTACTCCAGGGTCCCAGCTTGGTGACAAATTGATAGCCACCATCATGCTAATTGACAAAATCTCAAAAGGTTCCCACTTAGATTAGGAACAAAACAAGGGCATCCACTCTTCCCATTCTTATTCAATATGTTGTTTGAAGGAGATGCACATATGAAAAGACGTCAAAACATCACTATTTGCAGTTGATATGTGTTATGCCCAGATCCACGAAGTCCCCCAAAAACCAAAAAGGAGACAGAGTCCTGTATGTAAAAGCAAAGGGCCTTTATTTTAAGTTTGCAAACTCGGTCTCTCTGCATGTCCAACTTATTAGAATAATCAGAGAGCCCCGAGCTCTGTTAGAGTTGGGTTTTTATAGTAGTAAATGTGGGGGTGAGGGGTTTCTGAGGTTCAGGACCCCTGATTGGCTGACATTTGTCTAGGGGTGTCCTGGTGAGTGTGCTGGCAGGTGATCCTATCTACAAGGGTTGGAACATTGGAATGTTAGGCATTTCCTTTGGATGGTCTGTTCTTGGGTGGTGCTAGGGTAATCTCAGTTTGTGGTTCTTCCTGCAACTAGGTATTGCCTCGGGGTAAACTACTGAGTCTCAGGCCTCCATTAAGTTTATCATGGCTGAGTCCTACACCAGCAAGTGATAATGGTTGGAAGTTAAGAACTTCCTTTGGGTGGTCTATTTCTATTTAGCTTATCATGGCTGGCTTCTACAATATGTTTCTATATATAAGACATCCTAACAGTCACCAGAAAATTCCAGAGGTGGGGAACACTACTAAAGTGGTAAAAATTACCATATAAAATCACTAACAACCTTCTTATACATCAATGTACTTATATACAGTGAGAAAGAGATCAGGTGAATAACACAAATCACAATAGCCTTAAGAAAAAAATAGATACATTGTAATAAACCTAACCAAGGAAGTGGAATAATAATTCTACAATTTAAACTTTAAGACACTTAAGAGAACAATTAAAGAAGTCATATAGATGATAGAGAGGCTTCCTGTCCACATGGATTCACTGGATTAATATTGAGAAGATGGTCACCCTACCTACAGTAATCTTTAGAGTCAATGAAATCCCAATCAAAGTGCCAAAGATATAAAAGACCTCACACAGTCCAAACAATCCTGAACAATAAGAATACCGCCGAAGGGCTCATCATACTCAACTTCTAGCTGAATGGCAGAGTCATAGTAACAAAAACAGCATGGTACTGACTCAAAAAAATCAGTGTAGAACAGAAGATCCAGATAGAAACCCATACAACCACTGCTATATGATTTTGAACAAAAAAACACATCAGAAAAAAGACAACTTTTCCGATTGATGTTGCTGCGAAAACTGGACATACACACATGTGGATGAATGAAGTTGTGTAGTGAGAAGCTGCGGGCTGCGTTCCTGCCACCCAGCTCCCGGCCGCCTGGCTAGCTTATGCCCCAAAATAACAACACACAAACTGTATTCATTTGAACACTGCCTGGCCCATTTCTATTAATGTGTGTAGCACCGAGGTGTGCTTACCGGGAAGATTCTACCCTACGTCCATCCTGAGGGTCGGAGCTTCATCGCATCTGCCCCAGAGAGCAAAGCTATGGCATCTCTGACCTCACTTACCTTCTTCCCAGCATTCTATTCTGTCTACTCCACCCACCTAAGGGCTGGCCTATCAAATGGGCCAAGGCAGTTTCTTTATTATCCAATGAAATCAACAGATTGACATGTGACCTTCTCACATCAAAGTTGGGTCTTTGTCCTTCACCCCGCATAGAAATCAACTCCAAGTGGATCAAAGACCTCAGTGCCAGACCTGAAACTACTAGAAGATAAGGTAGGGAGGGGGTACACTTTAGGACACAGACATCTGAGTATGACTTCGGTCACTGAGGAAATAAGGCCAACCAAAGCAAAGGCGACCTTGTCACACACAAAGGCGTCTGTGCTGTGAAGGAAAATGCTAGTGAGCTGAGGGGACAGCCTAGGAAAAGGCAGGAAAGGCTTGCCAGCTGGAATATTCAACTGCGGATACTGGACAGAAAGTTACAAAAACAAGAAACACAAATCACACACACATACACCAAATACATGAACATATATATTAGCATTCAACATCCTTAACCATCAGGGAAATGCAATTTAAACTACCTTGAGATTTCATCTCTAGCCAGGATAGCTATCATCAAGAAAACAAATGGCGGAAATGCATGGAGAAAGGGGAATTTCCATGTACTCTTTGGTGTGAGTGTGAACTGGTACCGCCGCCATGGAAATCAGTGTAAAGGTTCCTGAAAAGCTAAAAATAGAACTGCCATATGACCCAGCTAGCCTACTTCTGGGCCTATATCCAAGGTGCCTGAGTAGCCTTCATCGGTGCATGCTGCATCGCCAGCACACACGCTACATGATCAGAACAATACAACTGGCAGCGTGCTGTGAGAAAGACCTTGCAGTCACTACATGTCAGGAGCCGTTTTCCCAAAAAGTATAGTAGGGACCATTGTCCTAAGGATGTTTGCGGAAAGCCCCACACCCCAACTGTATTGAGAACTGTTTGTTGGCAGAGCCCACCCCACACCCAACTATCTTGAGAGTTATCTGTTAGCGGAATCTGCCCCACATTCCAACTATCTATAAAACTGTTTGTGGTTGGAATCAAAAAAGGAACGATTCCACTTGCATAGAGAACACTAGGTGTGTCGACTCGTGACCGACTCATGACCAAGCTTCGACTCGTGACCATTGATGCAAGATCCCTTCCTGCCCTTGCCATGCCCCTGCCCCCCATCCCAACCCAAATTCCTCATCCAGGGGCTATATAAGCCACAACCATTGTGCTAAGAAACGGAGACCTTGACAAGAACTCTGCTTGGTCTCCTTCCTCTTTTCCGCCCATGTCTTTTCAGATAACGCCTCTTCGGGACCCTGGAATAACTGACCTGCCAGGCGGGTTACAACCCTAGAATAACTGACCCGCTGGGCGGTTACAACTACACATTTGATTCTGAATTAAAGTCTGGTTATTACAATTTTGTGTATTCAGAAAACCTTTACTGTTGCCATTTTTCATTTTCATTTTCCTTTCTTTTCTCTCTCCTTTTTTTTTTTTGCAACTTCCATATTTAGTCATGTGATCCAATCGGGATCATGAACTATAGTTTAAGAAGCTGGGGACCAGAACAAATGTCTGTGTTCTAGGCATGAAGGAAGTTCTTAGTCACATAAAAGCCTAAAGCCAATGTGATAGGTGTCCTGAAGGCGAGGCTGAGGGAGCTGTATCCCGAAAAGGAAGAAACATTTGGGCAGACTGAGGCTGGAGGCTGAGGCAGGAGAAAAGGTGGAGAAGGTCTTAGGACTTTAGTGAAAACAGTAAGGGCATTAATAGCGGGTAGGGGAGGCTGTCTAATCCAAGCTACTCAGTAGGTGACAATCGATGTCATTCCGTAGATATTCTGGACACTGGCCCTGGTCATGCGCGTTACTCCTTATGTCTATATGAGCATGCAGAACTTCTCTAGGGGAGCAAGCTTAGGGAGAAGAAACCCATAGCAAAGCCACAGAAGGATCTCAGTGAATAGGAAATTCAGGAATCTGAGAGGAAAAGAAAGCATTGAGATGTAGGTAGGAAAGGTTGGAAACATGAACATCACCTAGAAAGAATCAGGGCTTTAGGAACATTAAACCCAGAAGCAATAGTTTCTTAGGAAGCATTCTTTATTGACTTACTCACGTGTCTTATGTGCTCCAAAATCCCTTTACAATGACAAAAACTGAATTCATTCTCCCAGTGACTACTTAAATGGCAGAGAGAAAAAGAGGAAGATTGAAAAGACCAAAAGGGAAGTTGGGGTGGGGGGTAGCAGAAGAAATGAAAACAGTTCAGCTTGTGCTTAGGAAAGAGCGCTTCCAGAGAAGGGCAGAAGTAGAGGGGTACCAGATCGCCAGTGCTCCAGGGGCAAGCAAAGCAGAAAGCAGGCAGTGAACACAGTGCTGTCTCACAGGAAGAGTCAAGAGATTCCAAAGCATAGAAAAAACAGTGACTGATTCTTGTTTCTTACTTTTATTATGTTTACCATGATGGAGTACTATCTGAGATAGAATTCTGTGGTTTTCTTTCGGATATTAAAAGTATTCCATCAGTTCTGTCCTTACTCAAAAGTCTTTAGGGCTATATGTTATTTGTTTTGACTAAATTCTTAAGCCCTTGGAAGAAACCAGATGAAGAATTTAGTCAATTGATTTCAAAAAGAAAAATAAATATATCCGTACAAGCACAGAATTGGGGGAGAGGAGAAAGAGAGGCAGGAGAAAGATACTACATTACAGAGGTAGGGAGGGAAGGAGGAAGGGAGGGGGGATGGGGGATAAGGATCTTTGTGACACAGGCCCCACATGGGTTCAACAAAGCCTCCTCTATGTTATGGAGCATTAAACAGTACCAAGTCAGGATGGCCCATGACCAAGAAGGCAATTGTCAATGTTCCTCAGATACATCAAGTCTTCCTGTGTAACACAAGTAATAAAAACCAAGAAACAGATGTTGGAGTTTAACCTGAAAATCAGAAAAGCAAAGCAGCCAGCCACTACCTCAGACCAAAATGCCTCTACTAATCCTCAGAATGAGACTGAGCCGAAACCTGTCTCCTCCCATTTTATAGTTCTCTGAGTGCTGGAATTAAAGGTGTGTACCACCACTGCCCAGCCTCTGTGGCTAACTGGTGTGGCTGCTGGGATTAAAGGTGTGTGCCACCACTGCCTGGCCTGTGTGGCTGACTAGTGTGGTTGCTTTGCACTGCCCTTCAGGCAAGCTTTATTTATTAAAACACAAATAACATGCTACTATATTCCTGCTGCACATGACCCATCAGGAGAAAAGGCAAACCCTAAAAAGCATATGAATTGGTTATTTCTGACCACACAGGCAGAATGGGTCTTGGAGTCAGAAAGTTGAATCATCAGAAAGGGAGAAAGCTCTGTTGTTGACTAAGTTTGTGGTCTGACATCTACTGAAGTAGACATGTAGGCGAGAAAAGGGGGCCATCCAGCTTATGTGGTAGAGATAAAGAAACACTGTGCACATCGGTCATAATGTGAACCTTAACCCTAAAGATATTCAAGGCATCTGCCTGACAGAGAGGAGAAGGCAGAGTGGAAGGGCTAAAAATGAAGGAGACTATCCTTAGGCTACCCCGATTTTTAAGAGGAATTTGGGGCCAATTTGCTGAAAAGAAGAATAGGAAAGATCAGCACAAGCATTGTTTACAAAGATAAACCAGTATATACAGAGGTGGTCAGCTAAGAGCAGCTATTTTCAAGAACATGTAGTCTGCAGGGTTGGGGACCGATGGGTGTGTATGCATTTGCATACAGGGCTATGTGCGGCCTTGTGTTCTGCCTGATTTAATAAGGGAAAAAGGTTGCTTGGGCATCCTGAAGAACAACAAAACAAAAGAAAAATCTAAAAAAAAAAAAAAAATCCGCAGGGAAAATACTTATGAAAGCATTTTCACTTCAGGCAAGCCAGACAACACTACAATGCATACAGCCAGTACACGGTCACCTATACAAAGAATAAGAGAAGCTGCCAAGCTGAAGTGTTCTGTGAAAACAGTCAGCAAACAAAAGGTGAAGGATGGAGGTGAAGCCATTAGCTGCTTACCGCGCTGATCTTTGTCAGATGGGCTGAAATCAAGTGGGGTAGAGAAACTGAAGAGTACAAGGGAGCCACAAAACACATCACATTATCAGCTCTGTTTTGCTCTAATTTCTTCTCTAGGAAGGTGGCTTAAGGAAACAGTATTACAACAAACAAATAAATCATAGATTTGTGTTAGAGGATGCTCAGTATTATGATCTCTGAAATTTAAAGCCATCTTAAATGTACGGCAATGAAGAATTCTTGAATAACCAATAATGTTCACATGATAGGCTACTCTATGTTGTCTTTTAGAAGTCTGTAATGGGAGAATCTCATTTTTAAAAAAGTCCAGTTAAAGGGGAATAAATGGTATAGCATGTGACATAACTTTTAAAAAATTTTTGACATAAATTTTATAAAGCTAAGTAGGAATTAAAATACTAGACTGAAATTCATCAGAAACATTGACTGTGTTTATCTCTGAGGTGGCAAGATAATGACCTGATTTCTTTGTACTGCTTTTCCATGTCTTCCAAATTATAATCACTAAAGATACGTTGCTTATATAATCAGTTCCCTTTAAAAATAAGTAACTAATGCAAGACAGATTCACAAGCATTGAAAGACTTTGAAGGAGAAGAAACACAAGCGACCAGGAGACAAACGTCGGACTTGAGCACCATTCCACGTGGTCTTGTTGACAGAGCCATCGGCAGACATGTCACCCAGACTCAGACATCGAGTGTCTTTTCATTGTTGACGGCTTCCCTGTGTGAGATAAAGACAGCTGAGGGGTTGCTCTAATGTTGTCACAGGTACAGCTAAGACATGATTGACAGATTGCTCTGAAGATATTATGATATCTGGCATCTTTCCTTGTCAGTTTTATAGCCTTTGGGAAATGCATGTGTTTGTTGGAGGAGTGTGCATATGTGTGTTTGTGTGTGTACTGGTGCCTGTGCGTCCTTATCTGCAGAGGCCAAAAGTCAACATTGGTTATTGGGGAGCAGGAGTCTGTTTTGTTTTTTTTCCTCTCACTATAATCATAGGCTCACCAACTAGTCCAGGCTAGATACCCAGTGAGTTCCAGGGATCTGTCTATTTCTGCCTCTCCAGCACTGGCATATAGGGATTTAAGTAGACACTACCAACCTGCTTTTTTTTTTTTAAATGTGGGCACTAGATACCAAATGCAGGTCCTCATGTTTACATAGCAAGCATTTACAGGCTGGGCTATAGTCCCAGTCCCTCCTAGAAAATTCTTGATATAATGCAACTGGATCCCAAGCTACCAAAACCTCAAATAGCTGTATTTCCTTACGATGTACCGTACTTGCTATCTTTCATACAAATGTATACCATTGAATATTTGGACATTATTAACCAAGTGTTTTCATGAGGTTGTTTGTTTAGCTTTTTTTAAAAAAAAAATCTTATAATTCTATTTTTAAAATAGCTATGTAATGTAAGGGCCTTAGTCATCTGAAATATTCAATTAACCAGAGATTCCCTCCTTCACTGGCCAGCCATACTAAATGAAGAAGACTTTACACAAATCCATCATTTCTTAATTAATTTAGTAGCTGCTCATTACATGTGAACATAAAACTAATTGTGTTTATCCTCATTTGCAAAAGTCTTACTCTTGGGCTGAATGCATGCATCCAAAAAGAAAATAAAAATCTATGCTTACTGGTCGGTCTCCTTCCAGTTCATGAGACTGAGACGGCCTACGTGGAGTAGGCTCTTGGCACTGTCTAACCATCCAGGTATATTTCCCGAGGCCATTCACTATTCTATTCTCCCGGACAATTCTGTATTTTCTCCATTCTAATGAATCTCCCAACACTCCCTCCCCCGTTTCCGCTCTCAGCAGTTGACCTTGCTTGCTAGTTCCCTGAAGAAAAAAAAAAATCAGAAGAGAACTTCCATGAGTTCCCACTTCTGCCTCAACCTCCACCCGCCCACCGGCATCCAGGCTCATAGAGGATGCTGCCTTCTATCCTGCTACCAAGAACAAACTTTCTGGGTTCCTGTCTGTGTCTAAATTCTACTTGTATTCACTAAATCCCAGGTCCTTTTAAACATTCAAAACATTGCTCCTTTCACTCTCTGGAGTCATCTTTTTCTCTGCAATCTTTCCATCCTCATGGAAACATGGCTCATATTTCACACTTGTTGACCTCCAGCTACACGTTCTATTTATTTATTTATTTACTTACTTACTTAATTACTTTCATCACTATCTTGAGACTAGGTCTTATTTTGTAGCCTAGACAGGCTGGAATTTTCTGTGTATCCTAGGTTGGTTTAAAACTCTGATCTTCATATCTTCAACCTCCAGGCTGCACTACTACAGGTTTGTGTCACCATCCCTAGCTACCCTTCTCCTTATGGAAGTTCCTCTGAAGAGTTCTGCAAAATCTCCTCTCTCTTTCTCTCCAAAGCCCCCTGCATCAATGTTTGCCTCTGCCAATGTCAAAACTGCTCTACACCAGCAGTGTCCACATCACTATAGCCAGCGGTCAACTCTTCAGTGATGTTTAATACTGTTTTCCCTTGTTTTTAGAAACCCACCCAGTCCACTTTATGATGTCCATGTATTCTTGGGTTTGTGGCTGTCCCCTGAAGCAAAGAAAGTCTACTAGGGGCCACATCCTTGAAGAAAGCTAACTCTCCCTCTGCAGGGCAATCACCTGCCACTTAGCTCCTCAGCCAGGGATGGGATTTCACGCCCACCTTCCTTACACGGGTCGTGTGCAGGATGCCACAACCACTGTGAGTCTGTATGTGTAGCTGCCCTCGTGTGTACAGAAAGCATCGTTTTGTTGTAGTCATGAACTGCCTCTGGCTCTTAGAACCTTCCTACTTCCTCTTCTGCAATGGCCCCCGAGCCCTGAGAGGAGGGAGCATGATAGAGATATGTCATTTTGGACTTATTCTTTGCACCTTGAAAGTAGAGGGTCCCTGTTTATCACCATTTACTGTAGAAAGAATCTTCTTTGGTGAAGATTAAGAGATGTACTAATGGCCAGGTCACGCATCTATAATCCCAGAGGAAGGCAGATCTCTGTGAGTTCAAGGCTAGTTCAAGGTTTATGATGTGAGTTCCAGGACAGACAAAGCTACATAGAGAAACCTTGTCTCGAAAAAGAAGAGAGAGGGGTACTAATCTATTGGCATACTGACAAGCCATTAGGAGTTCGTTTAATACTAGGTTCATTTAGCAGAATAGTGTTCGTAGATTCTCTTTCAGGGCCTATGACCTATCTAGCTACAGTTTCTTCATACAGAACAACAGGTATGGGCTCCATATTGTGGACTGGGCTTTCAATCAAAAAATAAGGTAGTTAGTTGCCTTTATGACATTTGTACCACTATTACACCAGTGTGCCTATCTTGTCAGGGTGATCATTATCGTAGCTCACAGGGTTTACATCTGGTTAAGATGCCATGAGTCCCATTAATAAGTGGGGAGCTTAATTTGCAGAGACATTGTTTCAAATAACCCATGTCTTCTCTAGAGAAAACTTTAAACCTTACGTTTGTCATTTCAGCACAGAACACAGAGGCTTCTGGCTCCACAAGGGACAGGGCCTCGCAAAGCAATGTCAAAGATTACCTAGAGCAATAGTTTGTAAGAAAATGGCCCTGCTAAGGGCATCAGAGTTGACTGACAAATTTACTCCAGTCTCTGTCATCATACTACGGATACCAAGGATCCTGGATTTGAGACATGGATAAATAAACATCCAAGTGATTCCAATGAGTGTACCATATAGAGCATCACTGCCTGCATCGCTGGAGGCTCCTTTCACTCTGTGTCACTGTTGACAGAATGCTCTTCAGGGAGCCATGGGATTCTGCCACTGCCCAACTCCCATAAATACTCACCAAGGATCTACTAAGATCCTAAGACCTGCACTGGGTATCTACTTGACAGAAATGAGTAAAGCAGACACGGTGTGGTCTGTCTGTCACTGAGCTCAAAATCTAAAGGTCTGAGGAGAAAAAGGACATATATTGAGCAAATGAATACCCAAATTTCTGTATACCCCTGGAGCTGTGAAGAAAATAGTAGAGCATTTAAGAAAGCATAACTAATGTTTCAAATATTGGAGTGCTAAAGTTGTCGGAGAATGTTATTCCATCTGGGACCTAAACAGCAGATGCCATCTAGGAATATAGGTAATCTGTTGAAGGCCGTGTGGGTCCAACATAGATTTCCTAACTGGACTGGAACGGAGTCGCGAGGAATAATCAGACGCAGCTTACACGGTCATCCTTCAAGGGCAAGATCTCTCTCCAAAGATCTCTCGTTTATTCTCCAAAGACCTTATATACCATCACATCAATTGAGTGGGAAAACACATTAGGCTGTCTCCTAGGCAATGAGATGCATGGGCTCAAGGCACCTCCGCATCTACCTGTATGCTAGCAGTCAGGTAGGCCATGAATTAGCATCTATATAAGACATCCTCTTAGTTACAAAAGGAGGAAGCACCGAACCTCTTAACTCTTAAGTCATCAGCTTCAGCCAACATCTCTTCTCAGGTAATCTACATTTATAACAAAAGAAACTAGGAGCAGTACATCCTGGCTATTGTTAGGCAGAGACAGCTTGTCTGCAGAGTTATGTGATCAGCTCAGATGGGGCTAATGGCTCTTGAGCCATACAGAAATATGGACCTACAGTAATCAAGGGGAAGAGTGACTATGCACGCCCTGCAGTAATAAGGAGGTGCATTTCTTGCACATGACTGCCCTTAAGCTCCAGCTTCCAACCCCACTGCAGCACATGCCTCCAGTAGCTGGGAGAGAAGTGGTCCGAATCAGAAGGCACGGTTAATAAAAACTCAGAGAGAGAAACTGGCAGTCAACCTGAGGTCAGAAAAGCAAAATAGATTTAAAGAAGAAAGAAAAAAGCAAAATAACCAGCCATTGGCTCTTACCTCGACCTCAGTCTGAAATTTTGGATCCTGCCTCCAGGAATCTCAGAATGAGACTGTGTCTGTGAGCTGTCTCCTCCTGTTTTGTATTCCTCTCTAGGATTGGGATTAAGGGCATCTGTCACCCAGTTTCTATGGCAAACTAGTGTGGCTACTGGGATTAGGGTATTTGTTACCACTGCCTGATCTGTAAGGCTGATGAGTGGGACTGTTTTACTCGCTGATCTTCAGGCAAGCTTTATTTATTAAAATACAAGTGAAATGCCACTACAGGAGGCCATGGATTGGTACAGACCATTAAAAAACTCCAGACCTGGATATTTATTTATTACCTATTTTTAGTCTGGGCTATCTATCTGACTGTCTGTCTATCTATCTGTCTGTCTGTCTGTCCGTCCGTCATCCATCCGTCTGTCATCCAACCATCCATTCATCTGTCTGTCTATCTGTGTGTATGCACATATGTTCACATGCTTGCCTGCATCTTTCTGTCTGTGTGTGTATTGTGCATACTGCATATAAGAATGTGCAAGTGTGCATGCCTATGTATGTTCATAAAGAAGTCAAAAAAGAATACAGAGTATCTTAATCTATAATTCTCCAATTAATTCCCCTGAGAATGAGGCCTTTCACTGAACCTGGGCTAGAATCACCGGTCAGTAAGTCCATGGGATTCATCTGTCTCCCACCTGCAGTGATGGGGCTACAGGGGCTTGTGGCCAAGCTGATCCTTTATGTTGATCTTGAGAGTCTGACCTCAGGTCCCTTGTGACGCCTGACGTTTACATGGGTACTGGGGATTTGAACTCAGGTCTTCATTCTTGGGAAGCAAGTACCCTTATCTACTGAATCATCTCTCCACTCCTTAATCAGGGAGTTCTCTTTATCATACTTTACATAGTTTGATGTCCAACAGTGGTCCTCAATCTTGGTTGTACACTAGAATCTCCAAATGAACTTTAAAAAAAAAATATTGTTATCTTGGCTACAATTGTAGAAATTGGTTTAATTGGCTCATGGTATATTCTACATGTGAGAATTTTCTAAAACTTCCAAATCATTCTAACATGTAAACAATTTTGCAAGCCACTATTCAGAGGAAGAAAAAAAGAAATCTAAATGGGTCAACAAAGATAGTCCATGGAGGAATAATATAATCTGTGTGTTTTGTTTGTCTTTATTGGAAAGCAAAGAACAGCTGGTAAAAATTGAACTTAAGTTGATAGCATCCTAGCCACTAAAGATGCCTCCCTGGCTGCCTCTTTCACGCACAGATGATGCTTCTTGACACTCGGTCTGCTTTTATGAGACCATTCTTCACATCCAAGTCTCTGTGGATCCTGCTGAGGGAAAAGACACAAATGTGGGCTAAGAAAAATATTGTTTGCCTCTGAAAATTTGAAAATAATTTAGAAAGGCAAAGCTAACATTCACAAAATAATAGAATGTATATGTTTTAATTACTAGAGAAGAGAACTTAAGTTCAAGAGATGGAGGGAAATCTTCACTGAGCCTTGGTTAGTGGGCTGAAACAAGAGGAAAATGGACTTAAGTAATTTAGGAGAAGGGGTCCTGGTGAGAAGCAGGTGTGGGGGACAGAGAACGGAATCTCTGGCTCAGTGATTGATGCTCTTCTGCAAGACCAACTTGGGTTCCCAAACCCATGCCAGGCTACTCAAGCCCACCTGTAGCTCCAGCTCCAGGGGATCAGACACACTCTTCTGGACTCCATTGATATAAAAATACACGTGCACACACACTAAGACACATACACATAGGTAAATAACAAAATACACACCCGGGAATGACGAGAGAGGGAGGGGAGAAGCTTGCTCTGTAGTTTTACCCTATTAGGATATGGTGGAAACTTCCAGAAGAAGGCTTGTTGGAGGCTTTCAAGTAATTGGGGTATGAAGGGCACTGTGGAATTTTAACCTCTTCCTCTTTCTTTGTATTTGCTCCCCAACTATAAAATGAGTACTTCTGCTATGCTGTGCCACCATGCTATCCTGCCTCGCCACAGACCCAAAGGCAATGGGGGCCATTAATCATGAACTAAAACCTTCAAAACTCTGATCTGGAGAAGAACCTTTCTCCTTTCAAGTTGATTTCTAAGGCATTTGTTCCGGGAACAGAAACCAGAGTAACAAAGAAAACCCACGTATCCACCAGGGTGAGAGCTGAGAGTAGCAATAACCTCTCTGCTAGAGGCTGGTCATTAACTAGTTTTTATTACTGCATCTTCTTTTCAAAGAAATCTCCTTCTCAGACATTTCCTTTCATACTGAAGAAGACTCATTCTTTTTCCACTTCCTTCTGTCCCCAAAGTAGCTAGTTGTTGATTTCCAAATACTTTTGTGTCAATAACCGGGCTTTGTAACTTTTAGGTTCCCCCGGCTTAGGTAAGTAATCTCTTGGGTTTGGTCTCTCAGGCACAAGTTATCACAGCCATGCTCTATGATGTGTTTACTAAGTAAAGCACCATGGGAAACATGGCGCACAAATTACCAGATGTCGTAGTCACAGCATTCAGTTTGGAAACTATGACCTTCAAACTCATTGGAAGTAAGTGATTTTTCCCCCACGTTTCTACCATAAATGCTGGAGTTTACAAGTCTGCCTTGTTCCAAAGTCCAATATAAGTATAGCCTTTCACAAATGACTTCACAGAGAAGAAATGAAAACTTTTTTTTTTTTCGAGACAGGGTTTCTCCGTAGCTTTTTGGTTCCGGAACTAGCTCTTGTAGACCAGGCTGGCCTCGAACTCCCAGAGATCCGCCTGCCTCTGCCTCCCGAGTGCTGGGATTAAAGGCGTGTGCCACCACCGCCCGGCAGAAATGAAAACTTTCAATGTTACTCAGCTATACCTAAGACTTCAGGATCTGTGTGCATCAGAACCAACTGTGACCTTTTTCTTCAACTATTGAAGACTGGGACTGTAGAAATAGATACATATGTTATATGTTATAGAACCTTGGGAATACTGGATGAGAACTCCAGAAAAGGACCTAGAGATCTACAGCAGCTATCTACAACCCAGTAGGTAGCTATACCACGAGCTGTGGATGCAGAACAGTGGCCAGAGCTGGAAGCACGTGTCCCGCCTAAATGCTGCTTCCCATGCTGACATGCTGGTCTGCACAAGACTCCTCACTTTGATTATATGAGCGTTTTCCTGCTTACTTGGCTAAAACAACTCCAATAAATAAAGTGTGGTGATGATATGTTGAAGGACATTTGAAAGACACTATACCTTGAAGGAATTGCTGTAAGTCCTAAGTACAGGTGACTTACACAGATGTCATCACTTGAAGACAGTAATTACTTAAGAACTGTCATATTCCCCCCAAATGTATTAAGTTATGTCACACAAACCCTGTCATCTGTGGTTAACAAACGTGTTTCTTTTTTTTTTTTTTTTTTTTTTTTTTTTTTTGGTTTTTTCGAGACAGGGTTTCTCTGTGGCTTTGGAGCCTGTCCTGGAACTAGCTCTTGTAGACCAGGCTGGTCTCGAACTCACAGAGATCCGCCTCCCTCTGCCTCCCGAGTGCTGGGATTAAAGGCGTGCGCCACCACCGCCCGGCAACAAACGTGTTTCTTTAAGGCTTGTTTCAGATTAGCTGGCCTTTTCCCTGTCGAGTAACGGAATTCTTATTTTTTTTAAATAAATATTACTAGAGGACTTGTACTACCTTGGCAGAAAATGTGGTGATAGACAGATATGGGCATTACCAAATAATGAAGATCGTAGTGATCACAGTTTCAAATACTTTCTCGACTTGCTTTTGGTTAGCATAAAGTTTCAAAATAACCGTGATGGGCAGAGAGAATCAGAAATAAACCTTGTAGGATCTTTGGAAGTGGGGTGGGCTAGAAATCTGGGTCTATCTCTTTCAGCTAGTTAACAATTAGTATTCATGTTATTCAGAAGTTTGCTCTGAATTATGATTACAACTAATTTTTCTTTCCTTTGGGATAAAGGACTGTCATTCAAAAGCTGTGTCTGAAGGAAGACCTTAGAGGAAACTTGGCATTCTTTCTTCTCCCCAAAGGAGTGAAGTGTTAGCGAGAAGGCAAAGGTATGTAAAGCTGCAGACACTTTGGGAAGCCATCAAGTATGTGGCTCATTTGAAGCTCTGTGTTAACATAGTGTTTTGAGTTGCTTGATATTTCCCCAAATACAAACGCAAGCAAGGAGAGAAAGCATAAATGGAAAGTCAACTTGTTCTGCAGATAAGAACTTATCTATCAGCAGATCTTATATAATAATTCATAAATTCCTGGGCTTCTACCAGTAGGCAAGGTCATAGCAATTAAAAACCAGTTTGGAACACATGCACTCAATTCAGGCAACAAAATTAAGGCCATAAATTTACTTGCTTGCCGGGTCCCTCATATTCACTTGTTACAAATGGTTTAATATAGATAGGGAGGGCAATCTACCTAACAGCCCCATGATTCCCTAGGAAGTGGCAATTACCAGTAGCTATTAAAACCGGGAGAAAGTGGAAGAGAGTAATTAACGGCACAATCTCTGTTGGTCTGTGAAAGTGCAGGTCACAATAAATTTGGTTCTGCTTTTGTGTACGTGTGTGTGTGTGCGTGTGTGTGTAGTTTGTCTTATATAATTAGAATTTTACAGCATTCGATGAGGTAAATCATTGAGACTGATTCTTCTGTCTGTCTCACCTAGTAGGAATAATACAAAGGCATCAACCAAACAATATGTCCTTGCGAAGGAAAACCTAAGACAGTAGTAAAGCATCAGAAACAGTAAATGTGCTTATCTCTGTATGAAGAGCAACTTTATGATAAGAGTTTTGAAACCATAGTCTACTCGTAGCTATTCTGGAAGTGCCATCACTATACAGACCTGGTACCCGAAGTCCTCAGAGCATCTCCTCACCAAACCCTGCTCTCCTTGGATATGAATCTTTTGCTGTGTGAGCAGAACTAATGGACTTGCGAAGCTGAAGAACACAGAAGCCTGAACAGCACAAAATATCTTTAAAGTAAACTGCCCACCTCATATCTTGGCTTGATGTTTGTAGAATCACAAAACATTCCAAATGAAAGTGCCCTCAAATATTACTCAGCATGCACCCATCTTACAAGAAGGGACGTTTGGCCAGGAAGACTGAAGAGGCTAATTTGAGGTCACAGTCCTGATTCGTGGCTAAGCTCTAAGTTACCTAGAGTTGTCCCTTAGAAAGGGGTGGGGGATTTCCTCTCACATTCTACCAACTGGAACCAGAAAATTTTTTGAGGTTAACAACTCACTTTTTTTAATGAAGGTGCTAAACCTATCGGTCATTCCCATATTTATGCCGTCAGTGCCTTAGGAGCCAACATCTAGATGATACTCTGCAAGCATGAACGGGGAGTTTGTTTGAAACTACCTGGAGGAAGTAGAGCAGCTGTCCACAGGAATGTTCGAGATTGCCGAAACTGCTACTGCCTCTGAAGGTTTACGTTTCCGGATCCTACCTCACCTTCGCTCTGGCCTGAAGCAGGTTTCCTGGTGTCTCTGAGCCTCGGCTTACTTCTGGTACCAGGATAAGAGCAGCTAGCCTTCAGGATTGCTGTAAAATTAAATATCAGCTCATTAAATAAATCATAAGAAAAAGTAAACAAAATGTCCAGAGGTTTGCATTCCGTTCTCTTTTCCTTTGGATTTAGCACACGCATGTGCATGCACACACACAGACACATGCACATACAGACACAGAGACAGACTGACAGACACACACACACACACCAGAAACTTCCACTAAATGGTTTTTAAGGCCTCCCAGCCTAAACTGTCTCATTCATAAAATGGAAGAAGATAGGACGTGGTTAAATGCCCAGGGACGTGGTGCTCCGAGGAATGTGTCCCGTGAAAGGAGAATGCTCCTCTCTTACAACCTGCCGGACCTACAGAGCCAACATTGCCTTTCGTTATTGTCCTGTACTCATCTCTCCTTTCCAAGTATCTGCTACCCGTTTTTCAATCTTCAACTTGTATATTTTTCCAACAAGCCGAGGCGTTTCTGATCTTTGCTGTGTGCTTGGTGCCTTGTTAAGCTCCCCGTCAAGGTGGCCTCTCTCCTAATCCATCTCCCTGGCAGCATTTGCTTACCGCTTCCTTTTTCACCACACGCTGTCAGCTATTTTATTATTCTTATTATACTGGGTTTCCTATGCTAGAACACAGACTTTTCATGAGCAAAGATTCTATTTTTTATTTGACTTTTAAAGCCAACTCTACCAGTTTAGCAGGGTATTTTGATTACAACAAACTCACAGGCCCATGGAGAGAGGTAAACTCCACCCCTTAATATAAAGTGCTCTGGTTCAGAAGGGGTACACAGAGCGGACACGCCACCGTAGCTGTTTGGAAAAACAACCTGTCACGAGGCTCTAAAGCAGTAACATCAAGCTTTTTTTGAATTTTAGATAGGAAGAGCTATTTCATTCTTCAGTCTCTAAAAGATGACCAGACACTGAGCAGCCATTTGTCTTACAAGCTGAGAAGGAAAGGAGGGAGTGTGGTGAGCCTGAGTCTAGCATGTCCCGTACCAGAGAGCCTCAGTTCTAACACTCCTTTCCAGTGAGCCCGAGTCCAGCACCACCCCAGGAGCTGCACGTCAGTAGAACAAGCCATCTGCTACCAGTGTAACAACACGTAACTGTTTGTACCTTTGGAGTCTGGTAGGAGCATCCTTAGATGCTCTTTAGAAGGTTATATATACGTCATCGGCATCACAAAGGTAGATTCCCCGCTTGATGTTTCTACCCGAAAGCTGGCCTTTTCCTTAGCTCAGATAACAATCGATTTAGAATGTTCTATGTGGCTGCAGGAGGGTATGAAGTTGAGTTCTCTAGAGAAACAAAAACAGTAAATACATGTCTACACCGGGAGACGTGGGGGAGAGAGGAAGATTGGTTTACTGTGAGGAACAGGTTCCAATGATGACTGAGCTTAAGAAGGTCCAAGATCTGCCCTTGGCAGTCTGAAACCCTAAGTGGGTTAGCCCCAGTCCTCCAGTTCTGAAACTAAGAAAGCAAGAGAGCCAGTCATTCAAGTCTGAGTCCAAAGACAGAAGAAAGGCCAGTATCTCAGGTTGCAAGGGCCAAACAGAGAGAATTCTCTTTTCCGTAGGCTTTTATTCAATTCAGGCTGTCAATGAATTATAAGAGTCCCATTCACCCTGGGAAAAACAACCCATTGTACCAGTCTATTGACTCAGATACTAACATCACCAGAAGTAAACTTTTAACCACGGAATCATTTCTGCCAGCGGCATCCACTTGTTTGCAGTCTCCAAACAGTTGCTGCGTGCTAAAACACGTGAGAGAAGAGGGGCGCCAATAGAGAGTAATCAATATCTCAATCCATTACATTGCAGTAAAGGAAAATCCCTTAGGGTGGCTAGTTTACCAGCAACACAAATTCATCTCCCATAATTCTGGAGGCTAGGGAGTCCAAGATCAAAACACAGCAGCATGGTTGGTGTCTGGCCTGTTCCTCACAGATGAAGCTTCTGTGTCTACACACAGCAGGAGGTTGGGTGCAAGGGGCAAGACAACCCTCCCTATCCTCCGTTATAAGGACACCGATCCCATTAATCCCATTATGATCTCATAACTAATCATTTCCAGAAAGGCCCCACCCACCTCTTCACATTGTCACATGGAAAGTGGGTCCCAACATACAAATGTCTAGGGAGCCTCGAGATTCAGAAGAGAGCAATAATAACCTCTTTAGAAGATGGAGAGGGCAGTCAAGAATGTTTCAAACCGACTGGGTTATAACAGAGAGTTCTTCATTAAAAGCACACAGGATATTACGTCTTTCAAAAATACCGATGACTTCTGCACGTGGCCTTTGGCTGCTATATCTTTAAGCTATGCCGAGAAACAAACACTCCCCTAAGGACTCAACAGAGAGAGAGACAAGTGGGCCCCTCCTGCCTGAGGTGGGTTCCTCCAGTTGGAACCTTACTCTGGAACTCCTAAGGAGCCTGGCTGAGACCCTCTCCCAGCTGTAATGCATTCCCCCAGCCCCACTTCATCCACCCCACCCCAACCCCTAGTCCCCTTTCTCCTTCCCAGGAGGCAGGCCGATAGCATCTCTGCCTCTCTTTGCATACTTCCAGTGTTGATCTGCTTGGTTTTTCGTAACGTTGCCCCTAAAGGCATTTCTGTGTGTTTTCAATCCTAGTTTGAACTTAGGATCAGGAGAACCCAAATTCACGCAGTTGTATAAAGTTCCAGATTAAAAGAGACCACGGAATTATAAAAACATAAGTAGCTGTGTCCTGGAAGTGGGGGTGCTAGAGAGAACACTGTTAAGTCAACCCATGAAATTGGAATATGCATAAAATTAGACAAAAGAAAATTAATGGACATTCGCCTGAAGTTGATAATGTATGCTTTGCTGATCAAGAGACTGTGTTCTTAGGAAGTGCAGCTGAATAGTGTAGGACTAAGGCCCTACAATGCTTGTAATTCACTATCAAGAGTTCAGATAGCATTGTCTAGGGAAAGACAGGATAACATGTTTAAAACGGTGACTTTGAGAAAAAATGCTCTTTGTACTCTGTGTGCTTGAAACCTGTTCCTAAACAAAAAGCTGAAAGAAAGAAAGAAAGAAAGAAAGAAAGAAAGAAAGAAAGAAAGAAAGAAAGAAAGAAAGAAAGAAAGAGGGAGGGGGAGAGAGAGAGAGAGAGAGAAGGAAAGAAAGAAAGAAAGAAAGAAAGAAAGAAAGAAAGAAAGAAAGAAAGAAAGAAAGAGAGAGGGAGGGAGGGAGGGAGGGAGGGAGGGAGGGAGGGAGGGAGGGAGGGAGGAAGGAAGGAAAGAAAGAAAGAAAGAAAGAAAGAAAGAAAGAAAGAAAGAAAGAAAGAAAGAAAGAAAGAAAGAGAAGAAGGACAGAGTTTGGGGAGGAGCCTTAGCAGTCACTGAATGGCAGAACTGCAGAAGTGAATTGAGTTTCCTTCCTGTACGACTTCCTGCCGCCTTTCTGGGGATGCTCACCAAGTACTAGGTCACTCTAAGTTTCTTCAAATGAGAAATCTTGAGAACCAGACTTCCAAATCACACATTAGACTAGAGCCCAGAGATGTAAACTGGGACAGGAGACCCAGAATTCTAATTCCACCCTACCACAATGCCAGAACACATTCATGCATCCCCACGAGAAAGCAGGCGATGTAAGCCATCCTGGAATATACTCCTTGCTCGCTGACAGTGGTGGTGTGTGACAAGAGCTAGGAAACTCTGCAAAGGCAAGCGATGGAAGAGAAAACAGTCTTCTACCTCTGAAAAGACTGGGAAACGGTGCATCTCCCCCAAGTGCTCTGTAAATCTAAAACTCCCCGTTCTTTCCGATCAACCCTCTCTCTTGCCAAGGGTTTCCAAGAGGAGATTTATTTGGAACGCCTTGCTGCATGCGTAGTCATAAATCCTCAGGATATATAAAATTAACAACAGGACACCTTCTTATCAGCAAATGTTTACATCCATCTTACCCAAAAAAGAAACACAACAGCTACCAGTAGGAATGCATATGGTAGCCACTTTTTCTCCTCACGTGTCTTAAAAATCATGGTTCGTTGTTGAAGTGCAAACATAAGACAGCACTGGATGAGGTACTCAGTATTTGTGGGAAAGGTTTAAGGAAATTACATCTTAAAATTGAATCCCCATTTTCAAGTGGGAGGGTGAAGAAACTCAAGTGATAGTAATATTTGCACTCTTCACTAGCAATGGGGAAGCAGCAGCACCAGGGAAGTGTGGTGGATTACCCATGTCTATAGCAGTGCTCAGAGTGAAAAAAAAAAAAAAATACACTTTAAAATACTGTAAATAAGTCAAATCACACTTCTTAACTTTGTTCAAAAATATACAGTAAGTCAAAGAAACAGAAAACCGAAAGACGAAAGACTCATAAATGCAAAAGGCTAGAAACAGCCCAAACATCCTTGAGTAACATTGGTAGATCCACAATCCTGGAAGATTCCGCCAGGAAAACAAAACAAAACAAAAACAAATAAACAAATGAACAACAACAAAAATATAGGTGTCTGAACAGGTTGTCCAGTGGCTAAGAACACCCGGAGCTCTTGCAGAGGCCCCAGGCTTTGTTCCCAGCACCCACAGCACAGCTCAGAACCTTCTGTAACTCCAGTTCCAGGGGACCCAATGGCCTCTTCTGGCCCACAAAGGTACCTGGCACATACAGAGTGAGCACATGCATAGGCAAAATATTCATGCACATAAAATAGCAACAAATAAATACATTTTAAAATGCTGTTTTAATATTTTTAAAGAAATAAGCTCTTGGTGCACACAGTTTTCAGGGAACTATGTTAGGTAACAAAAACAGTCTGGTCTCATATTCAGGATTCCACAGATATAGCATTATTAAAATTTAAAAATATTTTTAAATTAATAAATTTTATTTAAATAATTTGATCATATTCTTCAGTTGCCCCTACTCCTCCCAGGTCCTCCTCCTTTTCCTACCCACCCAATCTTTTGTTCTCTTTCTCTTCCTTTTTCTTTCTCACTCTCAAAAAAATTAAAAAACAAAAGATGAAAATAAAAACCAAGAAGAAACCTAATAAACAAATAATTATCCAAACAAAACAAAATACACACACACCCACGCACACACACACACACATACACACACACACTACAGCATGGTTGATACACCCACTGACAGTCATTGGAGAACCCTGACTTCCCCTTTTCTAGCACATATCAATTGCAAACAGCTTCTTAGTTAGGGGAGACTTTGCATCTCAGTACTGGGAATTTGTTTGGTTTGAACTTGTGCAGGTCTCTCATGTGCGGTCACGGTCTCTGAGAGTTCATATGTGTATGCAGCCTGTTGTGTCAGGGAGACACAGTTTTCCTGGAGTCATCTACCACTTCTGGCCTTCATGATCTTTTTACTTTCTCTTCTGAATAGAGCCCTGCCTGAGCTTTGAGGGGAAAGGCTTAATATAGACATCTCATTCAGGGCTGAATGCTCCAATGTCTCTCGCTCTTTGAACATTTCCAGTTGTGGATGTCTGTGTTAATTACTCTCTGATCTATAGGTATAGTAATATGTCTTTAAGAGCCATTTCATTGCCATGTTCTTTTAACAGAATAAGAACAGTAGGCTTCCCTGAGGGCCCGTGTCTTTCTTGTCTCAGGTTCTTGGTCACTTTAGCGGTGTCAGGTATAGTTAGATTTTCCTTTGGGACTGCCATCCCCCCAAGCAATGACACAGAAAATTATTATTAATTATGAAAGCTTGGTCTTTAGCTTAGGCTTGTTCCCAACTAGCTCTTATTACTTAAATTAACTTGTTTCTATTAATCTATATTCTGCCACATGGCTCGTTTTCTTTCCTCCATAATGTATGTCTGACTCCCTCCGTGTCTCTTTGGTGCCTCCTGCACATCTAGATGCTCCCCGACTTCTTCTCTCTCTGTCTGGAAGTCCTGCCTAATCTCTACTGCTTGTCTATTGGTCGTACAGCTTTTTGTTAAACCAACCATAGCAATATATCTTCACACGGTGTAAACAAATATCCAGCAACAGTCTGGTAGAGTGGGCCTCAAATCTCATCAAAAAGTGGTGGATCACTTCCACAACATTTGTACTGCTCTTGTATCAGTATATCTTACAAGCAGGCTGTTGCTATAGGTCAAAGGGTTTGTAGCTGGGTGATATTGATAGTTACTTTTCTCCTCCGGTAGCGTGCAAAGTACCTTCCAGTACCATGAATGTTAGTCGATAAGAGTGAAGATTCTAGTTAGGCAAAATCAACTTGATTTTTCCAAGTTCAGTGAAACTAGTGGTTGACATGAGACAGGACGGTGAATGGGGGTAGTGGAGGAGTACATCATGAAAATTGGAATTTTGTATCTATGCGTCTTGACTATGATGGTGGCCATATGTAGTTATGTATTAGAAAATTATATATACTTAAATAATGTATTTACATACATACACATATCTATATATACAAAGAAGTACATGTGAAACTCTGGAAATCAGAAAAAAGACTACAAATAGAATCAATATCAACTTCCTTGTTGCCACACTGTACTGTAGTCACACAAGGCAGAGAAACTAAATGGGAAGTGTGAGGACTCTGTACCACTCCCTCCAACTACATCTGGTTAGCACAAGTTTTTAAATTTTTACAAAATAAAAAGTTCATACATTCATACTTTAAGTATTCCCTAATGTGTTGAGATTTGCCTTTCTCACATAATAGATATTTATTATTTTAATGATACTTGAGAAAACAAAGTCTTTATCTTGGCAACCAATGGCTGCCTTTCAGTGTCTGTGACAGAGTCAATGGAAAGACATTTGGGGCAGAAAACTGTCTTGATAATGTTCACAACTCTTGACAGTGGTAGTCATGTGCTCCACCTAAATTATCTTTCTTCAGTAGATTGAAAATAAAAGTCAGTTCTTATTCAAGTTGCTACCTTTATGTGCATTTATCTAAACTATGCTGCTGAATGAGGTAAATAGAAACTGCCCAAACATGAGAAATAAGGTAGCTATATTGAAAAGTGTAGGCAGAAGTTTCTGTCCCCCATGCCACTCCTAAGGAATCACATAAAGGCTTACTATTAATTATAAATGCTTGGCCAATAGCTCAAGCTTATTATTAGCTAACTCTTACATTTAAAATTAATCCATATTTCTTATCTATGCTTTGCCATATGGCTTGGTGTCTTTCCTCAGTATGGCAGACCCATCTTGCTTCTCTCTGCATCTGCTTGCAAACTCCTCTGACTCCACCCTTCTTCTTTCCAATTATTCTTTCTCCCCTGAAAATCATGCCTAGGCTTCAGCCAATGAACAATGAGAGCAATACATATTTACAGGGCACAAAGATTGCTCCACAGTACTTCCCCCTTTTTGTCTAACTAAAAAGGAATGTTTTAATTTTAAAATTGTAAAATTACATACAACAAAACAGTTATCAAATTATAGTTGCAGTATCTAGTCTATTTGTATTTGGCAAAATTAGAGAAAATACTCTTTTATTTACCTTATCTTTGTGAATATAAGGTTTTATACCTAATTCACTTTTATCATAACTAAGGAAATCTTTAACTATGACTATCTAGTCTTCAATTCCATCAAAGACTCCATAAAGGTAAAGTGTTACCTAATGACAGGGATAGCTGGCTGCCTAGAGACAGTCACCCAAAGTTCTTCTGTAATGTTGGTGTATTCATCTTTGGCCTACAGACTTTGTTTATCTGACAGACTTTTCTGAGCAGCAGGAAATTTTGAAGGACTGTCCTACCTTGACTTGGCAAAGTTTAGCAGTGTGTGTGTGTGTGTGTGTGTGTGTGTGTGTGTGTGTGTGTGTGTGTCCTGTTGGTCCAGTTTGAACAATATACTGTTAGCAATTGAGGCAAGAATAGTTTTTATTTTTGCCCTAATGGTTAGCTTTTGCCATAAAGAAAGTAAACCCCATACAGTGTTTTTTTTTTTTTGATACCCGTCATCTTCTCTGAACTAAATTGGTGTTGCCAGGAGCAAATTTGTCTGGGTGTCAAGAAGAATCTTATGTTAGTAAAACATTTTAAATGCCACAGTCTGTATGTCTTTAAAGTGTTTGAAGACCATCTATCTACCTAAATATATCTGTATAACCTTGAAAACTTATATAATATGACTATACATTTGATTATTATAGATGACTATTACTAATAATTTCCTAATTATGTATTACAATTTTTTGTTTTTTCAAGACAGAATTTCTCTGTAGCTTTAGAGCCTATCCTAGAACTAGTTCTTGTAGACCATGCTGGCCTCAAACTGCCAGAGATCTTCCTGCCTCTAGCCCTCAAGTGCAGGGATTAGAGGCATGTGCCACCACCACCTGGCTATACATTACATTTTAAAAAGAGTTGCATAGGCACAATGCCTTAAACAAGAGTAGAAACATACATATAGTATAGCAAAAATAACTTTAAATTTGTATCAATAAACCAAAATTCATATTAATGCAAAATATTTAAAACTAGTAATTACTTTTTTATTTTAAAAGTAGATTCAATAATCTATCCTTTTATCCTATCATTTCTATATCACCCAGTTTTCTTTTCAGAACAAGATCATTGAATCTAGTCTCTTTTGTTTAGCTTTTTTTCTTGACCATTACCAATAACAACTTATAACAAAACCCCTTAAATGATAATAAATATCTATAACTCATCTTTTAGGAATGTGGGCATTATTCTCTAGACTACTTCCCATTGTTTGGGGGAACAAGTATCATTGAACCCTGAGAAAATTTAAGGTAATTTTGCTAAATCTTGCCTGTAGTAGTCTGTGAGATTAGATCATCTCAGTCAATCAACATAAAGCTGTTCTAGATGTAGAACTCTGAGGAAACTACAACAGAGGCATTCTGAGATGCTGGTTCACCTAGACCATATGTTTCCAATGCTGTCTCGTCTCCTTGTTCTGAAAATACATAAAATTTTAAAGGTAACATATATATCATATTAATACAAGTATAGACAAGTTTGTCAAAGATGATATTTTGTTTTATGTTTGAGTAGGTAAAATATACTTTACATGTGTTGTAGGTTTTTTAAGGTTAATTTCTTTATGTTTGTATTTTCTGGGGGTCATCCTTGATCAAAACTGGAATATCAATCTGGAATGAACCCATAGCCTCTCCTTTCCTGTAGAAATAAAAGCATACCCTCTCCTCCAAAGCAACATACCTTTGACTTCCATTTTAAAGTCAAGATTTTTTAAAATATATACATTGGTTAATCTAGCAACTTTCATAATCCAGTGTCTCTTAGCACCAAAAAAATTTAAAAACAAAACAATACATAAAAGATCCAAACACTCTGTGTGTTTCCCATCTTTATGTGACTTATTCTTTTTATTATTATTACTTTGCTCTTCCTTTAAAAACTTTTCTCTATTATTTTTAAACTCTTTTTTTCTTTGACTATCTATACCCATTTTTTTTCTTTAAGCCTATACACATTGTTAAACACATTGTAACCTGTTTAGTATTTTTCCATCTGAACTGGCTTTATTACGTACCTGTAACCTTTTCTGTCTGCATGAGCAAAACCTTAAACCTGCTACAAAGCTTAGCTCATGGCACATTTGTAGCTTGAGCACACAGGCAGCTGCTGGGAGATTGGTCATGGTCAGCATTGAATGACAATGAGACTAGGAAGTCACATTTGGCTCTATTTTTGTCTGTTTAGAATCTTTCTCAGGTCTTATGTAGATATATGTAGCGCGACGTTGGGCACCACTTGTAGGCAGACTTTTTTTTACCACCCATTAGTTCCTAAATAACTGACACTGATCATACTAATTTTAAATGATCAGCCAATAGCTCAGGCTTATTACTAGCTAACTCTTAGATTTAAATTAACCATATTTCTTAGCTACGCTTTGCCATGTGACTTTTCTCAGCATAGCATGCCCATCTTGCTTCTCTCTGCATCTGCTGGTGACTCTTCTGGCTCTGCCCTTCTTTTTCCCATCTTTTTCAGTTTGGTTATCCAGCCTAACTTTATCCTGTCCAGCTATTGGCCAGTCAGCTTCTTTATTAAACCAATCATAGTAATTCTTACACAGTATAAGGAATAGTTCACATTTCCCCCTTTTTGTCTAATTAAAAAGGAAGATTTTTCTTCCTTCCTATACTTCCTCCTAGTCGTTGTGAGGGAGTCAAAGCCTTTTTCTCTATTAACAATCAATCAACAAATATTTGCAGCATTTTCATCGATCTTTCAGCCATTAATAGATTCTTAAAGTAGACCTCAAACTCTCCAACCCTTTATGGGCATGAGAGATTTAGTTGGAGAAAGACAAAACCACACAGTAATGGAGTTCCCAATCTGCTTCCAGACTGCAACTGTGGCTTTTAAAAATCAATTTGTGATTCTGAATAAATGGTCTAGACTAGGATAGGGACACAGAACAGAGGTAACTGGAAGGGTACCAGCAATTAGAATGTCCTACTTAATGTTAGAATGTTATTTGGATATATTAGATCTCTTTTAAACTAAAAAAGAAAAAAAACGGTATGTTGAACTGTGAAATAAACATTCATCATTACTTGTGATTCTCATTCAAATGACTGAAAATTTTTTGCAATTAGCACATTTAGTAAAATTGCCCTGATGGCACATGATCTATTCAGGATGTTGAATTTATTAATTGCTTTGCATACCTCTCAGTAATTCAACAAGCTAGAAATGTATTCACAAGGTTGCATTTATTTATCCCAAACTCCTTGAATTCCAAAACCAAATATTTAGCACTTAATATAGTAGGGGTATACAGAAACTCTCTATATTGTCTGTTCAATGCTATATAAATCTGACTTTTTTCTATAACAGTTTATTAATTATAAAACACAAATGCAAAATAATTAAAAGGGTCTTGCCTGTAATCCCACCATTCAAAAGTCTGAGTGGGAAGACAATAAGTCCAAGGCTTAACAGAACTACATATTAAGACTCTGTCTCAAAAAAAATAACTTAATTCATAAGAGTAATATAATAAACTGCCTTGCAGGAAGCCAGAGCAAAGACTACATATAGACATCAATCATTTCATTAATGTCCTAGAGTCTTCCCCTTTCAAGAAAATATAACAAAAGCCCACACCCTCTACCCCTCCCTCAACACAACCCCAACCAAGTCTGCTCATTCACTCCTGGGATAAATGTCTGATGGAAAGAGAAAGCGATGGCTGGAGGAAGAAGTCCTGAGGTCATCATTTAGAGAGAGTAGGCAAACCAAGATGACTCTCCCTTAAGAGGGGAATATGATGTGGTGGGCAAGCTGAGATGGTTTGTTCCAGAAGAGAGCCTCCACAGTGATCACTAGGTACAGTCCCTTCTTGCCTTTGGTAGTCAAGAAATGGCCATGTCCACTGGAATAAGGAAGAAAAAGCATTCCGTACTAGTGTGGGGAACATTTTGTATCAGAAAGAGGGCAGACAAGACTGGCAGATGGCTCTGTGGCCTGAGGTCAGGTCAGGAAACACTAGCGCTGCCAGACAGAGATGAATGCGTGGGAACGACAGCAGTTCCTAAGCACCCACCCCCGGAGGATCTCCTCCATCTGAGCCGAGGAAGGAATTGGAGGAGATAGATGTTCCCACAGGTCATGGGCAGGGGGGCAGAACAATCAATTCGCTACAGTGGGACATCCCAGCTCTGTCTCATGACTAGGATGGCCCGAGGGAAATACCTGTTATGTAAGGCGTCACTGACATGATTCACCAAATCACACAGTTCTTAAAATGCTGCCTCCTTTGTCATAAAAATCCTCACTAATTTTTTTTTTTTTAAAGTAAATGTACTTTCGGCAAGTCAGATGATCAAGTCACTTCAGAGTGTCAAAACTATACGACAGCCGGGGTCTAGCTTCCTTCCTCACAATGCTAGAGAGGCTTTTCAGGGCAGCAAACTTTTGGAAAGCAAGTCCTGGGACTTCTGCCTCACCTGTACACCTGCTTTGTGGCCCCTGGCAAGGGGGTTCTTCAAGGGTCTGATAACCATGATATGGGAATAATACCCCCAAAGGAACAGCCCCTATAGCTCTGTCCCCCTGTTGGCACTTTCTGGCCTGTGTAAATATAAAGAAATGTCACAGAAGACAGCTGAAAAGGCAAGATGCCAATATATAATAATAAAAACATGTTTCATTAGAGTGATTCACATGGGACTTCTCAAAAATGTCAGTTAATTGTATTTCCCAAAAAAAAAAAAAAAAAAAAAAAAAGCCTAGAAGGATAATTTCCTTTCACGGTCCAGGTAGAGGGAACAGTGTCCGGGGGTTTCCAGAAGTTCCTTCGCAGTTCAAGGGTGTGGGAACAAGACGGGGGATTCCTGGGAAGATTCAGTAGCGACTCCCTGTATTCTCTATGGCAGATTGTGTGGGAGTATTAATAACCTTTCCACATACAGGAAGCAATGCCAAGACCTGGTTGCTTGTCTCTATGCTATTTCTCTGAATCAACAGCTCATGCCAAAGTCTTAGGACAACACCAGCCTCCCTTCTGAGATTTCCTGCGGTGCCCAAAAGATGGGCTATATGGTTTCCAGCCATCCTCGTCCTGTTGCCTCTAAATGAACCCAGCTCACCTACGCAAGTGCTGGGAGCAACAGGAAATGCCCTCGGGCCACGGGCACCCGCCTCTGGAATTTGTCTAGACTATTTCCCTTAGCAAGATTAAGAAATTTGCCCAAGGTCAACGCCAGAAACTGGCAAAACTGGGATTCGCATCTGACTGTGCCAACTGCATAGCCTGTGCATAGATGATGGACTTGCTACCAGGTTCCCAAAGGCCACTTTTAGGGAAAAAAAAAAAAAAAGAATGCCAGTTCAGTTAGATGGGTGACCTGGTCCAAGCCAAGAAGGGCTGGAGCCACGAGGTGGAGTTGAGAACAAACAAATCCCCTCCGGCTAGCAGGTGAGCTTGCGCATTAAGAATTGCAAGGCCGCCCTCCAGAATGCATCTTCCAAATGCTGCAGGCCTCCAGCTGCTGAAGGTCTGCACTCAAACCACTTCCATGTCCACTGCAGTTGCCTGGAAATTAAGGAGTAATAAAACAGATTTCCTGTTTTCTAGCAACTCACCCGTAAGGCCCTGGGGGGCGGGGGATGCAGATATGGGAAAGGAAACTGAAATCCTAGCGCATGTTTTTCTGGCCAGAATAAGGTAAACACCGTGAGAGACAATTCTGGACCTGTGGAAGGAAACTAAAATGATACTTTCTAAAGTCCCTAAAGCTTTGTGCCCAAGGTTAACATAAGATCATGGTAATAATAACTCATACAATGGTTGTTTTACCTCAGTATGATTTGTCTGGAAAAAGTCATGACTTGCTACTCCCATAAGTCCCTCTTCCTTCTATTTTTGAAAATTCTTCACCATTGCTTTTCGTTGAATTTTTTTTCTTCCACAGAGCGTTCTTGACACGTTAAGACTTAGCTCAGATCTTTTTTGAGAACAGCATAATTGGCAGGAATGTGATCAAGGGCCCTGTTCACTCGGAATGTACACGTGATCTACATGGCCAAGTTGTATTGGTTTCAGAGTCATGCAGACACATCTTGAAGACACACACACAGCACAGAGAGAGAGAGGTTTTGCCCAGACTGTTACACTAATAGAGAAAGAGTGCTCTCCTCAGCTTGTGCCAGCGCATCCGATCTGACCTAGCTCTGCTTTGTCATGTCTTCCAGAATTAGCTTTGGAGCAGCCCATACGGTCTGATATTCAGCAGACAGCACTGTCTGGCTGCTTTGATTCAAGCTTTGCCGTTTTGCATAGCCTGTGTGCTGTCTGCCCACCGCCTGATAGCCAGGGAAGGAGTCCCACTCTTTGACTGTTGTGTTTCTGAAACAAAATAGAACTAGCTTCTTGTCAACCGCAACAGGCATCTATATTGCTTTTTAAGGATCACTTAAAGATAAGTTGGCTTGATCCTTTGTGTCTGAAACTCACTGAAGTCACATCCACACAGAAAATAGGAGGTTTTAGTCTCTATTTCATGAAATGTGAAGGTGCCACACATTTTATCTGACTCCCTTTTTCATGGGAATAGGTGTCAAATACTCCCTAAAATTTCAGACTAAAAAAAAAAAATCCTGCACCCTCACATTCCTCCCTTCAAGTAGCATGGCTCATTCGGGAACTCTGTTATGGGTCACTGCTGTCAAACCATAAATCTAAACTGGGTGGTGGAGGCAGAAGCAGGAGGATCTCTGAGTTCAAGGCCAGCCTGGTCTACAAAGTGAGTTTCAGGACAGCCAGGTATGCACAGAGCAACCCTGTCTCAAAAACAAAAATAAAACAACAACAACAACAACAACAAAAAGATTCATTCTAGTCTAAAGCACACAGGATTTCTTAGTAATTTTAAGACTGAATTTGTTTGTCTTAAATATATATATATATATGTACATAGGTACATACATATGTACATATATGAGTTTTCTAAGCAGATAAAGTGAGGCATTAAAAGATGCTGCAGCAGGAGGACCATGGCATCCAAGATGAGTGGAGGAGATGGTGAAGCTATGAAGGGTGAGATGGAACAAGAAACAATAGTCATGTAGATATGCTTGATCTTATTAAGAGCATTCCCCGTGCCTTTCAAACACTTGGATGATTCTATGATCATATTACCATAGACCAGGTTAATCATTTTGACTCTTTCCTTGGAAACAGTAAAAAACAGTAATCATGGAAATGCACTTAGAATATGGACTTACAAAATGAAGACATAGAGATTAAATCAGGTCTACCTATGACAGCATACTTCATACCAGCCTCTTGTGGGACCATGGCCTGAGTAGAACAGAACTGGCCATTTATCCAGGTGTGACGCAGCAAATTATTGTTCTCAAGTTGGCTTCAAAGAAACTTTAATGGCCAATTTTAAGTAATGTCCAGAGAAGCATTCACTAGAGTACCCAAAAGCAATTGAACAAGTTAATATATACTAAGAGAAAGTGTGTGGTCAGGAAAAGGTTGGTCGATTTTTAAAAAGAGTTCTCATTAATATAAAGTTGAGGACTTGCAGTCCAGTCTTAAAAAGAGTCTTCAGAAGAATTCCCTCTTTTTTGAGGGAATAAAACATAAAATAAAATAAAATCTTTTTTTTTCTATTGAGGCCTTTACTTGGTAGAATGAGGCACATCCAAACTAAAGTGTGTAATCTGTTTTACTCAATGTCTACAAATTTCAATATGTATTAAAAGCAAAAATAACTTCACAGAAACATCCTGAATAAGATCTGCCCATGTTCTGGCTACTATGGACACATGTGACGATCCATCAAGAGTCTGTTGGTCTAAGTGGATGGGTTGTCTTTCTAGCTGTCAGTGTGAGGAGGCATGTGAGTCTCCACTGTCGTATTTTGTCATAGCCCCTTCGTGGGGGGAACACAAGCTCTACTGAGACACACTGAACACAAACCAAAGCTCATGTTCCCCACAGTCCAGAATGAAAGGGTGAGAGAGGGGTTGGAAGCAACATGTCTGGGGGCCTCCCCCACAAATGCTGCCCTCCTAGAAGAATATGGCAAGAACTGTTTTCTTGCAGGGGTAATTCTATCAGGGAAATATCTTCAGAACTTCACAATTTTGGCACGAACGCTAGAAAGGCCAACAAAGGAGTTGAAAGTCTTCCTCTCCACACATTGAAAAGAAAGAGAAAGAGAAAACACCTCATGTAAACAGTTTGCCTGGTGCCTCTGGGCTTCTCTGAAGAAGTGTGAGTCAGAAGGTGTAAACAGGGAGGGGAAGCTTCAAGGTAGGACGGGCTGCACAGAGGCCCATTGCATTTGGGGTACCAAACGGTAAGTTCCCATTGGTGTGACCATTTGAGATTCTAGTTCACCGAACTCTTCCTTAATACTTATGGGTGTGTCATTTCCTATTTGGGTGCCCAGGGTAGCCCTTTATTGAAGAAAATAAATGAGAAGATTAAAAATCAGAAAATCCAAAGGGTATTAGAAAGTTTCTGAAGACATTCGTATAAGGCCACACCTGTTTCGTTGTCTTCTTTCTTCTTTTAACCTTTGTACTTAGTAAAGGCAAGAGAAAGTTTTCAAAGACAAAAAATTGTGGAGACCATTTGATTCTGTGTTTTCCTCTAGGACAAGAAACAATAGGCTTAGACTTAGCAAGAGTAATTGGAGGTAGTTAGAGAAAACCAGCCCATAGTGGTAGAACTACAGACTAAGAATGTCTAAGAAATGGGACTCTACCCTGAAAGGCTGGAGTGATAATAGATTAAGGCACAATGAAGATAGCTGGACCACTAGTTCTCTCATGACTGTCTCTCAGCAAAGATTGCATCCTACATATGTGTATCCTACATCCAAAGAGCCAGTCCCCCTGCCGTAGCTGTCATGCCCAGAAGTGCTCCCCACATCTCTCTTTCTATCACTCTCTCTGTTCAAAACATGCCTAAGGGCTGGAGACATAGTTGAGTCACTAAAGGTGTTTCCTGCCAGGAAGGTCTGAGTTTGATCTCCAAGACCCACACACTGAGAGGCTGATTTCTACCCACATGTTGACACATATGTGCATATCCATGTATATTTGCTTACATGCACATGTACACACACATACATACAAATGAACTAATAGATATATTTTAAATTTCCTAATTAAATTTTAAAATGCATGCATAGAAAATTGAGAGAAATGCAAGCAGTTTGGACTACTAAAAGTATATTGTATCTTCTTTCTTGCAGGTGGAGTCTCATAAAGCAAAAAAAGACATATTTGTGCTAACATACCACTAACTAAACATACAGTCGTGAATACACACAGACATATAATTATTCTAAACAATGATCTCTTAATTTAAAAAATAATGTATAAAATTATCCAGGTATGGTGGTATGCACCTTTAATTCCAGAACCCAGGAAGCAGAGGCAGGCATATTGCTAAAAGTTTGAGGCTAGCCTGGTCTACATAGTGAGTTCCAAGACAGCCAGAGCTACATAGTGAGATTCTATCTCAAAACACAAACAAAAACATGTAAAAACATTCTAAGTGTCTCTTTCCACACAAAATAGTAACTGCTCTTACAGAGAGATATGATCTCCCATTAGATTATCCATACACCTAGATGCTGAGATGTGGTGTGGGAGGTCCTTATAAATATGTGTTGCTTTCATTGGTTAATGAATAAAGAAACTGCCTTGGCCTGTTGATAAGGCAGAACTTAGGTAGGTAGGGAAAACTAAACGGCATGTTGGGAGAAAGGAGGCAGAATTAAGAAGAAGCCATGGAGCCGCAGGAGACAGACGCTAGGAATTTTACCTGGTAAGCCACTGACACATGGCAATATATTAATATTATATATTAATAAACAAATTAATAGAAATGGGTTAAATTAGTATAAGTGTTACCCAGTAAGAAGTTAGAGCTAGGCCGGGCGGTGGTGGCGCACGCCTTTAATCCCAGCACTCAGGAGGCAGAGGCAGGCGGATCTCTGTGAGTTCGAGACCAGCCTGGTCTGGTCTACAAGAGCTAGTTCCAGGACAGGCTCCAAAGCCACAGAGAAACCCTGTCTCGAAAAACCAAAAAAAAAAAAAAAAAAAAAAAAAGAAGAAGAAGTTAGAGCTAATGGTCCAAACAGTGTTTTAATTAATACAGTTTTTGTGTGATTATTTCAGTTCTGGGTGGCCGGGACAAGCCAGCAGCTCCTTCCCTTGAAACAGAGATGTTTAGATGTCCATGATTCTTCCTGTCAAGCATCAACATTTCTGTAAGAACTAGCTAACTCTAGTATGCCTCACTACAGATAGTAAACCTGTCTCTTCCAGAGGTAAGAGTAAGAAACAAATAGATCAGAAGGCCTTTAAGGAATGAGAAGAAGAAGAGAAAAGAAAAGAGCTATAAACTGCTTAGATGGCCCTATTTCTCATGAAATGATTTATCACTGAAAAGTTTGTCAAAGCACAAAACATTTCTTCTACCCCTCCCAATTCACAATGACCACTTTCTCAAATTCATACTTATTTTATTTATAAGTATGAGTGTTTTGCCTGCATGTAGGCCTGTGCTCCATGTCCATGCTCGGTGGCCATGGAGGTCAGAAGAAGGTATGAGATCCCCCTGGACTGGAGTTACAGGTGGTTGTGAGTCACTCTGTGGGTACTGGGTCAGAAGCAAGGTCCTCTGCGAGGACAGTAGGTGACTGTTACTGCTGAGCCGTTGCTCTAGTCCCCTGTTCTCTCTTCAGCACCGTTAATCAACTTTTTAATCAATCAATGGCCGTTCTCTTCTACATCTCTTCCCTGTATGCAAACTACTTCAGAAATTACATGCAAATTCAAAATAGAATATTAAATACAAGGTAGGCTCAGAGGTGCAGTGTTTGCCTAGCATGCATGATACTTTTTATTTTAATTCCTAACCCCTAACAGGGGAAGGGGAAACAGTCATAGACACCTGTAATCCAAGCCCACAGGCGACTGACATAACAGGACCAAGAGTCTAAGAAAAGTCTGGACGACGCAAGAAGAGTCTGCCTCAAAAATAAGTAAGTGGGCACTTCTTAGGAGTGTGATTTGATATTTCTCTGCCTGAAATTCAGACAGGACGCTTTAAAACCAATGTTCTGTCAGGGTTTAAATTTAGACTAAGAGGTATCTGCAAACCTTGCCGTTCTGTCTAAAACTTCATTCCAAGTACTCAGGAAGGTTTCATCTACTATGTTTGTGCCTGTATGTGTGATGGTGTATGTACACACATGGGGGGATAGGGGAGAGGGTATGTACCACCTACATACAAAGAGACCGGAGGAGGAAATCAGGTGGCTTGCTGTCTAGTCAGTGTTCTGTTGCTGTGAAGAGAAACCATAACCACGGCAACTCTTACAAAGGCAAGCATTTAATTGGAGCTTGCTTCCAGTTACAGAGATTAGTCCATTATCATCATGGTGGGGAGCACAGCAGTGAGCAGGCAGATGAGCCAGAGAAGGAACTGTAACAGTTCCACATCCCGATCCAAGGGCAGACTCGGGGCTTGGAATGGGCTTTTTGAACCTCAAAGTCCTCCCACCCACACCCCTGTGACACTTTCTCCAGCCAGGCCACCTCTACTAATCCCTCTCAAGGAATGCCACTCCCCGATGACTAAGCATTCAAATATGAGCCTTCGGGGGCCATGTTTATCTAACCACAGTGTTTGCTCTAACCCTTTCAACCCACTTCCCTGTAGAGAGGGTCTCTCCCTGAAGCTGGCCTTGAGTCTCCTATTTCTGCTTCTTTACCTTGCTGCTTGGATTATAGGCATGCACAATCACGCCCTTTTTGCACAGATCCTGGGGATATGAACTGAGGTTTTCAGGATTTCACAGCAAGCTCTCTTATCTACTGAGTCATCTCCTGGGTGGAGAATATCCATCTCCCCGTAATTGAGGAAGAGAGAACTTTCCCCCTAACACAAAAGATCTGACTTCTATTTTTGTTTTCTATCACAGTAGATCAGGGACCAATTCTAAGGCCAGTTCCTAAAAGAAAGATACCATGCTGGACTAATCTTTATCTGTTGAAACCCTCACTCCCGTGTGACTATTTAGAGACAGAACTTATCAGGAAGTGACAGAGGCTAAAAGATATTATAAGGACAGGGTCTTCAATTGATAGAACTGGTGTCCTAAGATCAGGGGCTGGCAGTGCACCTCAGAAGTAAAATATTTACTTAGCATGTGCAAAACCCTGGATTGATCTCCAGCATCAAGAGATAATGAGAGATGGAGGAGACAGGAAGGAAGGTGAGGGGGAAGAATAGCTTGCTCCCCCTCACATTGCTACTTCAGGGGCTCAGCAAGAACTCTGTGTGCACACAAAGAGATAGAAGTTATACCTCAGGAGCAGAAGGAGAGTGAGCACGAGCAAGGAACTCAGGACGGCGAGGGGTGCACCCACACACTGAGGCAATGGGGATGATCTATCGGGAACTCACCAAGGCCAGCTGGCCGGGGACTGAAAAAACATGGGACAAAACCGGTCTCGCTGAACATAATGGACAATGAGGACTACTGAGAACTGAAGAACAATGGCAATGGGTTCTTGATCCTATTGCATGTAATGGCTTTGTGGGAGCCCAGGTAGTTTGGATGCTCACCTTAATAGACCTGGATGGAGGTGGGTGGTCCTTGGACCTCCCACAGGGCAGGGAAACCTGCTTGCTCTTTGGGCTGAGGAGGAAGGAAGACTTGATTGGGGGAGGGGGAGGGAATGGGAGGTGGTGGCGGGGAAGAGGCAGAAATCTTTAATAATTAAATTAATTAATTAATAAAAAAAAGAGAAAAAAAAAAGAAGTTATACCTCAGAATGATTTGGGACACCTCGATTTTGGACTCCTGGCCCCCAGAACAATGAGAAACAAATTCTATTCTTTAAGCCTCCCACTGGTCTTCCCCACCCCCCCACTGGTGTTTTGTTATGACAGATCTTGCTGACTGAAACAGGAGCAGGAGATGGGTGAGAGCCACAAGTCCCTGTGAGATCAGACCAGTAGCTAAGTTTTGAAGAGCTGGAATGTCCTATGTACCAATGTACACAGAAACACAGGTATAATTATTGGGAGCTCTGAGGTTTAAGCCAGGGGGTGAGCTAGGACACAGCTTAGAGCAGGACTTAAATCCCCGCTTTAACTAAACATGCAACCTTTGGCAATTTTTTATTATTACTTTTCTCGTTTGTAAGATATGGATAAAGGCAGAAACTATTCATTCCAAAGAAGTGATAAAGCATATAAAAAGCTCATCACAGTGAATGCCACATAGAATTCACTCACTTAAGTGATCCAAAGCAAGGGAAGGTTGGAGCAGAAAAGTCAAGCTTGCCACTGGCGGCTCACACGGACAGTGCCAGAGCCAGAACACAGCATGAATCTTGAGCCCAACGGTGAGGGTTTGAGACTGCCTCACTACCAGAAACCCACAACATTATAAAATGGTTGGTTCCAGACCAAGAACTGACTGCTCTGTTCTAAGAAGCCTGTTGATATGGATGTACGAACAGTCATCGTGGCAGAAAACAGATGGCTCACTCCAAGTGTGTGGAAGACAGAGGAATGACGGCTAAGGAAAGCCAACAGAAGATGGAAAATATCCCTACACTCACAGGAAAAAGAAGCTACCAGCAATAGCACAGGGGACGGGAGGAAGGGCACTACGGCCAGGGCCCCCAAAAGGAGTCACTAACAGCCAAGGTCTGGAGGGAAGGGCAGTGAGAATACTTTATCCATCTCACTTTCCTGCTTCCCTCTGACTTCCTGCCAGTACTGCCTATTAGCCAGACCAAAGCAAAAGCCAGAGACAGGGCACTCTGCTGATGGACTCTGGGGTAGTCATCACCACCAAGCCCAGAGGGAACAAGGGTGGTGTATAAGTCTTTGGGGACACACAGAGGGCACAATGAAACTGACCAAGGATAAAAGGCGTGTCGCCTAGAATAGAGGGGGAGGTCTTAGGGGGCCTGGTTTTAGACTTAAACCTGGGTCTTGGGTGGGGGAAGGGGTGCATCTTTTCAAGTCAACTACAGACTCACTAAAGAAAAAGCAAGCTAAGAATTCCTTTGCTTTCCGGGTCTTAGAGATACCTCCCTAGATCCTTTGTCTGACACACATCTCATTTTCTGATTATACTCCTCACGTGTGTTCCTGCCTGGGTGGCTGCTCCTTCCCCCTTCATCTTCGTGGGCTTCTTCTAGAAGTCTTCTTTTCAAGCGAGCTGTAATGAACATACTCAACTATACCTAGGGGTACGTTTGGCTAAAATGTTTTAAGGTCTATTGCATACATAAATATAATTCAGAGAAAGAAAAAAAAAAACAAGCCAAGCCTGAAATCGGTTTCATCTTTAACCTGAGTAGGAAATGCTCCTCTTTGTTTTCTGCTATAGTCGTTGAAGAGTAATGAGACTTTGATCGTTTTCATCTTGAAATGTATTGCAAAGATGTTGACTTTGGGATATAGTCCTCTTGCCTCCACCCCACCGGATATGGTCTCATAAGTCTTGTTGACATTAATGAATAGTTTTGTGAGCACAGCACAAGGGTAAGAGAAACAACTGAGGGGTCGAAGTGGTCGTTTCTTTCCTAGAAGCCATGAAGAATAAACTCTGCCCACCAAAGCAATCAGTGGCATAACAATGGGTGTCGTTACTTCTTCTTCATCCTATAGGGAGAGATTGTCAATTCACTTAATTAATAGAATCTTTTTGTATATCACATTCAAAAGAGTCTTCCCCCTTTCAAGGAGAAATCTAACAGCACAGCAAACATACGCATTTCTGGCTGCATTTCAAGTCATATTTATTAACTAAGTGCTAGGGTGGAGGAGGGTTTTCTGGCCAACAGGATTCATAGGACACAGCGGTCGAAAGCACATCCAGGAATGAACCGTTCCTGCGACAAGTACAATCGCTGCCTGTAACTCCAATGGAGTCGGTGCTGTCTGCACTGACCACACAAACCACAGGCTAGCTGCAGAACTTGAGGCACCTGACATTAAACACAGCCTTCCAGTATATGAGGTGCTGGAACCAATCCCCAGAGCCACTTGAGTTGAGAGAAAATAGCAGCTGGTCAGATGGAGGCCATTTCCGACTCTTCCCCACCATTTTGGGCACAGGGACCTTCCTGGGGCTGAACTCTTTCATATCCTGCTGTTGGCAAGGAGTAGCCTGTTCACCAATGAGTCTACTTCACACACCCTTTGCAAAACAACATTTTTGGAAGAAATCCAATGACCTATGAAACCAACACAGGGAATATGCCAGGTAATTAAGACACAGGCAGGTTTTCTTTGGTGCCTCTCTGCCCCTGCCCACACTCCCTCCTACCTCTCCCTGCTTCCAAAGTCAGAAATCTTCCTCCTCTTCTCCCTCCCCACCCCAGAACAGCAGCCCCCCTCCCCCTCCACTCCTTTCTGAGTGTGTGAGGACTAGGAGATTGGAATCAAAGGGTTCACGTCAGGTGACAAAGCTGGCGCGTGTTAAACACTTAGCATTATGCAGCCAGCCCTTCAGAGTGCTCCAAATCCATCAGTCATCATGGAAAAATGAGAAGCTTTACTGGGTTCCTGCCTCTCCAAACAGATCTTCTCAGCGCCTTAATGCACTCCATAATTCAGCATTTGAGAACAGAGCCTCAGACCGGCAAGGCTGTCTCTACAGCACACCGGCAGGCAACTTGGAAAAGACAGAGAGGAACAAGTCAAAACAATCAGCAATTTCATTAAGGGGATAAGATTAATCTTGAATGATGCCCAAGTCTGACTCACGTTGTCAATTATATATGATCTCCGTTGAGCAGGCCATTTTCCCGACCGACTCCCTGGAACAGCTGCACATTTCAATGGGCTGAGCTTTTTACCCTCTCCCCACTGCCCTCTGGCTGTGTTTGTTGTGGATTATGTCATTTATGGGGTGATGCAATAAGGAGAAGATGCTTTCTACCTGTGCTTTGTGCGTGATGGGGTCCAGCGATTACAGAAACAGGCTAAAGGGCCCAGGATCTTGGATTTCAACACCCTAATTTGCTCTGTGACCTTAGGCCTGTTACTTCCCTTCTCTGCATCCGCTATAAAATGGATGTGTGACTT
This sequence comes from Chionomys nivalis, assembly GCF_950005125.1. Classification (NCBI taxonomy): domain Eukaryota; kingdom Metazoa; phylum Chordata; class Mammalia; order Rodentia; family Cricetidae; genus Chionomys; species Chionomys nivalis. The sequence continues at coordinate 57,706,192 of NC_080094.1, read as the reverse complement.
GCCTCTGTCATCACTGGGTTTGAAACTGAATGTAACCGCCACTCACACAGGTCCTGGTGCTTGAACCAAGTACCTGGAAGGTTTGGGCTAAGATTCCTGGGAAGTACACGATGGGCATTAGCTCCAACAACAAGGCGTTGCCTTTGGGATTCATCTTCGCATTTAGCTATGGGAAGCTGTGTTTAAAGGGGGACTCACAGCTGGTGACGCACGCCTGTTATCAATATACTTGGGGATGTAGAAGGAGTAGGCCAGTCTCAGTTGAACAGGAAGTTCAAGAACTTGGGCTCTGTGAAACTCTGTCTCAACAAACCAATAAAACAAAATGAAAAAAAATTGTAAAATAAAAAAAGAAATGTACATTTTTATCTACTGGTGTCAAGTAGAGCAAAAGGAATTAAAGAGATCTTGGGTCTGTGAAACACATACAAAAAGTCACATTTTATTTTATTTTAGTTTTTACCCCAAGATATATTTCACAAGATCAATTAAAAGATGTATCATAAAGCCACTAGAAGAAAAGGGGTTAATATTTTTTATAACTTTATAACTTTCCGATGGATGCCATAAAATCCAGATGTTCCAGAAGGAAGCCTGATGAAATTCACTACAGAACACTGGGAAACTTCCTTGAAAAAGCAGATACACACAAAGCAAACATATCAAAAAACTGGAGGCAATGTTTGCACTTGACATGCGAGAAAAGACAAATGCCTCTAACCTATGACATGCTTTTTAAAAATCAATACAAAAATATGAATACAAAATGAAGCGCAAACATAAGAAAAACAAAAGAGACAAAAGACTGGCCAACATGTGGGAAGAACCACAGCCTTGCTCACAGTGGACACAAAGGAAGATATAACCCATTGTAACACCTTTCTGATTGCCTTCAACAGAACAGGGGGAAACACTAGCAGCGGAGGTCCTGATGTTCTCTGAGACTTGATGCACCCATGCGTGTGTGCGCAGCCCAGAAAGAAAGGCTGACAGACAGAACGAAGGTGTTTTAGTTACTTGTCTTGTTGCTGGGACAAAAGAACTGACAAATTCATCTTAAGGATGGAAAAATTTTTTGCACTCAGAGTTCAAGGGTATGATCAATCCTGGCCAGGAAGGTGTGGCCGAAGGAGTTTAAAGTACCTGGCCACATGGTATCCACGTTCAGGAAGCAGAGAGCAATGAGGGCTGGCACTCAATTCCTTTCTCCTCTGTGTTCAGTCTAGGGCCTCAGCCCACAGAGTTGCGCTGCCCACATTTAGGGTGAGTCTTTCTATCTCCGTTAACCAAATCTACAAACTTTCTCACAGGCATGCCCCGGTATTTGTTTCCAATTCTAAATCCCATCCAGTTGGCAATCAAGACTTAGCATGACAACTCCGCTCCTTGTCAACCTGACACCCAAACATTTCACTTTGAAGCCACAACCGTGGCTTGTAAACACTAACCCTTGTAAACACTAACCATCACCTAGGGTGTTAGGAATGATCTACTGTGACAGAGCCAAGAAGAAAGGCTCCCATGGGAACAAGACGCTCTGCAAGGGTTCTGTGCAGCGAAGTTTCCAAGACTTTCCAAGGAGCTGAATGATCACCCACGAAAGTACTAATATCTTTGCTGTAGAAAAGTTCTTGTGGCTTGCTGGGGCGGGACTATCTCAGAAGGCATATTCTGTGAGAGCTGGGGAGGAGTAAGTGTCCCTTTGGGGAGAGCCATAAAAGGCCTACAACAGAGACTAGAAAAGCCACTTCTGCATCTCTGAACAAACCCACAGACCCACCCTATGCAGGAAAAACCCAGAATAAGGCTTTCATCATTTCAAAGGAATAGGTCTCCAATCACATGACCCCTTTTAGGGGAGACCTTACCCTTTTCTACTTTGGTTACTTGTTTGTTTTCGTTTACATTTTGTTTTGTTTGAGACACTGTTTGACTCTAGCCCAAGCTGGCCTGGAATCTGTAGCTATCCTCCTGCCTCATCCTCCTTAGATGCTGGGATTATGGGCATAAAGTACCCTGTTTCAATAAGACTTTTTCTTTTCCACTTTGCCTCCTGCCCCTCCCTCTGTCCTGAAGGTTCCTGGGATCAGTGTGGGCCCAGGAGGGCGGAAAGGCAAGGTTAAGAGGAAAACAGAAGTTACACTCTCTTTGCCCCTGAAGGTTTCTGAATCAAGCCAGGCCTAACCTCTGGCTATAAACAAGAGATAAGAAGATCTCTAGATTTTTATCAAGAAAAGGGTGAGAGTTTTAACACCCAGACAGGTTTGGAAAAACAGCAGGAACTGCCTGAGGGGGTCTTGACAAGAGGAATGCGGAGTGCTTTGGAAGGGCTGGATCAGAAAAGGGAAAAGGCTACTTTCCCCACCTCCTCTGGTTTCATCTATTCAATTTACCCCCATGCTAACACTCCTCAAAGGGTCAGCAGAAGTTGTGCTTACAGGACACAGGATTAAGATGCCACACAGAAAGGCTTTTTTCATATTCACCCCGACTTTGAGCATCCTAACAACATTACTCCATATTGAAGGCGGTTTAAATATGGAGATGATACATCTTGTAGCCAAGTGAATTTTCCTGGGGCATTTATAACATCTTTCCCAGGATCCTCTCCTTCAACTTTGACACAGTCAACTACTGCCTACTTGGCCTAATTGGCTACTACTAAGTAGTGTTCTCTGGCTGTCTAGTTGTCCTTACAAGGCACTAGCACCTCTTGGCATCTCTCCCTGCGGTATGCTAAAAAAAAAAAAAAAAAAAAATCTCTGACAACCCTTGAGAGGGAGGTCCCAGACAGCCTGTGCTATGGCTATCCAGTCCTTACCTAACCAGGGGCATTGTGGTACATTCCTTAAGCCTTGACAACCGTTGTTAGGGCTCCTGGCACATTTATGAAGTACATACTTCCCAGCACATTTCTTAAGCCTGGACTGACAGTCGCTGTCAGGGCTCCTAAAACATATGTCACACCGCAGAAGGGGGTCCTGCTATGAACACATCCAGGTCTGGAGAGTTCAATGGCTGTCACCAAGATGCCTATTCATCTACCTGTCACTGTCAGTCAATAGCCAGTGTTTTGATTGATTATTATTACCGTGCGGTGAAGTAGCAAATAAAAACACGGGCAATCCCGAAGAAAGAAAAATGTCCCTGAGTGGTTCTTTCGCCTCAGAACTATTTGGTTGCTAGGCTGTAGTATCTCTATGTCAAGACAGTTGTGAGGATGGTCTGTATCCTCACGAAGGTCCGTGGGTGTGGTAAGGTACTCTGTCGCCTTCTAGAGTGAACTGTTTACCTCATGGCTCTGCTGAAGAGAAGGAAGGGGTTTAAAACAAACGCCAAACCCTGAGGCCTCTGTTTCAGCCAAGTGTCTCCTGCCTTTGAGTGATAGCGGCCATCCAAAGAGAGCCTCTACGACTACACTGTTGTCCTCCACTTTCCACTGAGAAAATCCTTGTTGCTCTCATTGCCTTAACTTCTCCAAAAGCTGTGGGGAAAGAGAGAGCTACATTCCCCAGGCTGGGGAGAAATGACCAAAGAACTTTCCATTTGCTCCCTGAAGAAAAGGGAGGCGTGCACTGCCATCCAGCCATGCTTCCAATTATGAGCTAATATTTTGGGCCTTCACCTCATAGCTCAATGTTACCAGTTTTTTACCCCAAACTGAGCCTCCTTCCTTCAGAATCATCCAATAACATCACCAAGGGTCTGCTGAGTAGTGACGCCACAAGCAGAAGTCAGAGGTATACTCACAAATCACCTCTCACCCTGGTGGGGTCAGGAGGTTATAGATACAGTATAAGAGACATAAAGATGAAGGGATGGAGAAGCTAAACGCAAAGCAACGTTCATGTATTTTCTAGAAATTGATGGAGATTTTTCCGGAGTTTGGATACCACCTCTTTTTCCTTTTCTGGTTCTTTTATTGCCAGCTGCCCCAGAGCTTCCAGGGAGGAGTTCTTTGTGCGTGCGGATAGAATTACAATGACTGTACAGGTTGTCTGGCTGTCACTAAGATGGTGGCCTCCTGAGCTCTGATCAGTTTCTGGGTCTCCCACCCAAACAGGAACTTCTGGCCTTCAAATATCCTGTCCTCGAAGATCAACACGATTAGGACAGGGTACCAGAACCTTGCCTAGCCCTCTCCACAGACAGCCCCTTCTCCCGTGCACCTACCACATCAACTTCCTAGCAGCTGTCATCCAGACTTGAGCTAAACAGCAAGATTACAGCCATCAAAGCACCAGCGATAAAAAGCCAGTTAGGACCACCTGGGAGGAAGCCGAGGAGGCTGAGAAAAGCAAAATGTGGGTCCTAACCTCATGCATTCGCCTAAATGACAGCCTGAATGGTCAGAAACCAGGATGACACAGGTCACCAAGTCGGGGCCAAGCAGCAGAAGGAATAAAGATGAAGGAAAGGGCAGTTCGGTAACTTGACTGCTTAAAAAACAAGATGGGGGAGGGGGAGCTGAAACAAGTAACTTCTACTTCCAGCAGAGGAAAAAAAAGCAAGCTTCTTTTCTGGTAGACTCTCATGGTGGCTAGGACCTTCATCCGCTGGGTCCTGCTTTCGAAAGTTGAGAAATGACGGACAGGAAAATTAACCTGGCTTTTGGAATGTGCCTGGGAAGATAACTCTCTGGCCAGTTACCACAGGACTGCCAGGAAAGGAAGTTGCACAAAACTGAAATGTGACAATTAATTAACAAAGCAAAAAGAGCCGGATCTGCAAAGGAAGGACAGGAAGCTCTCACAAGCCTATAAATTATTCCTGCTTGTTGAGTGCTAAAAGCCCAAGTTCTAGACGTATATAAATAATATATCCCTGTAAATAATTGAAAACACAAGGAAAATTACATAAGCAGAAGCCAGATCTAAATTTAGCAAGGCCAGTGGCTTTTAGAACCCTTACACACACATTATGCTTTTCCCTAAGCCCTAGCACCTTGGCTAGGGGTGGGGAGATGGGATAGGGGTAAGATCATAACAAGAAATATTTCCTCTTATCATAGAGAATTGACGATAGTGTTTCCTTTCTCTGGCTTTTTAGTTTCCATATCATTTTTTTTTTAAGGTATGAGTAAATGAGCTGTGACATCCCTTCCAGGCTTGGCTTTCTGTTTTTGTGCAAATATTAACACCTTGTAGCATCCCAAACCTCCCTCCGTTATTTATGGTAGGATCGATCCTTCAGCAGCACTTCCTGCAGCAGCTTGGGAATCTTGGTTTGCTGGTGTGTGAGCTAAGAGGTGGCTACCTTCTGCCAACTGAGATCTTTGTGGCTACAACCTTCCTTCATGAATTAGCTAACTGTTGTTCTCTCCTTGGGAAATGAGCTTGTTGTCTGTTTCCTTCAGAGGATGACTTCACATGGTGCCAAGAGGACGGGTATAAGTTAAATAAATGGGCTTCATTTTCTTAGTTGTACAAAGTCCATGGGGAACAGGACTCCAGGCTGGTCTTTCCTCTAGGGCTGGCTACATTCTATCTTAGGGACAACTTATCAGGTTGCCTCCTGATTAATGAGAAGAGGAAAAGTTAGCTGCAGTAGGAGTTTGGCACAGCTTCCTTTATTGGTGATTGTTTAGATACAGAGATAATGACTTAATCACAACAGCTGTTATTTAGTATCTAGGAAGCAGGTGATAAGCGCACATTATCTCTGGCCTTCTAACCATCCCTGAAGGAGATAGTATCAAGAAACTGAGTCTCAAAGGTTAAGTAACTTGTTCGTGACCACAGAAGAGACGGAAATAAGAACCCCAAACCCAATGTTCAAGCCATCACAGTGATTCTGACTTTCCTCCCACAGCAGTAATACAGTTGCTCCCCAAGCTGCAATATTTTAAGTTTATGTGAAGATGTTCTTTCAGAATCTTGGACCCTTCTCTCTTATTGTCCTGAGTTTATACTTGTCTTCATCTAGGACTACAGCTTGAATGTTTATATTCCCTCCAAAATTCAGGCTGAAACTTAAATCTCCAGTGGAACACACTGAAAGGCAAGGCCTTGAGGAGTCGACTAGGTCCAGAAGGAGCCTCCATCCTGAATGGGATGAAGGTCCTCAGAATGAGGATCAAGAGAACACAGAGCTTCTGCTCTGGCGTCTTGCAACGAGTGAAGCCACAATGTTCAAGGAAACAATTTGGAAGCAGAAACGAGAGACCAAATATATCTTGATTTTAAAATGTACAGCCTCTTAGTTAGGTTTCTATTCCTGAGAAGAGACACCATGACCATGGCAGCTCTTATAAGGAAAACATTTAACTGGGGTGGGGGAGAAGTGGGGCAGGGAGGGACAGGCTCACTTTCAGTTTCAGAGGTTCAGTCCATTATCATCACGGCAGGGAGCATGACGGCATATAGGCAGATGTGGTGCTGGAGAAGTAGCTGAGAGCTCCACATATCGCATGCCACAGGAAATGGTCTGTCTCACTGGGAGGTATCTTGAGCATATATGAGACGGCAAAGCCTGCCCCCACAGTGACACACTTCCTCCAACAATGCCATACCTACTCCACCAAAACCGTGTCTCCCAATAATGCCACTCATATGAACTTATGAGGGCCCAATTATGTTGAAACTACCACGACTTCCAACTGTGAGAAATTACTTTCAGCTATCTATAAATCGGCCTCGGATATTTGTATATGAGAACAAATGGACCAAGACACCTAGTATTACCACAGTTCCACTCAACCACAGTTTCAGATGTCTCTGCCATTATCAAAGCATCTCCATCTTATAGTACCAGACAGCTGTTATAAGCACGCTGAGCTATAAATCTCACACTTTATCCTCATTTATATTTCTCAGCATTTTTATGTGACCATTAGCCATGTACATGTATAACTCTTAGAAACCAGATATAGATATGAAACTTCATTGTTTAATAAAATAAACAATGGTCTTTGGAACATGGAAAAATGCTTGCTTGAAGATTTCTCTTAGAAATCAGTTCTGTTATCCCAAATATAAAGAATTTAATCTAGCCTGGGATGAATAGTAAATCAAAGGGACTTCAAAAATTAGGTGTGATTCAAGTGAGAGTAAGCATTTAAACCTATGAACTGGGCTAGACGGTGGGTGGCACATGCCTTTAATCCCAGCATTCGGGAGGCAGAGGCAGGTGGATCTATGTGAGTTCAAGCCAGCCTGGTCTACAAGAACTTGTTCCAGAACAGGCTCCAAAGCTACAGAGAAACCCTGCTTTGAAAAAAAAAAAATGCAAAGTAAACCTATGAACTACAGACCCAGAACCATGGGAAAGGCTGAATGGCTATTTCAGTGTTTGGAGTTTGCTTTTAGCATAGAATAACTTTGTAGAATTGAACAAAGCATTTGGCTCCCCCAAAATTGTTTAAATTCCAGGCAATGAAACAGGATGAGGTGTGTTTAGTGAATGATATTAAAAGAAATAATTCCTAAACAGCAACGGCGCTGCACTCATATCAAAACATTCACCCCTGCTGGCCATCATCACTGTGATTTCCTGATCTATGGCCTCTTTGTCTCCGGCTCCACGCTCTGATTGCAACTGTCACTGAGTCACACAGCCTGCGCTAGGCGTGACGCCAATGCGGTGACAACAACTGCCTGTGGGACACAGAACGTTAGTTTTCAGGGTCTTAGCAAATGGCTCAGTCGAGCTCCTGGTCCTAAGGCATGAAGTTCGGCTGTCATTCATAAGATGAAAAATAAATATCTATCTAACTGAATAAACCAGCAATCTGCGATATGCACACAAGCACAGAATGGTAGAGCCAAGACAGTCTGAGAAGACCCTATACCGTAGCAGGCAGATATGAACGCAGTCGCATTCCTCAAAAGCACAATGCCCAGGCGCTCGACCCCTTTACAATCTTGTTTTAATTTCCCAGGGTTCCAGTAGGACTTACTGATTTTTGAATCCCTGATGTCCAGGGCATGGCATATGTACAAATAACATTCACTTAGCTGAAGTGGATTAGTGAAGCCACCTAGAGACAGTACCTGTCACCTAGCTCAATTCACTCCTAAAGCGATTCATGGCTAGGCAGCAGGGCACAGAGAAGGTTCATACTCCTTTGGTCTTTGCAACTGAGCTAAATCACTCCATTTTCAACTAATTATTTTATCTCTGTAGAAACTAAACCTTCAAAAGAAAGAACAAAGCCAGGTATAGTAGCACATGCCTTTAGTCCCAGCAATCCGGGGGTCAGAGCAGGCTGAGTGTGAGTCTAGCATGGTCTACATAGTGAGTTTCAGCACGCCCAGAGCTACATAGTGAGACCCTATCTAAATAAATAAACAACACACAAAATCTTACCAAACAATATCAAACTCTACTAAGTAAAAACATAAACATGTATGTCACCGGGGTGTGTTAGCTACTGTGGCAACTGTGCAGTACGCCATTCCTTTTTCATGGTTCTGTATTGCTCTTTTTGGTTTGGATCTAAAATAAAAGCTAGGACATTAAAATCATTCAAACCCCTCGAAAAAGATACACCTCTATTTGAAATAAACTGCTTACTGATTGATCATTGTTTCATTTAAGTAGTTCAGCTCAATAAATATTTATTAAATTGCATAAACAGGTAATTATGGGATAAAAAACAATAACAACAGCTTCAATGTGATTAATATTTCTTTGTCTCCACTCTTATGCTAATGATGTGCATAGATTAGCGCCCTTGATTATCACAACAGAATTATGTGATCTCACTGCACGGACTAGGAAGGTTAAAGAGGTTAAGGAATGCACTCAAGGCTACTAAGACGTGGCAGAGCTGAAGTCCAACCCAGAGCTCTTAGGCGCTAAGGCTTAGTTAACACACACAGACAGAATCAAAATGTGGACAGTCAGTGTGGTTTGGGGGACCTGAAATTACTTGGACAGTTCTACTGGAGACTGAGACTGACAGGCCAAGAGCCCCACTTTCGTGAGGCCACCAATGGCTGTGCAAGCCAAGTCGACCTTGGCAAACCCCAGCAAGTAGGACTCGGTTTGAGAGTCTGCTCTCTTTGGTCATCTCCGCACTTCCTCCCTCTAGAACATTCTTCTCCCCACTCAGCCAGTATTTCCGCTTTTGTTTTGTAGTTGGGGTGTTTGCCACAACACCCTGCTCCCCATAGGTTTCTTGGCTATATTAGGAACTTGTTTTCTTCCTCTTAGCCTGACTCAAAGCAGGAATTTTTCAGAAGTGAGTCTATTAAGAAATGAAGGGGCAGGGACTGCGAAGACGCCCCAGTAAGCAAAGGTAAGCAAATGCTTACCAGGTAATTACAAGGGCAAGCCTTTGATCTCTGGCACCCTAGGAAAAGAGCTGGGCATTATATACCTGCAATCCTAGCACGGGGTCGGGGGGAGTTGAAGAGAAAAGGATCTCTGGGGCTTGCTGCTCTACCACTAGCCGAATTCATGAACTCCAGGCTCAGAGAAACACCCTGTTTCAAAATGTAAGGGTGGGGGAGTTTGAGGAAGACAGCTGACAGTGGCCTCTGTCCTCCACATACAGGCTCCCCTACAAATAGAATCCGTGGGAACACCAGGTGGGTGTGGCAACCTGCCTATAATCTAGCTTCAGAAGATGGAGACAGCTGATTAGCCGGATTATCATATCATTGAGTTCTGGGTTTGTGGAGACTCTTCTTCAATGGGAGAAGCAACGGCAGATGATTTCAGACGTCATCCTTGGGCCTTCCCGTGCTTAAACACACACATGCACACACGTGCCCACGCACAAAAGAAAAAATAAATAAATAAAATTAGGTGATTAATATTGCAGAGAAGCGAGTAACTCAATATTAAGGGAAAGCGGTCAGAGCCGTGCATGCGCAGCACAATAAGCATTGCCTAAGTTTCAGTTGTTACAGTTGTTTCCTGAGAAAGCATAAAAATCTAGGCCTTCAACACACTTCCTAAAATGCAGTCTATGAGCACTCCTACGGAGTCAGCCTGTATTGGTCCTATGATCTCAGGCAACAATTGTATACGGGGGGAGTGTCCAAGAAAAAAAAAATAGGAATCTCTTTAGAATCTCTCAAGTCAGTGCACAGCATGCTTGTGGTGCTCTTTGAAGCATGGTGTGGTGGTTTGAATGCAACTGGCCCCCATAATCTCATAGGGAGTGGCACCATTAGGAGGTGTGGCTTTGTTGGAGGGGGTGTGACCTTGTTGAAGGAAGCATGTCACTGTGGGGGCCGGCTTTTAAGTTTCTTAGGCTCAGGATGCTGCCCAGTGTCTCAGTTGACTTCCTGTTGCCTGCAAGATGTAGGATTCTCAGCTATTCCTCCAGCACCACATCTGCCTGCCTGCCACCAGGCTCCCGTCATGTTGATAATGGACTGAACATCTAAACCTGTAAGTGAGCCACCTCAATTAAATGTTTTCTTCGTGAGAGTTGCTATGGTCATGATGTCCCTTCACAGCTATAGAAATCCTAACTAAGACACATGGTGTCATCATGGAAAAAACACCAGCGCTGTATCAGTCGCTTGTGCTGAGCAAGCAGAACTATAGGTGAACAGAGATTTGCCTTGGGACTGGGACAGCAGGAGCAACCCCTAGAGATGGATATGAAATGCTTTCGCAGTGCTCACCTGCTCTCTGCCCTCTGCCTTCAATGCACTCACTGTGAGAACGGCCCCAGAGAAAGCAGACCGAAAGACAGTCCCGAGAGTGAAATCTCATTCCCGAATGGACTGTCTTTCTTTGGAAGAAATACTATTTGTGTATTAAGGCAATTTCTATAAAGAGATGATAGATAAGAAGTAAGTAGCAAGAACTGTCCAGAGGAAAAGAGAGGGAATGATGTGATTAGAGAATGAAGAATACTTTTTATAATGATATCAGTGGCGGGGGAGAGGGGAACTACCTCATTGAATAACATAAGCTAATAATCAAAGTCTGTTTCCAATGACATGAAGGATTGACAATGTCCTTTAAAAACAGGACTGTGGGAAGATTGAACAAGAAGCTGTTGATGGGTTGCAGTTCTCTCCATCCCTTTCTTCCTTCTTGTTCTTGTACATAGGATCAAACCTAGGGCCTTGCACTGGCTAAGCAAGCAGTAGTACATTACTAAGCTACACATATCAATGGTTAGTTAAGAAAAGCCAACACTTTTTGGACTTAAAGGATCATGCTTTAAGCAAAATCAGTGTTGTCTTTACCGCGCTCATATGAGGTATAATCTCTTCTATTATGGATCTTTCCAGAAATAATTAAGGTATCTTGGGTGGGGCTTGATAATTTCACCTTCAGCAGTTTCTTTGTTTAATTCTGATGCACCCCCAATCCAGCACTGTTGGCGCAGTTTAGTGACTTCATACCAGTGTAATATATACACATACATACATGGCATATTTATGTTTTCACCATTATAAATCATGATACACAATCCACCTTCATAGTAACAATTAATATTCACTGAATATGTCCTATGTGCTAGCTGAAACTGAATGTTTATGTGGTCAGGACAACTTGTTACTGAGATAAAATCTTATGTAAGGGTTCTGATGCCCATTTCCAGCCCGTTATGCCAGATTAGCTCTGAGGCCATTCCATACTTTGACGATGGGAAAATCCTGATGGCTATATTGCATGGAGACTAACACTCAGCTGTCAACTCAGTAAGCACCCTCAAACGGCAGCTTATTCAAGAGACTGAGGAAAGATAAAGCCTTGTGTCCTGGCTCCAGCAGCGATCTTAGCTGCTATTGTTTCTAAAAGTAGCACTCCTGAGTGGTTGCTTCCAGGAATGTCTACCCAGACTGAGCGGCAGAGACGGTTGGCTGTCTCTGGGAACTGGGCACATTTCATAAGCTGTCTCTTCCAGGATCTATCAAGGCGTAGCTGTAGTCAAGGGAACACAGTAGTGTGGAATTGCCGGGCTCAAGATTTTCCTTTCCTTTTTTCAAATAAAATCAGATAGCAGATAGAAAAATGCTCTGATACGGTGGGGGTCAGGGAAGAATCATAATGACCTATATAAGAAATTGCCAAGTTATGAGGAAGTTCATGCGAGCCTGGGAGATGCAATTAGGCAGGCACAGAGGCATTATCCAGTGAAAGGGAAAGATGTCTTCTGGGGTGGTTTGAGGAAGAATGCCCCCTATACGCCCATGTTTGAATACTTGGTCCCCAGTTAGTAAAACCGTTTGGGATCGATGAGGAGGTACGGCCTTGTTGGAGGAGGTGTGGCTGTCACTGGAGGTGGGCTTTCAGTAACGTCCCTAGTTATCTCTCTCTGCCTCATAGTTGTGTCTCAAGACGTAAGCTCTCAGCTTCTGCTCCAGCACCATCCTTGCCTGCCCGCTGCCGTGACTGTCATAGTCTAACCCTCGGGAACTGCGAGCCCAAATTAAACACTTTCTTTCATAAGCTGTTCCAGTCATGGTGTTTTCGTCATAGGAATTGAAAAGTAACTAAGACATCGCCTTATCCTTCTTTTCTTCAACTTCTGTTGTAAGCAGGGGAGAACTGCAGCTTATATTAATCACATATTTATAATACCTTAACCAAGAGGTGGGGCGGAGAGTCACTTGGAGGCATGGTGTCCACCTATGTAAAGTCAATGGAAGGGAAGGTCTAGCCACCTAAAGAGGCTTTCTTAGATGATGGGGGCAGAAGAGGGCAAAGCTTACAGTACTGATCTTCAGAGAGCACGCCACTGTATTTGGTCTAGAAAGTGAACAACAGCCCTTATTCTCCTGGCCTTGAAGCACTGTATAACCACTTGTTATGAGAAAGAATACTCAGGACACTGGGCGAGATTTCTATTACACAGCTTCTGAAAAGCTTTGGTGAACACAGTGGAGTGAGGACTACCAGAAATTTCAGTACATATTATTCAGTCTCTATCATTTCATAAATAAGTCAGCTAAGGCACCAAGAAGCTGAGTGAATCTCTGAAAGTCATTTAGCTAGAAAATGGAAAGCCTGATGTCTGAGTGTTAACCAAGAGTTGATTTCCTATATGGCCTCGTTTTCTCTTTTCCTTCTAGCCCTTCTAAACAACCAAGAACTTGTGATCACTACATGTAAACGTTCCTTCTTTGAGGCAAAGTGCTAGGTGGGGCATAATACTTACTAACTAAGGTGTGCTTCCTCTATATGGGGCATAATACTAACTAAGGTGTGCTTTTTCTAGGTGGGGTATAATAATCACTTACTAAGGTGTGCTTCCTCTCGGTGAGGCATAATAATTACTAACTAAGGTGTGCTTCCTCTAGGTGGGGTATAATAATCACTTAGTAAGGTGTGCTTCCTCTAGATGGGGTATAATAATTACTAAGGTGTGCTTCTTCTAGGTGGGGTATGATAATTATTACTAAGGTGTGCTTCCTCTCTGTGGGGTATAGTAATCACTTACTAAGGTGTGCTTCCTCTAGGTGGGGTATAATAATTACTAAGGGATGCTTCCTCCTCACACATCCGGTGCGCCTCTCACAGGATGTAAATAAATACCCTCACCCTCTGAAAAGCCTACTGAAGGTTTCTGCTGTGGCTCTCAAGGCTGTGCCTATCAGATGAGTCAGCCACTCTTCATGTGGATCTTAGAGAAGTTGATGTTGGGAGTCAGTTGGCATGTGGAAACACAGTGAAGGGACATGGGACAATTTTAGTAAGGAAGGTTAGGGACTATGGCAAAAATACAAAGAAAAAAAAGAAGAGAAAGAAGCAGCAGCCGCTCTCTAGCCCTGAGGCTGCAACTCCCTGCTAGCACCTTGGACTAAGTGTGTGTGAGGTGTTGGCTTGAGTGCCCACCACTGTCCACAGTTGCGCGGGGGTGGAGGAGGAGGCAAACACTGGTTTAATCTAAGAAGCAGTAGGACCAGGATAAGAAATTCTGCTGTTGGTGTTTCCTGAAACCAGGTGTGCGCCCCAGTGACTGTTCATGGATGTCTGCTGAATAAAAACACATGTGTCTGACCCTCAGGACACCTGGGAACCAGCTCTGGCTTTCTCGCTGGCCTGGGGTACCCGCCTTCCTGAGTCTCTTTCATCATTGGTTACATGAAGGTCATGGACTAAGTGATGTCTTTGGCAAGTCTAGATAGTTATGTTTGCAGGGGAACTGCCCCATTCAACTCCATCATCCATGTCATTATGGTGGGGCCAAACAAATTACTGCTACATCGGTCAAGTCTGACTGACCAGGGACAGTATGCGTCCAGGCAGAAGCATTCCTAAACTGAACCAATAAGAGATATTTCCAAGAAGTTTCAGAACTGGTGCTAGAAAGGTTCTGTTGGCCTCTTTGTGTCTTAAGCTGAGAGTGGACAGACCTGCAACTAATTAGTAGCAATTTAACCTGAGTAGTAAACATAGCCAGGAAGGAAGGAGGGAGAGAGGGAGGGCACAGTCATTGGTAAAGTAGTGAGACAGAATCACTTTCAGATCTGTGATCCCAGTTGACGCTGACAACTGAACATCTCTGGCCTTTATGTAACACGATCCCGTGGAATCCTTATGTGAATATTAAACTCCTTATCCAGAAAATTCTATCAGCCACTTGGCCAATAAATGATATACTAATTGAGATGAAAATAGTGTGCGCAATATGTTCACACATGTTCTTCATGCCCAGAGAGTTGATTTGAAAGGCTTAGGGGGTGGCCAGACAGAATTATTCCATATCACAGAAAACAATCGAACTGAAAGAGAATGTCTGTCAAAAGGAGAGTTCCTAGAATGGGGATCACAGCTATAGATTAAGTTAGGACATCGGGATGTTAAATGACGCATTCTCCTACCTGAATATGAAAGGTAGACAGAAACAGGCAGTGTAGCTCCCATCTCCACAGTCCTGGGGAAGCTGGGAAGAGGCGTCTGTCCCTATTTAAATCTGGATACGTGGATTCATGTGTTTCCTCTAAACCTTCCTCTTTATTTTTATTTTTATTTTTATTTTTATTTTTTTTTGGTTTTTCGAGACAGGGTTTCTCTGTGGTTTTGGAGCCTGTCCTGGAACTAGCTCTTGTAGACCAGGCTGGTCTCGAACTCACAAAGATCCGCCTGCCTCTGCCTCCCAAGTGCTGGGATTAAAGGCGTGCGCCACCACCGCCCGGCTCCTCTTTATTTTTAAAAAGGAATTAAAATATCTGTTAGCTCGACCCCTTCAGTTTGAGTTCGAGATGAATACTGCCCTCACGGTATCTCTGTCCCAGCATGAAACAAAGGGCTCCATCGCCACAAAAGGTCTTGGTAAGAAGTGAAAGGGAAGCAAAGAACTGACGCTTTAGAAAGCGTTAAGCCAAATCACGGCAAGTAACTTCATAGTACGTTTATAATTTACCTTCATGCTTACGATTCACGCTCCCAAGGTTTATTTACCTTCATGCATACAGGGTTTCTTTACTGTGTAGCAGAAGAACTTTGCATTCTCAGCCAGTGAGTTTACTACATATTTTAACAACTCATATAAAAGCAGTGCCGGAATGGAATTAGAGGCCTATTTCGTTGGGACTCTGAGATAAAGGCCTTTGTGTAAAGAAGTGTGGGGAAACTTTTGATGTCGTGCAGTGGCTCTGAATTTTCCTCCTGATGGGTAAGGAAGAGACCTAGTCCCGCTTGCCTGCCACACTGCACTATCTGATGGATGAGAACCATAGCCTCCTGCTGCTGGCTCATTTGTCTTTGTGTACATCTGCGATGTGACTGGCATCTGTCACTGATCAGACAAGAAGACCCTCCTAATGGGGCCTCTGAAGAAGCACAGATGAGCCTTGTGTCCTAATTTGAAGCATGCAGCAAAGAAAAGATGACCCTGTGACTCCAGCGGTCTGAAAAGGCTGGAAGAATTTCAGGGGCTACACAGAGCTTCATCCATTGAAATTTAGGGGGAAAAAAAATCTTAGGAGTTTTTATTTGCTCTTCATTGCATTCGTTTTCTAAAACTTTTACTTTAGAGGGTTTTTTTATAATTAAAATAACATAGTACTAGAACGATGTATGCATAGCATATGCTTTTGCACCTTGATTTTATTTACTTATTTTAAGGTTACCAATGGGAATTAGGTGATTTTTTTTTTAAATGATCTTAGGATAGGTGAAATCAGACTGTGGTAATAATGTTAGATTTGGCCAGACTCAGAGAACATCAATCCACGTGCTACAGTGGTTTCGGAGAGGTAGCCGAGAATCCTACTTTTTTTTTTTTTTTTTTTTTTTTTTTTTGGTTTTTCGAGACAGGGTTTCTCTGTGGTTTTGGAGCCTGTCCTGGAACTAGCTCTGTAGACCAGGCTGGTCTCGAACTCACAGAGATCCGCCTGCCTCTGCCTCCCGAGTGCCGGGATTAAAGGCGTGCGCCACCATCACCCGGCTGAGAATCCTACATTTTGACTGGCGGGTAACAGGAAGCTGTTTGTCTCACTGGATGTGACATGAGCATATATGAGACCTCAAAGCCCACTTCCACAGTGACACACTTCCACCACACCTACTCCAAGAAGGTCACAGTTCCTAAGAGTGCCACTTCCTTTGGGGGCCATTTTCTTTCAAACCACCACAGCTTGCTTATGCGAGCAAGTAAACCCCTCACCTGAGTTCTGAGGTTCCACTAAAAAGATTTATGAGGATTCATGATCTAACACACGCAGGACTGAACAGAATGTGTGGTACACGATTTTAAATCGTATATAAATTTCAGTTACTACCCCTAAACAATTAAAAAAAATTCTCCATATAAATAGTGTAAGTTATCATTAATAGATATGCATGAGGACATATTCAACTCTGGAAAATAAGTTTTGCTAAGGTAAGAAATACTCTAGTCTAATTCGAGGGTAATAATTATTCTTCAGATGCTTTCACTAGAATGACACTTCTCCTTTATGCTATTGTTATCTCAACATCTGCTGTGTTTCATTTTAATCCATGGCTTTATAAAGAGACCTCTAAATAATATCATTCACAGAATACTTATCCAAAGAATTCTGAGGCCAAAGAGAGAAAACTTTGGCAAGAAACTGCACTCAAATACATCGGCTTAAGCATTTTTACTATTTCTATTTTACGTTATTATGTTTTTTAATGAATGTTTTGAATTTAGGCCATAGAGGAAGGAGTTGAAAGGAAAGAAAAGAGAAAATGGACAGAGGAAAAAAGCTCCGTGTGTCCCCTAGACTTTGCTTGGTAGATTCCACACTACCAGAGAGAGACTAGGTACCTCTGTCTCTCAGAAAATGGGGTTCCAACCTTGCTTTCGCTGACATCTTGAGCCAGATCATTTGCTGCAGTGAGGGGCTGTCCTTTGGAGTGTCCCTGGACATTTCCCACTAGATGCCAGTGACATTCCCTCCCACTCTGCCCCTGAGCTGTGACAACTGAAAGTATTTCCAGACATCACCAAATGTCCTCTGGATGCGTGGGGGGGGGGGGTGCAGAGGGAACTTGCTCCCAGCTGAGGGTCATTTGGACGAAATGATCCCCTACTATCTTTTCTATTGTGCATAAGTGGGTCCGGTGAATTAGAGAGTCCCTGGAAACCGAATTCTGAATTGTATGATGGCTCTTCCAGAATGTTTTCAAGAACACGTTTTCTAATTATTTAGAAACTTTTTTTTTGTTTTTTTTTTTTTTGTTGTTGTTGTTTTTTTCGAGACAGGGTTTAAAATGCTCTGAGTAGGTTTTTTTTTTTTTTTTTTTTTTGGTTTTTTCGAGACAGGGTTTCTCTGTGGTTTTGGAGCCTGTCCTGGAACTAGCTCTTGTAGACCAGGCTGGTCTCGAACTCACAGAGATCCACCTGCCTCTGCCTCCCGAGTGCTGGGATTAAAGGCGTGCGCCACCACTGCCCGGCTAGAAACTTTGTATTATACCTTTCTTTCAAAGAGTTCGGGTTCCTTAGAGTCTCTGAGAACTGGAGTATGGTGACATGAGACGTTCGTTTCCAAGACCGAAGAAGGACTTCTGCAGACCGGTGTGTGCAGGCAAGGGGACAAATCCCTCACCTGAGTTCTTAGTTTCTAAGGGCAGGGGAGGCTGACTAAGGCCAACTTGAAAGTGTAGCACATTTGATTAGGCATGAATGCGCTGGAGTTCAGTTGGTGGTGTGGGAGTTGGGAAAGAATTCTCCCCATTTCTTTCTTTACTCTCATTCATTTTCTCCTGTCTACTTGCCTCCTCTACCCTCACTGTTTTCTTTTCTCTATCTGTGACCTCTTTATAGTTTCTCTCCTCTCTGATCCTGTTTTAGTGACACTCTGGTCATGAAGACAGAGCACTGTGGTCCTGAAACCAGCCAGCCTGACTTCGAATCAGAGCTCTGCTGCTTTCTCGTTGTGAAACCAACTGGAGCTTCTTTAACCTCCATCTGCTTTCATTTCCTTCCTACTGAACTGGGGATGACACCAAGAGCACCTCTCTGTGGTGAGACGAACTTGAACATCTAGGGAGCAAGTGGAACGGAGCCAGGACTGGTGGTGGGCATCCAACATCAGTGTACTCTCTGTGGCGAGACGAACATTGAACGTATGGAGCAAGGGGAACTGCACCAGGGCAGTGTAGTGGGGAGGAGCGGCGGGCTATGTTCCTGGCACCCGGCCGCCCACAGGGCTAGCTTTATACCCGAAATAATTACACGGAAACTGTATTCTTTTGAACACTGCCTGGGCCATTAGTTCCAGCCTCTTATTGGCTAGCTCTTACATATTGATCTAACCCATTTCTAATATTCTGTGTAGCACCACGAGCTGGCTTACCAGGAAAGATCTTAACCTGCGTCTGTCTGGAGTGGGAGAATCATGGCGACTGCCTGACTCGACTTCTTTCTCCCAGCATTCTGTTCTGTTTACTCCACCCACCTAAGGGTTGGCCTATCAAATGGGCCTAGGCAGTTTCTTTATTAATTAACCAATGAAAGCAACAGATTAGAAAGAAATCACTCCCACATCAGGGCAGGAGGTGAGCATGCAACGTTAGCTATTATATTTTCTTCTTTCCACTATTATAGAACATGAGTCATGATTGTAGAGTTAACAACACCCACCTGTTTGTATCTGTAAAGGTCTGTCCTGTCCTTTTAAGAGACAAGCCCCACCCACTCCCCTCTTCCTTCTGCTTCCAGCCTGTCTCTCTTGGGAAGAGATGGCTGCTACCATGGTTCCCCTCTTCCCCCCCCCCTCCTTCTCCTCCTCCTCTTCCTCCTCCTTCTCCTCCTCCTCCTCCTTTTTCTTCTTCCCTTTCCCCTCCATAACCCACTGAATAAACTATACCCAAATCCTCTCTCTGCATGATGTGCCTCTCCATCTGTCTCTCACCCCCCCTCCTCCCCGACTAGGGACCCGCTGCCCCTCCTGGCCTGATGCTCACTGCCGCCCCTCGGGGAACGGCACCACTTTATTTTTACCATTACAGTATCTCTTTGGAGAGTTATTTTCGTTCCTGCTTTGGGAAAGAAGACATCGGGGTACCTGCTTCTAGGAGTTGATTTAACAGCTTTATGCTGGGGCAACCAATGTACCTGTGATGGCTCTTTTGGATTTCTTCCTGGAGAATAAACAGAGTTATTGTGGTGCTACTACAATGCATCATGCATTCTGTGTGTCCAGAGCAAAAAATGAAATCACACTAAATACTGGAAAGAAAACCTGGAAAAACCTTTCTAAATGATACCCTCATTTGTCTATTATTTTTCTCAGAAGAAAAAAAAAAAGTGACCTTCTACTAGTATATAATAAATGAGCGTTTCCATAGGGAATACATGCATGTTTCAGTTGTAGATCACTTATCTAACACGGATGGAGCCCAGAACTCAATCCCCAGCTCCACAAAATCATCATCAGAAAAGATTATAATAAGTGATGTCGCTGTGGTTACTCATTATTGTTATGAGGAGACTGAATCCCGTATGTAAAAGCAAAGAGCCTTTATTTTATAGAAGTTTGCAAACTCGGTCTCTCCATGTGTCCAGCATATTGGAATAACCGGAGAGCCACAAGCTCAGATAGAATTGGGTCTTTATAGTAGTAAAGGTGGGATTGAGGGATTTCTAAGGCTCAGGATCCCTGATTGGCTGACATTTGTCTAGGGATGTCCTGGTGAGTGTGTGCTGGCAGGTGATTCTATCTACAGCAGTTGGAATGTTAGGAATTTCATTTGGATGGTCTGTTCTTGGGCGGTACCTGGGTAATTTCAGTTTGTGGTCCTTCCTGCAACCAGATATTACCTCAGGGGTAAACTACTGAGACTCAAGCCTCCATTAAGCTTATCGTGGCTAGGTCCTACACCGGCAGGTGATAATGGTTGGAAGTTAAGAACTTCCTTTGGGTGGTCTGTTCCTATTGAGCTTATCATGGCTGGCTCCTACAATTATAAGCTAAGGATACAGAACAGGAAACTGAGGCAAAGGAATAAATGAGAAGCAGGTAAATCATGATGCCCCTTGAAGAAGAAATGTCAGTGACATTAAAAATAGTGATTAGAAAAGTATAAAACAAAAATCAAAAACAAAAAAAACCCACTCAAAGCAGCAATAGAGTATTTGGGCAGGGTGTCACATTAATAAAGACTAAGAGAGATCAATATCCTTTATGTGAATGACAGAGAAAATGGTACTGCCTTTTAATACTAATGAGAAAATAATTGGTTAAAAAAAAAAACATGCTTTAGAGGAGAGCCAAGTAGTTCTATCTTTAACTAAAATGCTTATTCTCAAGTCAGTTGTGGTATTTATATTCAGGATGCTGAGGTAGACATGAGCTACATAGCAAGAGCCCATCATCACATAAAAGGAAGGAATAAAGGAAAGAAAGAAAAAGAATGAAAGAAAGAAAGAGGAAGAAGGGAGGGAAAAAGGAAGGGAAGAAGGAAGAAAAACAGAAAAAAAAAGAAAACGTTCTTCCTTTTGAATTTAGGAATGCCACTTAAATTTTTCTGAGAGAAATGTTTGTTTTTATAAGTATACTTTTAAGGCAAATACAAAATTTTTTGAAAGTGCTGTTTCTCACAGGAAAAAAAACAACCCTACTAGTAAAGAATGGTTGATGTGGAAACAGAACAATAAATAGTTGCTAGTACCTGCACTAGGCTTTTTCTGACGGGTCACCAACCAGCTCCCAAGTCATGACACAGAGACTTATTTTAATTTTAAATGTTTTGCCTGGGTTAGGCTTGTTTCTGGCTAGCTCTTTTAACTTAAATTAACCTGTTTATCTACCTTTTGCCTCAGGGATTATTACCTTTCTTACCTTTGTATATCTTACTTTCACTGCTTCTCCGTGTCTGTCTGTCTGGTATCTGCCTGACTTCTTGCCTGGAGCCTGTCCCTAGTTCTCTCCTCCTTCCTCTCTCATTCTCTTCCTGTTTATTCTCTCTGCCCAGTAGCCCTGCCTATCCCTCTCCTGCGTGGCTATTGGAATTCAGCTTTTATTAGACAAATCAGGTGCCTTCGGCAGACAAGGTGAAACAGATGCAACCCATCTTTCCATAATTAAACACGCATTCTTACGTCACTAAATAAGTGCAGCAAAAGCAAATGTAACACATCTTTACACAGTTAAAATAATATTCTACAGCCGGGCGGTGGTGGCGCACGCCTTTAATCCCAGCACTTGGGAGGCAGAGGCAGGCGGATCTCTGTGAGTTCGAGACCAGCCTGGTCTACAAGAGCTAGTTCCAGGACAGGCTCCAAAACCACAGAGAAACCCTGACTCGAAAAACCAAAAAAAAAAAAAAATAATAATAATAATAATAATATTCTACAGAAATCTTTAATAAATTAATTAATTAATAAAGGGAAGAGACAGAAATCTTTAATAAATAAATAAATTAATAAAAAATAAAAAAATAATATTCTACAACAGGTAGCTTGCTGTGTAAGCACATTACAAACTACTGTATAACTGTCTAGAAGAATAAATACTGCTATAAAGCACGCACATGGCATGGTACACTAGTGCTATAAGCAAACCCATGGCTACTGCGTGCACATTTGAATATCTAGGAAAGGATCTCCGTTCATATCTTCTCAACTACTAACCGTAGTCCCTGGGAGACATGTAGACTTGGTGTCCTCTGCCTCGGCAGTAACTTCTGGCAGGGGTCTAGTGTTCACAAGGAATGTTTGGCTTAATTTTTTTAAGTTTAATTTTAAAAGCAACGTAGTATCATTTTCTTTGCTCTGTGGGATTCCTGAGGAGGGAGTGGGCATCTTGGTTTCTTTTACTCTTTCTGTGATAAATCATCCTGACAAAAGCAGCTTAAGGGAGAAAGGTTTCTTTCTGCTCACAGCTCCAGCATCTCGTCTATCTCGGCCAGAGAGCCCTAGCAGCTGCAGCGTGAGGCACTGGGTTCCATCACATCTCTAGTCTGCAAGCACGAACTGGTGAATACTTGTGCCTAGCTCATTTTCCTGTCTGGTACAGCTCAGGATTCCAGCCCAAGGCATTGTGGGCAGGCCTTCTCATTTCAATTATCCTAATCAGGATAATCCCTTTCAGACAGGTCCAGTGGTTAGTCTAACCTAGACAATCCATCACTTACTGATGTGGGAGTGTCATCTATCTGTTGCTTTCATTGGTTAATTAATAAAGAAACTGCTTGGCCTTTGATAGGCCAGCCCTTAGGTGGGTGGAGTAGACAGAACAGAATTCTGGGAGAAAGAAAGCCGAGTCAGGCAGTCGCCATGATTCTCCCACCCGACACAGACGCAGGTTAAGATCTTTCCTGGTAAGCCACACCTCGTGGGGCTGCACAGATGATTAAAAATGGGTTAATCGAGATGTGAGAGTTAGCCAATGGGAGGCTGGAACTAATGGGCCAGGCAGTGTTCAAAAGAATACAGTTTCCGTGTAATTACTTTGGGTAAAGCTAGCCGTGCGGAGCTGGGCAGGAACACAGCCCACCGCAGCTCTTACAACAACTTACCCTCTAAGTGATTCCCGGTCTTAGAAGTTGACAGTTCCTGCTGACTGTCAAAGGATAGAAAGCTCCAAGTCCATGATATCTGAGTTTAGGCCATTGTGATTTTGCCATTTGATATTATTTTGTGCTCTTTTTGAATGATTATTTAGAATTATTCTTGAGGTCTCCGGCTCACATGCGCTTTCCTCAGATTTCTAGCTCACCACATGCGATTTCCATCTACTAACATTGTTGAGAGTGCAGTCTAGACATTTGGGGAAGACAAAATATATTTTAGGATGTAAATTTCCTGGTCTCTTTCTTTCTGTTATTTTGGGGTGGGGGTGGAGAGCGGGGGAAACAGAGTGTCAGTCTGACCTCAAATGTACCTATAATTGAGCCTGAACCTGGATTTTGCTATGGAACCAAGGCGGGTTAAAAACAGATAGTGGGGGGAGGGAGGAGAGGAAGGAAGTGGGAGGAGGGAAGGAGGTGGAAATTTTCAATAAAAAATAAATAAATTAAAAAAAAACAGATAGCAATCCTCCTGCCTCAGCCTTCAAATACTGGTCACTATGAGTAGTTTAAGAGAATACACATTAGAAACTTTTAGAACTTTGTTTTTTTTTTTTTTTGTGGGGGGGAGTTGGATTTTTCGTGACGAGGTTTTTCTCTAGCTTTGAAGCCTGTCCTGGAACTAGCTCTTGTAGACCAGGCTGGCTTCAAACTCACAGAGATCCACCTGCCTCTGCCTCCCGAGTGCTGGGATTAAAGGTGTGCGCCACCACCGCCCTGCTTAGACCATTTTTTTACATAATAAAATTAGACCCCAAGAAGATATAGGTAGTGTAGAAATTTTACGTTCACTCAGAAGAAAAGAGAAAGGGACGATGCAGGGCAAAGGCCCTGGGATGGATGCAGGAGTGGTCAGGCCTGACTGGGAAGTAATACAAAGGACAACTGCTAGCAGTTAGGATCTAGGAATCAAAGCAAATCATATTTAATTATGTAAAAGGTTACTTACTAACTAGATTAGCAGATTGCAGTCCTAATCCAAAAACATGGATATGACAACAACTGCCAGAAAATACAACTAGAAAAAAAAATTCAAGCTAGCTAGGTCCACATTTAGAGGTCAGGTGTGCTACCAGAGAGGTATTAGCCAATATCATGCTTCATCCCATTACAGCAGGCAGAGAGCGGAAGGTAGGGGAGGGGAGGATGATATTCTCACACCCAGTGGTGTGGCCTTGGTGTCTAAAAGTGCAGGAGAAAAGAGAACAACCACACACTTGTCAGATCTCTGGGCACCAGCTGGCTCTGGGGAAGCTGAGTACACAGACATCAGTCAGCACTTTCCTGTTCACGGTCTCCGTGGATACGCGGACAGAGTCAAGTTCATGGCTGTCTTTTTCACTTCCTTGTTCTTATTTATGTTTCACAATAGTGCTTCATGGTAACCTACTGTTAATTCTTTCTTTAGTGATGCAAAGCCTGTTGCTCCCATGATACCTCACTCCTAGCTCTTCACTCACAGTCTTGACCAGACCATGCCTTCACTAGATTGCAAGTTTTCTGAAGTCCTGGACAGTGTTTATTCCATCTATAGTATGAAGCTGGTATTTGACGTGAATATCTCAACAAAGGAACTTTCTTGACAGGAGATCTTCTGTGAGTTTATAAAGATAAACCAACCCTTCAAGGGTCAAACCAAAATACTGCTTGCTAATAAAGTCCAGGTGACTCAGATATTCAGAAGAGGTCTTCACCGATGAATACTTCAGTATTATAAAGTAAGATATGTATTAAGAGTGAAGGTGAGGGGCTGGTGAGATGGCTCAGAGGTTAAGAGCACTGACTGTTCCTCCAGAGGACCCGAGTTCAATTTCCAGCACCCACATGGCAGCTCACAGCTGTCTGTAGCTCCAGTTCAAGAGAATCTGACATCGTTATACCAATGTGCATGAAATAAAGTTGTTTAAAAAAAAAAAAAAAAAGAGTGAAGGTGAAAAATTAATTTAAAAAAATATCGAGCCAAGGCATGAGGGTTGCTACAACTAAACAAACTATTGCAGATACTTTTTTTTTTAAAGCAAATGATATTTTAGAGATATGAAAAGTAAAAGAAAAACAGGGGCCAGCAAGACGGCTCAGCATGCAGGTGGACTTGCATGGTGGACTGCGTTTGATCCTTGGAAGTGACAGAAATGTGGAAAGAGAACCAACTCCTTCGTGCTGTCTTGGGATCGCCACACATGTGCGGTGGCTTGCGTGTGTTCAGACTCAAACACACCTAAGATCATGCTGTAATAATGAATGCTATTGCCTTGTTCTGGTTCAGACTCCATAAATGTGGATGAAGTGTGTCAGACGCTACTGACACCTCTTCACGTGAGTGC
This sequence comes from Chionomys nivalis, assembly GCF_950005125.1. Taxonomy (NCBI): domain Eukaryota; kingdom Metazoa; phylum Chordata; class Mammalia; order Rodentia; family Cricetidae; genus Chionomys; species Chionomys nivalis. The sequence continues at coordinate 57,680,966 of NC_080094.1, read as the reverse complement.
ACAGGAATTCCCCAAATACAAAAGCAAAGGCATCCCACCGACAGTAGTGAATTATACATCACGATAACCTCTGACAACAGCCCATCCGGGTCTCACTTTCTAAGTTCTTTTTTTTTTTTTTTTTTTGGTTTTTCAAGACAGGGTTTCTCTGTAGCTTTGGTGCCCGTCCCGGAACTAGCTCTTGTAGACCAGGCTGGCCTCGAACTCCCAGAGATCCACCTGCCTCTGCCTCCCGAGTGCTGGGATTAAAGCTGATCCATCTGAATATATATATATATATATATATATATATATATATATATATATATATATATATATTTTGGTTTTTCGAGACAGGGTTTCTCTGGTTTTGGAGCCTGTCCTGGAACTACTCTGTAGACCAGGCTGGTCTCGAACTCACAGAGATCCGCCTGCCTCTGCCTCCCGAGTGCAGAGAAGCACGAGAAGGACGGACGACTAAATACAGATTCTAAACAGACGGCGTTATAGCCGGGCGGTGGTGGCGCACGCCTTTAATCCCAGCACTTGGGAGGCAGAGGCAGGCGGATCTCTGTGAGTTCGAGGCCAGCCTGGTCTACAAAGGGAATTCCAGGACAGGCTCCAAAGCTACAGAGAAACCCTGTCTCGAAAAACAAAACAAAACAAAAAGAATAGTTCCATGGCCCCAAACAAGCGCAGCTACACCGTGCTAAGATGTGGACACATATTTGTAGAAAGCAATTTTATTTGCCCAAATCAGTTCTAAATGATTCTGTAGAAACAGCGAGGAGATTTAGATACCTAAGCAGAGCGAGGCAGGTCAAAAAGAGACTGTTCAAAGGATGTGGCAGGGCTTGGCAAGGGACCAAGAAGGAAGTCTGGGACAAGGCAACAAAGGAAGGAAACTTGAAATAAACAAAGATTGGCTAAAGCCCAGGAGGCAAATAGGGTGTGAAGTGTTGGAGGGCCTTTGATAAGGAACTTTAGAGCTGAAGGTGGCTCTTCAGTGAGAAGGAAAGCTGGGTCTGCCTGGACTTTCAGGCTGAGGAGAATAAAGACAGCTCTCTATGATGGCCTCAAACTCACAGAGATCCCCCTGCCTGCTGGGATTAAAGTCGTGCACTACCACGCCCAGCTTGTATGAGCATTTTTGTTAAATAAAAGTATGGCATCATACAATAACAAAATATATTTCCAAAATGGACACATTTGGGATATTACTAAAAACTGGTTCCAACGGAAGAAAGTCCTAAGAGCTTATTTCTTGCTAGGCATTCAGACATACAGCATCTTGTATTGACTAAATGTTTGCCTTGTGTTTGCACATCCTCCTAAGATTACGGGGCTCCTTGGGGGCTTAAAGTGGCCCTGTGGAGTGGATCCTACCATGCACTGCATGTGCAGTCACACTCTTCAGCTTCAAGACCCATGAGCACTGTGTCAATTCTTAACCTCGCATACATGCATCATCTTCCTCTCTCTCTCTCTCTCTCTCTCTCTCTCTCTCTCTCTCTCTCTCTCTCTCTCTCTCTTTCTTTTTCTTTTCTTTTTTTTTTTTAACAAAGTCTTAGTCTGTAGCTCATGTCCAGGCTCTTCAACATTGAGAAATGTGCTACCCGACTGTCTCATAGAGACTGTTACAATAGCTTTTTTCCTGGTCTTTAGTCTTAGAATATTAACCATGGAAACATGAGAAACTGAAAGGGCGTGCAAAATGGCTCAGTGGGTAAAGGACCTTGCTTCCAAGCCTGATGATCTGAGTTCAAGCCCTGAGACCCACGTGGTGGAAGAGAGAACTCCCGTGAGCGGTCTCATCTCCAGACTCATGCTTCCCCTAGCAAACACACAAATAAACATTTAGAAGAAAACATTTAGATAGTACAAGATTCTATTTCAAAGAAATAACATTTTTCCTCAAATACTAATATTTCCTTTCTAGCTTTTCTTCCACCTCTATCAATTAAACATCTACATCATGGTTTCAAATTACAACTGCACATATACACACACGCACTCTGTCCACCAGATAAAGAGCTGTTACATATAGCAAAGCTGCGTGTAAGGGAAGAGTCATCAAGACTTTTTTCGTTGGCAATTGTAACATGTAGAATCTTAAGAAACTCTAAATGAGTTCTTAAAAGTACTGAGCTTTACACGAACCCAACAAGGAGACCAGATTAAATTCTAACACAATAGTGCAGAGGGAGCTGGAGGTGACAAAGACTGGCCTTTGTTTGTTGAAAACTTAGGTAAATTTTAGAGAAAGGAAAGAAGAAGGGATGGTATTAACTGTATTTTATAATGTTGGGTGGGGGGAAACCTGACAAAAACTCCATAAGGAAGGGCTTATTTATTTCAGCTTACAGTTCCTACAGAATGTCCTGATGGGGAAGGCATGGCAGCAAGAATTTGAAGCGGCGGGTCACATGGCATCTACAGCCAGGAAACAGGATGACTTCAGTGCTCTCCTCTGTATGTAGCCCAGAACCCCTGTCCACAGAATGGTACCATCCACACTGAGGTTAGTCGTTCCCACATCAAAGGCCCCAACCTAGAAAATCCCTCACAGCCATCCCCAGAGGTCTATTGCCTACTCTATCATCACTGGGAGGCACAGCTCTCAAACGGAGCCCTAAGACTGCAGAGAACCAGGTAAACAGTGTCCCACCCAGAGGTGAGGCAAGATAAGGTGCTAGGATGGGAGGTGGGGTGGGGGTCTAAGGCAGACTACAAATAAGAGGTCAAAGGGCAGCAATGGCAAAGACTTTTCCGCTTGTAGGGATCAGGAAAGGAGCCAGATCAGTGACTCAACTGCCTTGTGTGTTTGTATTCTCAGAGTCTAACAAGTGTGAGACACAATGTTTTCAGTGAGTGTTAGCAAATTACACTACTATCCACAGATTAATTTTTGCACCATTGATTCATAAACACCAGTGTGCAGATGCATTCTCTGGGGAATATTGTTAAGTGAAGATTCTAACTCAGGGAGGATGGGGTGGAGGCGAGGAGTTGACATTTCTAATAGACTTCAGATGATGCTTTGCAAGGATGGATGCTTGAAGTATTTTTATAAAACAAATAAATCAGTGAATTTATGTTCCCCAACAGATACCTCCTGTGGACTTATCAAAGACCTTAATTATGAAATTATCCTCTCTTTCACCTTTAGTGGGTAGAATAAATAGATAATTGGATATCAAAAGAGGAAATCCAGTGTCCCCGTGCAGGTCAATAATAATCCATTTGAAGGCATAATCATTGTGAATGTCCATTTTAATAAGAAAATAAATCCCTATATTATTTATAGCAACACATCTATACTCTAAAGTGTCCAAAAGAGCTTCCTGTGCTAATAGAAATGTTCTGTATTGACTGTCCACTAAGTATATGTATCTGTTGAGCTCTTGAAATATCCCCAGTACTCCCAGGAATAAATAGCCAGACATGGCTTCCAGCCACCATGATTGTCAATGATGCCAGCGTCACATAAAGATGCCAGATACCCAGATGCTTTTGCCTTCTGAGGGAAGTATGTACGTTTGCTACTAAGGCTCTAATTTAACTACTAATTTATAAAAAAAAAGACCTCAGAAGTCTCTGGGGCCCACCATGAGAGCTGACGGCAGAAGGAAACTTGAGTTTCTTTCCCATAGAAGGCAACTGATAACAACCAGGGAATTTAATCCCCTTTCAGCTAAAGCTGGGATTCTCCTGCTAAACCATCATCCAAAAGAACAATAACTCAAAATAGAAGCATATCCCAGCTAGGAGCCTATGTTTGAGATAGTATATAAAATACTGAAACACATAGATGAGAGAGAGAGAGGTGTTTTTGAAGCACATGATTTCACTTCCAGCTCCAGCTACACCTTTACTACTATACACACCCCTGACAAGCATCTTAACCTCCCTGATTTTCAATCCCAGTCTCTGTAGCTTGGGGTTGGTAGTAATACTTACTGGGCAAGGGCATAAGGCGCTTAGGTCACTAAAATCCCATGCAAAGGTTAATTATTACTCACTAAAGGGAAAGCCGTCGCTATAAAACAAAAATCTGAGAACTACCTAGACCCTTTTCTTGTACTATTAATAAATCCGTATTGCATGCACAGAGCCTTAGGACTCTCTTGTGATGCATATCCAAGCCTTCATGACTGCTGTAAGGGAACATAACCTTTACAGAATGGGAATGCCGCAGCCATCTGGGAGGATGGCGGTAGAGCGGAGTGCTTTGTTTAGTAGCACAGGGTCTGCTAAGCATCCTCCCTGCTAAGATTACACGGAACATAAAGGAAATCGCAGACTGCTCATTTCCCTTGTACTCATCCAAAGCTTGTGGAAACTTCCTGTAAAAGGCAGTTATAGCATTAAAAGTAAACTGATTTCACACATACCGGATACCAACAGACTAACAATTGCAGTCCTTAGGGAGAAAAAGAAAATAGCACACTTGCCTCTTATTCTTTACGTTAGTTTGGAAAAACACGGAAGCTCAGTGAAGAAGAGAGACCCACTCTAGAGGCAAGTAAACTGTTTAGAAATGTATTGATTATACCACAGAAGGGGGAAAGAAGAGGGAGGGGAGAAGGAGACAGAACAAGGGGGGGGGGAGGAGGGGAGAGGAAGAGAAAAGGAGGGATTGGGAAGGAAGAAAGGAAGGGGGAGAGAGGGAGGTAGGGGGAGAGAGAAAGGGAAGAGAGAGAGAGAGAGAAACATGAAAATAGAGGACCTGGTTTCAAACGGTCAACTCTGCCGACTAACAACCACAAAGAAACAGTGCTAAAGTAGGGGAATTTTGGAAAGGGAAGGAAACTTGTCCTTTAAGTACTAAGAGACCCTCACGTGTTGGCATGGCTCTCTCCTCTTGGGCTTGCCAAGTGTACAAATATCTGCTGAGAGTCAGGAGCACCAGACAGGGTCTGTGCGAAATGCTGAACCACCATATATTCGAGCGCAGTAGGAAGTGCGAGGGACTTCTGGGTTTAGCCCAGAGTCAGGCTATACAACTGCACTTTCATACGTGGATTAGATCTTGGCACAACCTTCTGCCTCGAAAGCTCTATTAGTAAAAAGAATACACATGCACACGCACACACACACACACACACACACGAAACTAGCCTCTGTTTTTAGGTCCCATAAAGTTTAACAGGGAAAACAAATATATATTTATAAAAAAGATAACTAGCAAAAAAAGGTCATTAATGCATTAACATAATGTATAAATAGTAAAGGCAAGAAGGAAAGAACCTCAGAAGACAAAATCCACGTTCCTAGGAAAGCGGGTTACTATAAAGTACAGTGTGGGAAGACTGATGAGGGCAGAAGACGGGGCACCATTTACCACCCCGGACACCTCTGCTGTTTGCGCTTCTCACTGCTGGGACAAAATACCCTGGAAGAAAGAAGCCAAACGTGAAGGAGCAGGCTCTGTCAATCATGCTGAGGAGGACACTTGAGGCGACTGGTCACGCTGCATCTACGAGCAAGAAGCAGAAAGTGATGGGGATTGCTGCTCAGTTTGCTTCCTCCTTTTTTATTTAGTGCAGGTCCCCCAGCCTGAGAGATGGTGCTACCGACAGTTACAGTGGGGCTTTCTGCCTCAGTTTACCTAACCTAGAAAACCCCTCACAGGCACGTGTCTTAGGTAATACTAGATCCTCTCAAGTTGACAAGCAGTGTATTAACAAGACTTGAACTATTATCTGCCTGAAACTTCGAACCCACGGGTGACTTAGCGTTTCTGAAATGATCCCATCCTGGCCTTACTTGACAATCATGATTTTGCTCTTCTCTCTTTGACCCTTGGCACTACTCATAATTATTCTAGTTTCCTTCCTGTTGTTACGAAAAATAAAAAGCAACTTAGGGAGGAAAGGGTTCCTTCCACTCTAGATTTATGGCCACTCTCCTTTAACTGGCTGGGGTTAAGTGGGTGTGGCTAACTTTAAGAAGCTGAGGACAGCTGGCCAGTGGTGGCGCAAGCCTTTGATCCCAGCACTTGGGAGGCAGAGGCAGGCGGATGATCTCTGTGAGTTCGAGACCAGCCTGGTCTACAAGAGCTAGTTCCAGGACAGGCTCCAAAACGACAGAGAAACCCTGTCTCGAAAAACCAAAAAAAAAAAAACAAAAGAAGCTGAGGACAAAGTACAGAGAGCTAGCCACCTTTGGGAACCAGCAATCGTGGCCATCCTCCTTCCACAGTTTCCCTTCCCCCCCACCAGGAAAAACAATCAAGCTACTACAAACATCCCCTCCCTTAAACAATCTGAACCTAGCCTTTGAATCCTTGGTTAGGCCGGGCGGTGGTGGCGCACGCCTTTAATCCCAGCACTTGGGAGGCAGAGGCTGGTGGATCTTTGTGAGTTGAAGACCAGCCAGGCTCCAAAGCTACAGAGAAATCTTCTCCAAAAACCAAAAAAAAAAAAAAAAAAAAAAAAAAACAACACCTTGGCTAGTAGCAACTGCACAGAGCTGGAAAACGTGCGACCATGATGTCCTTAGCGTGTGGCAGACATGTGAGGCTGTCCCATTGGTGCTGGCGAGAGCAATGGTTTTAGTTAGGGATGCATCAGGAGACAGGATGACAAGGTGCTTGTAAAGAAAGGGAGGAAAACTATGAAGGACCTGTCAATTTCTGAAAAAGGAAAGTTATTGGCCGTATTACAAAACTGCCTCACTACTGCCAGGACTGGGGATGGAGTCGGAGGGAATATACCTGCTTAGTTCACGCAGCTTCTGGGTTTGATCCTCAGCACTTTGGTAAAGAAGTACAAAAAGGAGTGTTCACAGAAGACTGGGGGAAATACCTTAATAGTGGAAGATTTCAATATAAAATATAGTGAAGGAAATATACTTATCTGTAGACAACCTTGCATCATCAGTCTCTAAGTCTTTCATTTTGAAGTAACTTTCAGATTCCATATCATTTAAACTGTACTACTGTACTATACATATATGAAAAATAAGAATTTAATAAACATAGCCATGAAGGGCAATCTTTAAAATAATCTTTATTCTCATCAAATCCTTAGGTAGTATTCAACATTCCCCAATCATCTATCTTAAAATACTTGCCAAATCAGGATGCAAATGAAGTCTCATATATTGCCTTTGATTGCCGGCTCTCTCTCTCTCTCTCTCTCTCTCTCTCTCTCTCGCCTTAATCCTTTCACTGAGAGAGAAACACCAGTAGGTTATCCTTTGTCCAAGTGTCTTCTTAGGCCTTAGATACATGGTTTAGTAAGATCAGACTAGAATAAGCACATCTCTGCTGTTCAGACACCACGGTTCTAGGTAGAGGCCTGGTTTTTCAACTCAGGGGTAGGGGCTGCAGCACCCACAGCCTGGTTTTCAAAGATGGTCCAATGGGGCAAGTCTGTGTACTTGCAGGCAGAACCTCTGGACGATGGACTGGGTAACGTAGTTGGTTGGTATCCATCTTAGAGACTAGTGTTTGAGGAAAAGCCACAGGACAACAGGCTGTAAATGCAACCAGGCAGATGAGGAGGACGTCACTAAGCTCCCTCTGAAGGACCGCTCGTTCCTCTGGCAGCCAGGTTTGAGGACCAGGCTCTGCATCAGACTTCCCCAGGAAAGGTTCTGCCAACGCGCCCACTTCGTCCACCAAAACCGACAGCAGTTCCGAGGCTGGTGGAACTGCTCCCAGTCCTGCTCAGGAGCAAACTTTGCACGGAGGCCTCCCCAGAAAGAGTTGCAGCAGAAGTCATTCTGCCCTACATCACCACATACACATCAGCACCACTGTGGGTCAGGCTGCCTGCCCCTCTCAGCCATACACACACACACACATAACACAAAATACATAAAACATATAATATCACATATATAATATCAAAAATATGTTTTATTATAGGTTGGACCTAGACCAGGGAGACACACACACACATACACACATGTATATAACAACTACTGGTGAGAGGTGGGAATTACAAATGTCCTCTTAAAATGGACACAGACAAACCCTAACTAAAAGGAGTTGATGGCTTGACCACCCACTGCGTCTTGTCCAAAGGGCACAGAATAAGCTGAGGTGCGGCACTTCAGGCTGTTGACCGCATTTTGAGTCTTTCAGTAGGCTCTCTCTGTGTAAGCAGAGAGCACATTGCTTGGTGTGTGCTAAACAAAGCCAGTTTTCTCATCTTCCCCCAGAGCCAGTTCTGATTATCTCTGTGCTGCACAGGAGCCTCAGACAGCTGCACCTCCTCAGAAGGGAAAGCAGCCCTGCAAATGGCCACCTTTGCCCTGCATCGTAACTCTGACGGTTATAACTGCTGATGGCCTAAGGAGGGCCAGGCCATGTGTCTTTTGGGGCACAAGGAAGAAGATGGATGGTTGTCTGTTGAATGATTGGACAATACCGAGTGCTTCACATCTGACTTCACACGCCGGCACTCTGACGTGGGCTTTACAGCTTGGTTTTACAGAATCACAGTGAGAGCTGGATAAGCAATCAACTTTGAATGTCTTCTAAGTTCTTTGCTTGTTTTGTTTATCAAGGCAGGATTTCTCTGTGTGTAGCCCTGGATGGCCTTGAACTCACAGAGATCCGCCTGCTTCTGCCTCCCCGGAGTGCTGGGATTAAAGGTGTGCAACACCACTTGTTCTAAATTCTTTATGTGTGTTGCAATCCCAGTAACCCACGTAGAGCTCTGTGAAATAGGTGTTGTTTGCCCCACAGCAACAGGCAGAGTTTAAGTGACTTAAGAACAGTCTTTGAAAGATTAGACTCCCTCCAGCCTCCCTATTGAGGACTTAGCCTAGGGCCTCAGGTATCTCTCACCCCCTCCCCAGGTACTCTACCACCTGGCTAGATCTTTGGCTTCTTTTAAATTTAAATTTTGAGAGAGTCTTGCTAAATCAACCAGATGGGCAGACCTTGAACTTGCAATTCTCCGGCTTCATTTCCTCCCCCCCCCCCCCCTTTGGGGAATTGCCAGCCAGGCCCAGACTGATTTAAACTTGAGTGGGCAAAGCTAGTTAGTGAGAATACTTGGAGGGCAGGTTAGTACCAACACTCCCGCGGTCAGGTTCTTCACATCACAATCAAGTTTAAAATGGTAGGGGTAGAGATCTCAGCGGAGGCTCCACGCACTTCTCTTTCCTATCCGCACTACTGCTCCTTCCACGCTCGGAAGATGAACAGTCCTGCAGACGTGGCCGGAAGGCAGTTATATAAAGGAGCCTCACTGATCCACGGTACGGGCTTTTGGTGCACGACTGGCTGGGTTAGCGCTCTCATTCCTTCCTCAAACATACCTTAGGCACTCCTATGTGCACAATACTGTTAGCACACCGGTGTGTACTCATCCGGAGAGCAGCAATTCTGAGGCTTCCTGGAAACCCTTGGCAGGAAAGTGTCGGTTTCCTTGGGAGGCCCTCTGTCTTTCTTCTTCTCTGGAATTGTTCTATCCCTCAAGGTGGCTGGAGCCGCAAGTTTCCTTCCCTGGAGGTCAAGTAAACTTGAGAACAAAGTGAGAAGCCTCGAGCAGAACCGCCTGGAGGGACGCGACAGGAACTTGGGAGCGCTTGGGATTCAGTCTCCCAGGCCATCTAGTATTTAGGCTGACTTCGTAGATAAAGAGATAATAGAACGTGTAGAGCCAGGAGTTCCTAGTCCTTCAGTCGCAAAGATCCCAGGCTCCAGTCCTCAATCCTAGAAGGCTCCTATGCAAAAAAAAAAAGACCTTTTGGGATGACTGCCTACATTGTCCTCTGACAAAGCAAACGTGACAGCTGCCTATCCAACAATCGTTCCGCCTCCGTTCGGCGGAGTTCGTGCCACACAGGCATCTCCTGCGCTATAGTTATGCAACCTCACTCGCAGCGGGAGTTATTTCCTGTGCTGCTGGATGCGCCAGATTCATGTAACCCGCCTACCCCGGGCTTCAATGGAAGCCGTTCTCCATTAACAAGCACTCGGGCTTTCAGAGATGAATGCCTTGCATTGCATGTTGTTTGCGCAGCGAGAATCGCGCCGCGAGGTATTGAAATCAACTCTTTCTACACACACACACACACACACACACACACACACACACATTCATAGTCTCTCTTTCTCTTTCTGTGCAAGCAGCAAGGGGACTGCAGCAATGCAACCAGGGGGACAGCAGGAGGAGCTCGCTTTGCAGTCCCGGCCTGTAACCCCCACTAACTAGAGATGAACTCATGCCAGTTCCATTCTTTGCAAGGAAAACACAACACACGCGCGCGTGCACGCGCACTGAGCAGAACGGAGTGGCCTTCGGATTTCTTCCCCGAACACCCGGCGAAATGCCGCCTGCTTTCACAGACAACCTGGATATTCCAGGCCGAGTAACGGGGAGTTGCACGTCGCAACAATGCCAGTCCCGGAGCAGCTCTGCTCGGAGCTCCCACCCCCGCCCCCTTTCGCGGCGTGCCAAGAGTTTGGAGCGCGCGCACGCACACGCGCGCGGTGCAGCGGTATATCCCTCCGCCGCCCTCCTGGCCCCGCTCCCTCTGCCCGACGATTTGGGAAGCGAGGGGGAGGAGGGAACTACTTTTTGGAAACTTGTTATGCTGCCCACGATCTCGAGCTGCAGTGATTCGCCTGCGGGCCGTGGCTTTTAGGTCTCTCCCCTCCCGCCCCGCCACCTCGCCGGAGGCCCCGTGCCGCCCGCTCGCAGCCGCGCCCCACGTCCGCCCTCCCGCCGGCTCCCGCGCGAGCCCCGCCGCCCCAGAAGTCGCGAGGGACTATTTCGCCTGCCTCTCCCGCGGGCGCCCCCGGTTCGCGCGGCGGAAGGAGCGGGCGGCGTGAGAGCTTCCGCCGCCCCCCTTGCGGCTCCCCTCTCGCGGGCGTGAGGAGCGGGCCCGCGGAGCTGCGCTGGTCTCGGCCCTGCTCGCCGCCGCTCGGCGCTGTGCCCTCGGGCTCGGACGGCCGCTTCGCGCCCTGCCCGCCACCCCCATCTGGAGCGCGTCTGAGGGGAGCCCCTGAGGGCCGACCGGGCGCGCCGCGCGGGCAGCCGGCGGCCAGGCGGGAGATGGTGCGCGGCACCTCGGCGGGACCGCGCCGCCGCCCGCAGCCAGCGCTCGGCTGCCCCCCGCCGGCCCCCGTCGCCCTCCTGTCGTCGCGCCCCTGAGAGAGCAAGCAGCACCGCCTCAGCCGCCGGCCGCGTCCCTTTCCAGCGCCCGCAGCCGCCCGCGCCGTCTCGGCGTCGCACCCGGCCTCGGCGCAGCGAACCGCTGGGGTCGCCACGGCCGCGCTCGCTGCCGCCGCCCCCCTGCGGGGGTGGCCGGGCTGCCCGGCTCGCGGGGCGCCGCTCCCGGTGAGGCGTCCACCATGGTGAGGCCCCCGAGCCGCTGCCCGCGCGCCCCGCCGGCCGCCGCCGCCTGCCGCCCCTCGGTGCCGCCGCTGCCGCTGCTTCCCAGCCTGCTGTTGCTCCTCCATCTCCTGTGCGGATCGCGGTGAGGGAAAGATGAGCGAGGAGACGGCGACTTCTGACAACGAGTAAGCGAGCCCTGGCTTGGGTGAGCCCCGTGGGCAGCCCCCTCCCCCAGCCCGTCCGGCCCGGGAGGTGATAGATGCCCGATGTGTCTGTCGGGCCGGGTTCTTTAGTGGCAGCACCCCCTTTCCAGCTTTGCGTTCGCCTCCCTGCTTGGGGGAAAGGCTCTCGAGTGCTGAGCAGAGGCGTTGTAGCCATCGGACGTTTCCGAGACCGAGTCATGTGGGTGGCTCAAAGTAGAGTAGAAACTACCCTTTGCCTGCCCTTCGCTCCGGCACCCCCCCCCCCCAATACCTTGACCATCCAGCCATCCTCCCTTCTCAGCTCTTTCGCTCGGAAACTAATGTGTGGGCGCACCTCCTGCCGCAAACTGCTCTTGAATCCTAATTCGATGACTCAGTGACTCTTAAATGCCGATTAAGCCTTCGCCCCCTGCCCCACTTTTTAAACTTCTGACCTATACTATTCTAGTTTAAAAAAAAATGGTTAGGGAAACATTTTAAGAATTAAAGAGGATTAAGGACACCTGGAGTGTGGGCGATGTTGAGCTTTTTTTTTTTTTAACCTTTGCGAATATTGAACCCGTCTTCATCAAGAACAATTGAGAATTTTGAGTGCTAGTGTCTTGCTTTCGTCTGTGATAAAGCCCCGTTTACATTGCCGAACGCGTTGGTGACTTCATCTCGAGCATTCCGTGACTTTACGTTTTTTGCTTATTTGGACTGTCCTTATGTTTTCGAAACGAAGCACTGTGCCTCTTAAATATTTTGCTTTAACTCGAAGCCACTTGGAGGAATAATGGTGCGGCAAGATTTTCCTGTTGAGCAGAGAGTTAATTTGGGGCAGAATATTGGCGTCTGTTTTTCTTGTAATTGAGTTCAAGTTTTGTTTGTTTCTGGAGGGTTATGAAGAGTTAAATGAGGATGCATTCCTTTAAATAAAGTACAGTCCTCAAGTCAGACCTCCTCGAGAAGGCTTTAGAGGCCAGTGCCGAAGCCCGCTTAACGTAAACTAGCTAGAAAAAATGCCAAGCTGCGTTCTCCCCCCCTCTTCGAAAAGCACATACTGAGGAGCGGGTGTGGAAGGAGGTGGATTGCTGCAGTCAGTGCAGTCTAGAAGCAGAAGTGGCCGCCATGTTCTCTCTTTTTGTGAATCGCCCTCATTTGCATAGCACACTTCATTCATAAAAAAAATAATTAAACATCCATCACCTTGGACAACTTGAAAGAGTTTCCTAAGAAAAACATTCGAAGCTTGTTTCTCTTTATGTAGATTTTTGAGTTCAGGAAGTGAGGAGATTAGAAGTTTTAGATTAAATTTTAGAACATACGCACACACAAACAACTACCCCAGTTCTCAGAATGTTGACACAGTTATGTGGGAAATATCAGTTCGGGGAGGTGCTGGGATCACGTGATCGCCTCCATTCATAAAATACCTGGCTGTCCATTCACAGTGCAGTACACTGTCACTGCCTTCCGCAGACTAGACCTATTTTGAGCGAGATCAAGACGCCTGTCTGAGATAGTACTGGGTTAGGAGAAAAACTGCGGAAATGCTGAAGGGAATGACGGGAACTTTTATTAGTATCTTGGAAGAAAGCAGCTGTGATAAAATCTTCAGATCTATTTTAGAGATGGGGAAAGATGTCTTACCAGTTTAGTAGTTTAGGGAGTAGTATTATTGCCTTGCTGCGGCTGAGGAAGAAATGATGGGATGTGGACTAGTGCAGGCATATAATAGATTGTTTCAAAACGGGCCTTTTTTGGATACTATAATAAGTTGAAAGTGCAAGTGTGTGAGAGAGATCTCAGTGGATGGAACCTTTGTTACACTAAAATGAAAAATACTTCTGATGGTTTTAATCCTCAAGATATTGATGTTTTGAAATAACAATTTGGAAATTATTCATCCAGATTTTTAAATTTGTTTTCAGAAATACATCCTGCCTTATTAATACATTGCTCCCTAGGAATCTTGTAATATTAGTTTGGGTAGGAAAAGAGTAATCTATTTTAGCATGTATAATCCACTAAAAGGTTCTTCATAGGGCAAAAAAAATTTTTTTTATGTTAGAAAATGGTAATCATTGCTGCCTTACCTGACATTGTTTACTTGTGCCTTAGCTCAACCGCAAAGTGGTTTTCTTGGTATGTTGATTTTAATCTGGTCATTTGTATATCTCATCTTTAACGTAGGAGGTGAAGTTTTGAAATGGAAATTCATTAATTGTAATCATACATTATGAAGAAGCAAGAGATATAGCAACACCCATAAGGACTTAGGTGTATAGTTTCTGGGCCTGTATTATTTTTTTCTTTTTTCTTTAAACCATAGTTCATAGGGATTTAATTACAGTAGAATTTAACACTTTATTTTTCTTTGTTTTTAACCTTTTAAAGAAGGTGAAAATTACCAATTCTTTGAAGTGTTAAGCTTTTAAAATTGGTAGCCATTGTGCTGAAATATAATAATGCCTTTTAGAATCCTCTTCTGAAAAACATTATTTGAATTTAGACTTTTTTTAAACAAGTGGTTTCATATCTAATCAAGAGTTAGTGGGAGATGTGCTAAGTAAATGGCTTCATGTTAACAGTGACAGGTGGGAGACTGTTCCACATTCGTGTTTAAAGGCACTTTCCACCATAGCCTAGTGATCTGAGTTCTGGCATTTACATGGTGGAACCTGCTCCCAGAAGTTGTCCTCTGACCTGTATGTCACCTGTGTGCCCAATGCAGTTACACTAATAAATGTAATAAAAGAATTTTTTAATCTGAGTTTTCAAAAGGCAGTAAATGTACTCTAGGGTAAACTGCTTTAAGCCTCGAGTAAAGGAGCTGCCACACATGATTTTATTTTCAAAGAATATTTCATTTTACAGAAATTGATACCCAGATATATGTTTTTCATTTGCAAAAACCGATACTCCAGTAGATAAAGATGTACCATATTGTATATAATGCATTTTTCTTTTAAATAGAATTTTGAACACTTAAGGACATCTGATGTAATACCTAAGGGCCTTTGTAACTTGTGTTGAGTGACTACCATACTACATGCCCTTTGCCAATTGGGCCAAAGTACTTGGAGGGAGGAATGAAGTAGCTGAAAAACCAAAAATTTTGTTTATTGTGCTTAAATAAACCAGAACCAGAACCAACTGCCATGTCAGTATACTAGACTTTTTAATACCAAGTTGGGATTATAGTAATTTTAGAGAAGGTTAATTAGAATTGAGGTAAGTTTGGGTTAGAACCATTTCTCCTGCCAATGTACATCACAGTAGGAGCATGTGAGTATATGAATTTTTCATTTGTTGTGTGTGTGTGTATATATGTGTGTGTGTGTCTATGCATACATTATATACATATATTTAGAAAGTATTCTAGAACCGAATGGAAAGAAACATTGGGAAGCTGTGTGTCAGTTATTCAAGAAATGTATGTTTATGTTATGTAGATATTATGTAAAATTTGCTTGGAGTTCAATTGAGCTCAATACTAGCTTACATGTTTCAACTTTATTCCTCCTATTTGATGCAAAGCTTTCTGGTCTTGGGTTGTCTGTTTTAACCTATATGCTATCATGCTCAAAACAATTTTTCAAAAAAGAAACTCCTGGAAACAATTTCACTCCAGGAGACTCAATTGTGCCATGCTCTCCAACATTCTGTCCTCCTGTGTTGTGTACTAGATCCATACTTAAGTTAAATTTTTAAGTCATAATGTAATCATTTACTCATTTCTGTGTCTGTTATCGCCCCTTACTTCATAATGCTCATTATACACTTTGAGTGTGTGTATTTGGGTATGTGTGTGTGTGTGTGTGTGTGATTTTATGCATTTGAGGTCATTTAATTTAATTAGAAAATAGACTGAGTGATTATGGGAAAAATTATTGTTATCTTTTAAAGAAGATTTACCCTTTTATTTCCCAAGGTCAAAATTGACTTCCTTTTTGACATGTTAGATTTCCTCAAGTTCTAGAAATAATAGGTAGGACCTAAAACTATCCTAGATACTTCTGGGGTAATCATTGTGTTGGCCTCTGAGCTATTCACTCTATCAACAAAAAGGTAGTCATTTATCTATCAGTTTCAAAGATTTGAAAATTTCTTTCTTTTGAGGCTTCTACATGGTGCCAAATAATGAGAAACTGGTTAGGAATAAAGAAGTTCATTGATGGGAAAGGGTAGAAATTATAGGCACCCTAATTGTATGCTGCTGGTGGTGACTGAGAAGTATTCAAGGAGAAAGACTGACAGACAACCTTGCTCTGATTAGGGTGACTTGAACTTGCCTAATAGGTCTCACTAATTGTTGGGAACGTTCATACAGAGAGGTCTGCATTTATCCTCCAACCTTCTAGAAGAGTTGCATTTGGAATAAAACTGACAATTTGCAAAATAGTTTTCCCACCCGTGCAGAAACAAAAGCCAGTTCAGAGATGAGTAATTTATTTGCTGTGCTACCATGAAATAACAAGAACTATAATATTTCGTTGTGTAACTGCGTGCATACTCCTTTACCTGTGAGTTTGATGATATTCATATATTGGATTTTTCACTTTCTGCCAAGCACTGTGAAAAATTCATTGTTTAAGAATTATGTAACATGTTTATATACACACTCAGAGACACACACTCTGATCGAAGTGGAGTTTCATAATGGATACTTATGACAGGTTAATATATGTAAGTAGTTTGCTATGTTTTAATTGTCTTTCTAGAATGCCACATTTAGTGGCTACTGTATGTCCAATGTAGATATATTTTGATGTGTTTGTATTTGGAATGTGTTTGTTTTGGGTTTTCCTTTTTTGAACAATATCAAGTTTGACCTTGAATTTTTTTCTTCATCAGTATCTGCTGGTTTTTCCTTGAGATAGTCACATTTTTAACTTCTTATTAAATTACCATACACAAAATAAAAAATTAATATGAGACTACTTAGGCTTTGAAATATCTGTCCGTTTGTCTTTGAGAATTATGTCAGTTTTAAAGCAGAGAGTGAAATTTTGTTCAGACTGTCTTAATGTGCTGGGTGGTAAAGTAGAAATGATTTGTTTAGAAAAAACAAAAAAATATGGTTTAGGGTATCTAGAATTTTTTTAAAATACTGCATTTTAAATAGACTGAAAGTGATTATTCAAAAGTCATTTGCATATCTATTTAACTTTTAACTGTTTTATGCACTGTAGTATAACACAAAGAACATTAAACTTGAAATTGGGAGGCATTTTTCTTGTGACTAGTTCTCTGGTCAAGGGTGAGTGATAGCCTCTCTGGGTCACAGTTGGTAACAGTTTGTGATTGAAGGAGTTTGAACTAAGCATTATGGGCCCTTTTTATGCTAATAGTGTATGATTTGTTCTAATGATATCATTTTGTAGACACACTGCTTCACTTGATTTTGCTAATTTTATTATATTATTTTTGACATGTTTAAGTAATTGCTGCATGGTAAAGTAAAAATGAATTTTGAATAAAAAGATAAAAATAATTTTTGAACAACTGATCTGTACATCAGAAAAATTTAAGCTGGGCTTACTAATCATTTTGTTGTCATTGGGAGATGAGGTCCCACTATATATTTCATCTTCTTAGATTCAGCGAATTTAAATAATCTCCTACATCCAGCTAGTTGGGGTTTATAAGGAGGTTAAGCATCCTACCCCGTTAACAGATTAGTTGGAAAGGTGAACAAAAAGCTACTGGGCTTCAGTGCCAACTTGAAGAGTTCCATAAGGAACACATTAACATTATGCTAGTCTCTAAGCTTTGCTTAATGACCAAGAACACACCAGAAAGTCATTCTCACTTGGTTGTTTATCAAAACATGTTAATCTAACACATCTATTTAGTTTCAGAAGTTAACACGGGTAAAGTGTTGTATTATTCTCTAGCATTTGGATATTGTTCTATGACCAGATTGGTGTATGTAACTATACCCTTAACAGTCTAGAACTAGTCTTTAGGTCTATGATAATTGGAATGAAAAAACAATTTTTTTTCCTTTTTTTTTTTTTTTTTTTTTTTAAGAGAGAGGCTATGTCTCATTATATAGCCCTGGTTGGCCTCCAATTCACAGAGATCTGCCTGCCTTTGCCTCTAACAAGCAAAATAATACTAATGTATCATGAACGTTTTCATTCATGTTCTGGGCAAAGATCAAGGAAAGAGTGGGCAAATAAATACAGAAGTGGTATTGGGAAGGACTACTTCTGTATCATTTTTCCTTCATTAAACAACAACAACAACTCACCTGTCTGTAGAAAGTATTTTTCAGGGCCTGTTAAAACTTCTTTGAGGGGGCTGGAGAGATGGCTCAGCGGTTAAGAGCATTGCGTGCTCTTCCAAAGGACCCGAGTTCGATTCCCAGCAACCACATGGTGGCTCACAACCATCTGTAATGAGGTCTGGTGTCCTCTTCTAGCCTGCAGGCATACACGCAGACAGAATATTGTATCCATTATAAATAAATATTTTTAAAAAAACCCTCTTTGAATACATCGTGGAGGTACTGGTAGGTTTGATGCTATTCCCTGTTGAGGTGGGAAGGGCCATCTTTCTGTCTGTTTATATCTGTAAAGGGATCAGAAGTTTACTTTCGTGGGAGAAGTGAGCCTTTTCCATTTCAGTTATTTCAAGAGGTAAACACTTGCTTTGTAAGCTGCGATCCAGCTACGATTTCTTACTGGTGAGAAAGATTTGCTAGCCAGAAGTTTACCCTTCTTGGTTTAATCTGTTAGAACTTCAATTGAACCAACCAAGAATTTGTCAGCTTATGAGTAGGCTGTCAATTTTGGTCATGAGAACTAGCAAAAAATTAATATATCATTAGTCCTGATACATAGCCTGCTATTCTGTGGTAATTTTAATTTGCTAATTCAGAAATAACTTCCTTGGATATATAACTATATATTTGGTTTAGGAATTAATTTTAAGTTTATTGATAAATTAAGGTGTTGAATGAGCATAAATCTAGAACTTAAAATCAGGCTTGTTTGATTAACAACATCAACAACAACAAAACCCTAGGTAGAAGTCGAGAACAGTTTACTGATGAGACACACATTCTGTATTGTTTTGAGTCTGAACAACCTATATAATGTGTGCTGTCTGTTCTCCAGTGCATATCAAAGGAAAAGGATAGTTTGGTTTGTAATTACTGATTAACTTCATTCAGTTCATCCCACTCTTGTATTACTCTGCCTTAAATACATTTAGCTAATCAGGAAGTATAAGGAAACCAATCCTAGCAGATTGGTGACCTGCAGGTGGATCTCTTAAGTTTGAGGCCAGTGTGGTCTACATAGTGGGTTCCTGTCTTAAAAAGGTAAAATGGATACTTTTAATTGACTTTGGTTTATGGGTAGGAGCAATTAATGTTGAAGAAAGATCTATTTTTTAAAAAAGCAAATGTAAAATCTTCCGACCTTTCATACACATAAGCTTCATGTGTATATAATTTTGTTTTTCTAGTGTAAATATAGTTATTGTTAAATTAGATTTTAATAAGAGGTGAAAGAGCAGTAGAACTACTAGTCGCTCATACTTGATAATACACGCAATATAACGACTATTTTATATGCTTATGTTAAGTTTTCTTACACTGTAGTATACCATCATATTGTATCCAAAACTTACATAGCTGTTTTCTCCTTAATGAATGGTAGATTCCCAGCTCTTTACTATAAATAACATTGTATGGTTGGTATACAGCTGGAATCCTAGTATTCAGAAGGCAGAGGCGAGAGGATTTTAAGTTGTCACAGCTTTGGCTGCATAGTAAATTCCAGGGCAGCATCTCTCTGCCTTTCTCTGTCCCCTTCCCTTCCATGGCATAGGCATGTGTATGTGAACATGCGCTTTTGTGTTTGTGTGATATGTGTGTAGAGGCCAGAAAAGGATGTTTAGTATTCTGCTCTATTATTTCTCTCATTTTCTCATTGAACCCATTGAAGCTGTCAGCCAGCAAGCAAGTTCCAGAGATCCTCTCTGTCCTCCATAGTCCTGGGATTATAGATAATGTGGCTATAGTGGCTTTTATGCAGTGCTAGGAATTTGAACTCAGATCCTCACGTTTGCAGAGCAAGCACTCTCATTCCCTGAGCCATCTCCCCAGTCCCTTAGTTTATTTTCCCAGCACAATATTTTATTGATTATTTGGGAATTTCACATAATGCATCCTCATCACACTCACTTCCCAGTCCTCCCATGTCCATCCATCCTGTTAACCCTTGTGACCTCCAACAGAAAGAAGAAGAAAAGAGAAAAAAATATGCCAAGTCTAATTTGTGTTGGAGCCTGGTCAGACTCCCAGTGACCAGTCCCTTAAAGAAAGGTGAGTCCTTCCCCACTCTCACTCCAGCCAGAAACCATCAAAGTTTGTGAAAGGGTGGTAATTGTCAAAGAACGTAAGTTTCTTTTAATGATAATATTTTTCTGTTGATTGTTTTTTTTTTTGAGTGAAATTAGTCTCCAAATGTCTTAGATTCATTTTGTATTTTTAGTGCCATATGATTCCAAATACTCAATTAAATTATCACTAATATTTGAGGGATTGTTAGTTTATGTAGGAAACCAGCCATGATAAGCTAAATATGAACAGATCACCCAAAGGAAGTTCTTTACTTTCAACCATTATTACCTGCCAGTGTAGGACTCAATCATTCATAAGTTTAATAGAGGCCTGAGTCTCAGTAGTTTATCCTGAAGCATTACCTGGTTGCAGGAAGAACCTTAAACTGAAATTACCCAAGCACCACCCTAGAACAGACCATCCAAAGGAAATGCCTAACATTCCAACCCTTGTAGATAGGATCACCTGCCAGCACACTCACCAGGATACACCTAGACAAATGTCAGCCAATCAGGGGTCCTGAACCTTAGAAACCCCTCATCCCCACATTTACCACTGCTGAGCTTGGGGCTCTCCATTTATTCCAATACGGAGAGACTGAGTTTGCAAACTTGCATAAAATAAAGACTCTTTGCTTTTACAAATGGGACTCGATCTCCTTGTTGGCTTTTGAGGGACTTCACGGATTTGGGCATAACAGTATACAGAACTGGGGCTATACCTCAGTGGTACAGTGCTTGAGGAAGCAACAGATTTTGGCTTCATAGCACCTACTTGTTCTAATGGATGTCATGGCTGTTAACTTTGCCCTTTTATAAACATGAGAAAACTGAGGCTTGGGGAAGTTTAGTCCCATAGCTGGTGAAAAAGGTCTCTGTGCTGGCAAAGCTGATGGCCTTAGGACAGAGGCAGGAGACTTTGGAATGTAGTGTGATTCCCTAGGGAGCTAATTTTTAATATAATAGTTTTCCTAGCCATTTCTGAATTGAACAGAGATCTGTAGCATTTCTAGTCTTTCATCACAGAAAAATATATTGATAACTGTATCATATTATTTTTCAATCTATTGAAAATTCTGCATTTTACTAAGAAAGCTTGAGAGGAAGAATAGCTTTTCTAAAATGTAGAAGTGTTACTGAGAAGTAGGTAATTTTAGTTGTTTTGCAAAAAGACATTAAACTAAGGTTAGTGTAGGCCGCCTCGACGGGTTACTCTGTCTAGGGTTTGTAACCCGCCTGGCTGGCCAGTTATTCCAGGGTCACGGAGAGGCACCACCTGAAAGGCATAGGCTGATGAGAGGAAGGAGGCTAAGCTTATTTGTCAAAGCCTCCGTTTATTAGGGTCATGGTTACAGCTTATATAGCCCCTGAATGGGGAGCTTGGGGGGCTGGAGCACTGGGTCTTGCCACGTGGTCTACGCCCGTCACGCAAGCCAAGAGGTTACAATGGGTCAGGTAATGATTCCTTGGTCAGGAAGTCACAAGGTGACACACCTAGTTGTCTAGATAGTTTGGAATGTGAGGCAGGTTCCGCTAGCAGATAGCTCTCTATTAACAGTTAATTTGGGTGTGGGATAGGCTTGGTCAATAAGACTATTCTCAATACAATTGGAAAGTGAAGCCCTCTGCAAAAACTCCTCACGGTGGTGCTTCCTGTAAATTTTGGGGGGACACGGCTCCTGACAGGTTAGTCCTTTTTAGTATGTGTTGAATGTTGATGTTTATAGATTATTTGTATTTCATCTTAGTCAAAAGGTTAACCAGTGATTGCTTATATCTGTTTGTGTGCTCATATAAATCTTTAGTCTATGGTAGACCAGCATAGTACACTTGCCATGTTAAGTGTCTTTACCATAGACTTTTGATACATATTGTCAGTTACTAATGATTAAACTGTCCATGTTTTGGAACATACTTTGGAGATTATTCTTGACACGTAAAATGTCAAAACACATTTGTGGCATGATGATCTAGCAAAAGGACTTTTTTTTTTTTTTTAGTTGTTTATTATGTATACAACATTCTGCTTCCATGTATGCCTGCATGCCAGAGGAGGGCGCCAGATCTCATTACAGATGGTTGTGAGCCACCATGTGGTTGCTGGGAATTGAACTCAGGACCTCTGGAAGAGCAGCCAGTGCTCTTAACCACTGAGCCATCTCTCCAGCCTGCAAAAGGACAATTTGATTGGTAAGAAGGAAAAACCCTCTCGTGCCATTGGTTTGCCCTGGGATAGTTGCTATTTATTGTGGGATGTTTTGATTGGACTGTGACTCTCCAGACTGTCAATAATATTTACCTTGAATTGGGGCAGAGCCAGCAACTAGCTGACCAGAATAAACCATAGAGAAGCCAGGAATTTGGAGAGAGAAGACCCATGGGTAGAAAAGGGCAGGGCTAGTGTTTGAACTTCCTTTTGGTTCTGGGACACGGAAAGAGTCTCTTGCCGTTCTAGCAGGTTTTCACCACATCTGACTTCTGAGTCTTTGTTGGTAAATAGAACCTACATATTGTGGTTCTGGGACTGGAAGCCCACTAGGCCTTGTACTGTGGTGTTGCAGACAATAATTAAAATATTAGTAGATGGATGTGCAATCACTAAGTTGACAGAAAAACATCAACTGTTAAGTTTGGTTTCTGCTTGGGGAAACAAAGGGATTATTTAACATGAGAAGTGATTTTTTTTTTTTTTATTGGTTGGGTCTCCTGTTGTCCAGATACTTGAATTTCTCCTGTAGCAGGGAATGACTTTGAACAACTGATCCTTCCCTCTCTTGTCTTCTGAATGTTGGGATTATATAGATATGAGACATCACTCTTGGAGAGGTTTTAACTTTTACGAATATTTTATTCTAAAGCTAGCCCCCAGTAGATTTTATCACTTTGATTAGTAGCTAACATGGATCAAATCAGATGTTTTAGTATGTGAGATATGCATTGTCTTGTTTTATTCTTTACCAGAGCAGGTTATACTTAACCCTTAGTCCTTGTTAGGTGTTCAAAACTGGATTAATCATTTCTTGTTTCATACTGTTATTATTGGCACTTGTATAGACTTCTGCAGTCCTATTTTTTAAATATTTGATTAATAACTGTCTAGAATATGATCACCACCTAGCATATTTAAACATTTTTAACATGCTGTTTTAAATTCATTAGTATTGCTATGTAATACTCCTTTTGTTAACACACTGTGTTTTCTTTCCTGGGGCTATTTGAGTTGTTTCCAAATATTTGCTGTCATGAATGTTCTTGTTTGTGTTCCTGATACATATTTGCTAAGTGTTCTCTTGGGATAAATGTAGGAATATATTTGGATTATAAAGTTAGAGTGACTTTTGAAGTCTGAATCAATGCTCCCTCTAAAAACAACAAAAACTACCAAATTGTTCCTCCCCATAGTTCCAGTTTATTCTACTACTCTTTTGCTGTCTTGAATATCAGATAATGAATTTCAGTAAAATGTCCTAGAGTGTTTACATGTGCCAGATACTGAATTGAGTTAGTGAATTAATTTACATATTTAATGAATTGATTTACTGCAACAACCCTATGGTGTAGATATAGTTAAGTCCATTTTATAGATGAGGAAATTGAAGCCTGGTCAGGTAAGGCTGATAAATGATAGTTGGGATTTAGACTTGATTAGGTCACCAAGCAGACTCTGGTTCCCTTCCTGTTATATTTTTCCTTTCTCCAAATTACTGAAGTTATGTTTCCTAATCTCTTTGTCTTTTCACTTGCTTCCACTCATCTCTTGACCTTTATGTCTTCATGATAGTGAGTGCTGGTGGTTCATTATGTTCATATAGTAGTAAGCATTGTCTGATATGTAATCTTTTGAAAACATATTTTTAGAATCGCAGTTTCCCCAAATGATAAAATGAGTAAGATTGCTCTGATGATTTCTAGCTCAGTGGTTTTAATTGTTTTGTAATTTGACTTAGTCTCCTGTTCATTACATCATTAGTTTCAAGATTTGTTTTACTTTGCCTTTTTTAAATATAAAGTTGTGAAACAGTTGAGTAAGACTTACATTCTACTATATAATTCTATTTGCAGTTAATTACTTTTATGGACTAACTAGGTAACTGAAAAATCTGAAATGATTTACACACATATGCATTGTTCTATAGTTAAAAATTATAAAAGCCAACTTGGAGTCGACTTGAAATGCACTAACCCCCAGACAAGCTGTTTACACACCTGCAGCCGGGCTGCTTCGTTAACATTCTTGGTTGTTCCTTTGAGGTTGAAGACAGTTGTCTATATGATATTCTGGGTGCACAGTCGATAATTGCAAATTGTCTTGTATTGCTGTTTGTTTGCTTTGTCTCTTCTTTCTTCCCTTTTTAATTTTAATTTTTTATTTGTATGCCTGTGTATGGGTGCTCACTGAGGTTCAGAAGGAGGTGGATCTCTTTGAGCTGGAGTAACAGGTGAGCTACCTGTTGACATGGGTGCTGGGAGCCAAACTCCAATCCTCTCCAAGAGCAGCAAGTAATCTTAATCACTGAACCATCTCTTCAGCACCAGATTCTTGTTTGTTAATTTGTTATTTAAAGTAATTATTTCAAAATGATAAATGATGGTGTTAGAAGAATTTACTTTATTACTAAATGGCAAGATGCTCGAACCCAGTAATAAATGATTATCTCTATGCTGTGTATGATAATCTAAATGTCAGTAACATTAAAGTATTCAGGTCATATAAAAAAAAGTTTAGATCTTCTTCAGTAAGGAAGTATCCTTCAATTAAAAGCCATTATGTAAGTCCTCCATATCTTAGAGCTCACTAAATGTTTCAGCACAGGAGACCCAAAGAGCTTAATCATTCATGGGCATTGGAATGGTGGGCTGGTATGGTTGTATCAGCCAGACAGATGGAAATGAGGATGCTGTAGCACTTATTAGTCAGATCCAGTTCATCTTCCACATTGTTTACTGCTTCTAGGGTTGGCACAGTCATTATTGTTGATACTAAATGTGGTAACACAGCAAGCATTTATTGAGCATTTGTAAAATACTGGTGGAAGCAGAGGTGCTAACGTTTTTGACGTATACTATGTTCCAGGTGTGTAAGTATTGGGGGTATGGAAGAATAGAGCCTGGGTCATTCTCTCAGACAATTCTTTTCAATTATTAGAAATAAATGCTAGCTCTTTGTACTGTAGGACTTGGATAATGATTTAACTCTGGGGGCAGTATATTTTCTCCCAAGATGAGAAAAAGTGTTGAAATGAAATCATTTATAAGAGACATTTTTTCATGTGCACTCACCTTTACATTTCTGAAGTCTTATGATTTATGTAGCTACAATCTTTGCTGACTGATTTATCTTGAAGTTCATACAACAGGATAAATTTTATCTTGCTTAAAGGTTAAAGACTTAGTGTTGGTTACGGCTTAGAACAAAAGATCAAATGAGTACTGTGGAAGTAGTCTTTTTGCACCTTTATATTTCATATGTTGTGGGTGAAAAAGTATGAGTAATAGCTCAGGTATTTTACACACACACACACACACACAAGCTGGTACTTGTCTGGTACTCCTTCACTAGAAAGAGCTTTGAAGTGAATAATTTGTAATTGTTGATATATGACAATATTAGCCCAGTTGGGCCAGCATTTAATGTAAAAGTAGAAGATGTGCTGCTCTAAAAGTTATGCTCCAGAAAGCTTCATTGGTTGGAAGACAAAAGGTTATTTGAGGTGAAGAACAGGTTTGGCGTTGCAAACTCCTAATCATTGGCCATGAACAGTCTGAACTGTATTTACTTCTCCCTTTCCATTCAGATGGGTAAAAGGTGAGGGTAGAAACATTGAAGAGATGAGGTGAATATACTCGTCTGTCATTCTCTTGTCCATCTATGTATTCTTGAGAGTTGATTTTTTTGTTTGTTTTTATTTTTATTTTCTGAGACAGAGTTTCTCTGTAGTTTTGGAGCCTGTCCTGGAACTAGCTTTTTTTGTTTGTTTGTTTGTTTGTTTTTTTGAGACAGTATTTCTTTGTAGTTTTTGGAGGCTGTCCTGGAACTAGCTCTTGTAGACCAGGCTGGCCTCGAACTCACAGAGATCCGCCTGCCTCTGCCTCCTGAGTACTGGGATTAAAGGCTTGTGCCACCACCGCCCAGCCTCGGGGGTTGATTTTTGTCTTAGAGGACAGAGCTGTTGGAAGATAGTTGGCATTTATTGGTAATTATAGCTACTCATATTGCTGTTTTGCTTCATAAAAGTCATATATTTTTGTATCTTATGTTCAGTGACAAAGCTGATACTTAAACAATTTTTTTCTCTCTTTAAATTTGGAATCCAAATACTCTTTGATCCCCTTGGCTTAGGCCTAGAATTCTAAGTTGACAGTGCAGTTTGTTCCCATAGACTTGAAGGTGTATTTGGGTAACTGCAGAGACCAAGTGTCTGCTTCTTGCAGCATCAGATCTCAAAGTAGTTCTGTAAAGTTGGGGGAAAACTATCTTTTTTGAAATATATTAGACCTCAAAAAGTAGGGATCAGTTTACAAAGAATATACACAAACCTTCAGTCAGTATCCCAAAATCTTGCATAGTCGAATGAAACAGTTAACACATAGATGATATTGTCTACTGACACTGCCACTATCTACTAATACTGTACAAGTTTCCCCAGTTGCCCTAATTCAGAATGTAGTTCATGTTTGTATACTTAGTCTCCTGTGATCTGAAATAGCTCTTTAATTTCTCTTTATATTTTGACACTGGCTGAAGAGTACTGGGCAGGTATTTGCAGAATGTTCCTTAACTCAAGGTGTGCATTTTGGCAACAGTACCATGTTAGAGAGTGGTAGTAGTGCATTTAGTCAGGAGGTTGGTGAGACCAACTGAAAATTTGTCTAAGATGCTTGCCATGTTTCTTAACTGTTTTTTAAAAATGTTTAACATTTTTTCTAATAAGCAGCTTCTGAGTAGATTTCTGTGGCCTAGAAAATACTGTTTTCTCGCACATATCCACTACGTTATCATTTGTTGATAATTCTTATCTGCATGATTACAGTGATGTTTGCCCATGATTTTTCTATGACCATGGTTTCTCACTTTTAGTAAGTTGGTATTTGGTAGAAGGGTGTCTCGTCTCATATTATACACATACTTATATTAGTATAACTTTTGGCCCACTGTCAGCATTCTTATGCTTTTTTCCTGGACTTGGCTACTGGAAGCACCAGCGTGTTGACCCTTTGACAACTGTTCATTTTGGGGGGGACCTCCGTTGTGGTATCACAAATGTACTGGGCTCAGTGCACACTTTGCTTGTCTTAGCTTTGGAGTCACCATTTTTCTTAGGTGCACCGGTTCTTTTTATTGGAGATTTATTTGTATTTAAAAACTTTCCAGGGGGCTGGAGAGATGGCTCAGCGGTAAAGAGCATTGCCTGCTCTTCCAAAGGTCCTGAGTTCATCTCCTGGCAACCACATGGTGGCTCACAACCATCTGTAATGAGGTCTGGTGCCCTCTTCTGGCCTGCAGACATACACACAGAATATTTATTGTGTACATAATAAATAAATATTTTAAAAAACCTTTCCAGCTGTACTCATTAGCTTTGGAGTAAGGTCCGTAGTATTATTTAGCTTACACTACAGATGGAGAAAGCCAAGCTGAAGTTAAAGAATTCCTCATAAGATCCAGATAAAGTAATAAGTTTTGAGATATGAACTTAGACCTCCTCTGTTCAAAGATAGTGTTTGTTCTATTTAACTAACCACTTAGATACTGTATTCCTTCCTTTCGTTTACCTACTTTTCTGTCTTTTCATTTCCTTCCTTCCTTTCTTTTTTTGGATACAGTCTTGCTGTCTGACCCTGGCTATCTTGGAACTAACTATGTAGACCAGACTGATGTTGAACTCATAAGAGATCTATCTGCATTCGCTTCCCAAGTGCTGAGATAAAAGACCTGCTGCACCACTCCCAGCTTCACATTTGCTTTATTATTAATTTTGCTTTTCATCTTTTCTGGACACAATCTAATTAAAATATATCAAAATTTATTTGCTAATAATAGAGCTTTTTCATATCAGAAAGTAGCCACTGCAATTCTATACATATTTACATGCTTGCTATAAGTGAGGCATTGTGTTAGATATTAGTAGTTTTTTGGACTGTGCATGTACATGTTGGAGACACTGCTGAAAATTTTTTATTTCCTATGCCATTTTCCTCTTAGGTATGTGTTTTTGTACAGGTGGGTGGTGTGATGATTGTTACTATTTCATTTTCTATGCTCTTAGGTACCTTAGGATCTTTATGTAATGTGTAAATACAATACACTGCTAGACTTACTTTCATTTTTGCATTTACCTATGCCCTATTTAGTGTCCTGTCATTTCATAGGCGTTATAATATAGCCTTGTTAAATATTTGTAAACGTTTTTTGTTTGCTGCTTAATTCTCACTGTTTATCCAATACTGTTTTAAATTTCAGTGATTTGTCAAAGATAGGACATTTCAATAAAAGGTGCATTTAAATTTATTTTTACACCATCTGCTGTGAAGTACTAGCTCTGTTGTCAGACTTTCTGACTATCCCTTCTAAGATTGAGTTTCTGTTTAAATATTTATTTATCTAGTTATACGGCTTGCACTTTTGATTTATTCTTTCTCAGCTTTTACTTGATTCAAAGAACAGTGGAGTTTATCATTAAATAATCTTTTCTCAGAATAACTTTTATGAGGCATTCTTCTGGTCAACATCTACAAAACTTTTTTGTGTTTACTTTTTGTAGTAGTAGGCTGATGCTTGCTGAGCTTTTTTGAGCACAATTGCTGATATTTTATAGTCTGCACACACAAGAAAGTATGTATAACATCTTTAATTGTGCTTCTATATTAAAAGAAGGAAATACATTATGCTTCTGGTAATAAATCATACAGAAAAATGCTTGATAGTAAATTTTAAAATGAAATCCTGTATGAAGAGGGGTAAAGTACAACTGTGTGGTTAAATTTAATCACTAGTAGTAAAACAGACCTGGAAACAAAAGTTCATCTTTGTTATTAGAGAACTCTTAGGGAATTCTCTTCTTGTGTATATCACAGTTAGATTAACATGTAAATGTATACACCATCTATTTGTATTTCACTATCTTAGTGAATCTTAATAAACTCAGTCTCCCGAGATCTTCCTGGGGTTGGTCAGAGCAGTTTTGATTCAAAGTAGCAATAATCAAGTCCAGTCCAGAGGAACCAGTCACAAAGCATGTGTCTTGACATAGATAGCACCAGAATGTTAGCTTTCTGTTGAAATTATTACTGGTGGTAGTAATTCATCATCACAAGTATAAATACTAACAAGTTCCTAGTGTAGAGTAACCTCTAAGTAACACATGCTAAACATTCATGGGAATCATGTCAGATAATTTACAGGTCCTCGCTGTTTCACAGAAGTGAGGAAATTTGGAATGGAAAAGGATTTTTATTAAATAGGACTGTCATAGTTAGGGTTTCTATTCCTATGATGAAACATTATGACCATAAACAACTTGAAGAGAAAAGAGTTTGTTTTGATTACATTTCCATTTTAAAGTACATCATTAAAGGAAGTCAGGGCAGGAACTCAAGGCAGAGACAGGAACCTGGAGGCAGGAACTGATGCAGAGGTCATGGAGGAGTTGCTTACTCTCCATGGCTTGTTTATCTTGCATTACTATAGCACCCAGAACCCTCTGGCAAGGGGTACCATCACACACAGTGAGCTGGGCCCTCACAAATTAATCATCAATCAAGAAATTGTCTGACAGACTTGCCTGCAGACCAATCCTGTAGCAGCACTTTTTTTTTTCAATTTAGATGCCTTCTTCCCAGATGACCATATTTGGTGCCAAGTTGACCTAAAAACTAGCTAGTTCAAAGACCATATTATTTAAATAAATGACTATACTAAAGCTTGGGATTATAAGATACTTAGCTCAAACTATTATGGTTGTATTGTGTGTGCGCCTCGGTAGAAAGTTTGTCTTCATTACTGTCAGTTCAGTGTCCTCACTGAAAAATGTCACTTCCCCCTCCCCAATAAAAGTGGTCACCTTTCTTTGGGGTCTTTCACCTTAAACTGCCTAGCCAATTTCTACCTTCTGTTTTCATGAATATGTTATCTGTGATGGCCCTAAAATAATTTATTTTGGGGAAATCATCATCTCCTTTGTTTTTAGGGATAGATCATAGGTACTAACAGTCAGCCCTGGAAAAGATGGTACCTGTTCTTACATCCCTGCCACAGATCCATGGTTCAGTCTTTTGTAAAAGCACTATATCGGTGCTTCTGGTAGCTAGGTAGGATCTTGGCAAGAAGTAGAGTACTCAGGTAGCAGTGAGTGAGATGCTTTTGTGTTTTGAAGTTTTTAAACAGAAAAATGCAAAGATAATAAAACGTCTATATCCTTATTACCCAGGGACTCACTATCACCATCTTTGACCCAGCTTTTAATCTATAAATGTCTTACTGTCTTTGTGGTAGTGATTACAACTGAGTTGGGCTGTCAAATCTATCTTTTCCAGAGACATGGAAGTGATGAAAATTACATGATTTCCTCTTGAGGGGTTATTTAGGATTTGGGGTTAGCAATGTGTCTACCCAGTTAGTCTGTGTGTAGACCTGCAAACTCCATTTCCCTCGCATAATCCAAAATGACTGTTGGCAAAACCAAATGATTTAGAATAATCCAATGCTAACTTATTGTCTTACAAGTAAAGGATGCATTTGGATTGTGAATTTGTAACAGAAGCGGTGGTTTTTCACTGGTAATGAAGCTATTCTGGGAGGTAGAGGAATGGAGAGAGCTTATTTTGACAGCCAGGAAACTACTGGAACTCTGAACAGACACAGCACATTCTCATGTTTGAGAAACTCTTGTGTGTTCTTATTGGACAGACTTGTTATGACACTAGTTTCATCATTCATGCATTTCATGTTCAAAAATGGATAATCAGAACATCCTTGGACTGAGAATTTAGTATTATAAGGAGTAAAATTCACCTCTGGTCACTTTAAAGGTGTGGGCTGTATCAGTTTCCTCCAAGGTCACCTTGAAAATTTCAGACAGGGTCTTGTCTGGTCATACAAAAAAACCCTTTTGAAGTAGATTTACAGTCATATATGGATCTGAAACTATTTTTTCCTGGAAGGTTAAATGATTGTCTTGGAAAGTACTGGCCATGGCCTTCTAAGAAACTATATTGACTTTAATTTAGGGAGTGTAATAGAGAACGGATGATGTCCCAAAGAGAATGTGGTGAATTGTTTTAGAAGTGTGCCTTCTCTATCATCTAACATCTTTATCTCAAGTGTTAATAGTTATTCTTTCCTAACACACACATAACTGTTGTGGTAAGTCTAATCCATCAGTGTGATATTCAGAAAATAGATTAGATGAATACAAGTTGTAGGAATTGGTCAAGTGGGGCTTTGAGGAAACTTAGTGAACTAGCTCCAAATAATAGGAGTCTCATGATGTTTTTCACTTGGTAAGAATGAATCACACTCTGTTCTTGGGTGTAAAAGTAGAATGAGCAGGTGAAAGTTTAAGGGAAAAGAGCAGACTTTTGTTCCATGTTTAGAGACAAAATCTAAGTTCCTAATGTGGTTTGTCTGAGGGTGGAAAGGATTGTATTAGGAACTCTGAAGTCACCATATTTTGCAAGTGAGAGAGAAAATTGATCATCTGATTTTTTTTTCCCCCAAAATGGAGTACTGTGTTTTATGTCAAGTTGGTCTAGTTCTTTGAGGTTCCTTATAATTGCTTAGGGTCCATGCTTTTAGCCCTCTATACTTAATGTGCTGCTCTGTTTCCTCAATTTTTCACTCTCTGAAAAAATGTGTTTGTATAAAAATGTAACAATACTTAGCTTTAGAGAAATACTCTGCAGCATGAGATTTATAAATGGAGAAAAAAATAATTGACCTTCATTAGTTATTTCTGACAAAGCAGTATGCATGTTTGGTTTTGCCATAGAAATTGCCTGCAGGCTTTTTTGTTTGTTTTTGATTTTGGAGGTGGGGAATGAGTTCGCGTGTGCTGTAGAGGTTACAGTGTCCAGTGTCTTCCTTGACCACTCTCCACTTTATCACTGAGACAGAGTCTTTTGCTGAACCCCCAATTCACTCCTTCAGCTAGTCAGGTTAGACTAGGCAGCCAGTTTGTTCCAGGGATTCTGTCACTACCTCTGAAGTGTTGTGATTACAGATGTGCCCCAACATCTGCCTGGCATTTACATGGATACCTGGGATCCAAATTCTATTCCTCGTGTTTGCAGGCTTGTGCAGCAAACGTTTAGCCATTGATGAGGCAGCAAGTATCAGTTCTTCATGTCGCTCAGGGGCAGGAGAAACAGAGCCTGTGCTTAGCATATGTGGGCCCAGGGTTCAAACTCACATGATTTTTTTTGTGTGTGTGCATGCTTTTTCTGTGGATAGAAAAACTTTCACTTATTTTAAGAAATCAACTTGGCATTTTTTAAATTGTCATAATCTGGTGGGCATCAGCATTACTGTATCCATAATGCTTCACAGCGTATTCACACAATCTATAAATACAACTAAGGAATGCACTAAAAAAATCCTTATGCAGATGTAGAAGGCATGATTAGTATCCTTGATTTATTCCAGTTTTGTTTGATATAAAAACTGCTGACCTAAATAGGTAAATAGTAATAGAATGGTTTGAGTTCATGGGTCTTGAAGAGACTCAGAATGAGTTATCTGTGTCTGTTGGTTGGTAGTTTTGGAAAATGTGT
Source organism: Chionomys nivalis (assembly GCF_950005125.1). Taxonomy (NCBI): domain Eukaryota; kingdom Metazoa; phylum Chordata; class Mammalia; order Rodentia; family Cricetidae; genus Chionomys; species Chionomys nivalis. Next base: position 57,648,373 of record NC_080094.1, on the reverse strand, counting down.
TCTGTATGCCTTTAGTGTAATCTTTGACTTATAAAGACCCCAGAAATGAAACATTGATAGACTAAGTGAATGTTTTTTCCCCAGTGATGTTTTTTTTTTGTTTTTTTGTTTTTTTGTTTTTTTGCCACATGCCTTTCTCTTTCTGAGTAAGAACCATGGTTTGACAATATTTAAGTGCTTCACTGTCAAGGGAATCAATGAGGCTGATGAGGCTGATTTGAAGCCCACATTGATCTTTGTTACAAAAGTTCTGGTAGCATCTAGTATATTCTGTGAACTTGTGAGTAGCCTAACATTAAGGGGTTAATGAGAGACGTTCAAGGCAACTGTGAGAGATAAACACATGGAGATGAATGTCTGTGTGGTACAATCACATGTTTTGAGGTGGTGATGTTTGGGGGCCTGATTATGGAAATTTTTTTTTCTGTAGGTGCTATGTGCTTATACTTAACACTGGTAAAACTGCAGATAATAGTATCCACCACTTCCAAAGATTACTTTTGTAAATAAAGCCTCCTTTCTAGGCACATCTAATTAAGGCACAGAGCAGAACCAAGAGGTCAGGGATTTAAATTCTTGCTCCAGCTCTTATACAAGATGCGTAATTGTCAGAATTAAACATGTCTTGAACCCAGTTTCTTAAGCATAGTAGGTTACTGAAATCTTCAGTGCTGAGTGGACAGGTTAATATTTTTAGAGCTCGGATGATTTTGTTTCATTTTCTTTTTCCTGTTGGAAAAAGAAGAAAATAAAAGTAACTTCTGTGTCTTCTGACTGCCATGACATGTTGTGACTCTTCCTTAGGAACAAATCCATCTGTAGAAATTATCTCAAACTGAGATCATGATGTATCTGGCTGTTTCAAAGCCTACCTCCTCATCCTTACTCTGTCAGCTTGTATATAGTTTGCCTCATAATAACACTTAGTCACAGAAGATTTACTTTTAGTCTTTTGCTGATGAGCCTCTAGTAAGTTCCTTCCCTTCCTTCTTTATTAATTTGCAATTACCATAGCTTTATGCATAGTCTTGAGTATATCTGTTTTTCTTGAATTAATTTTTAGATGTAAAATTTCTGGTTCTGAGGGGTATATATGTGTATATAGGTTTTAAATGATTTCTTTTTGGGGGGTGGGGAGGTGCTGTTGCCAAACTACACTGAATGTAGGACACCTGCATTCCCATAAGATGTGTAGAAGAATAGATTGTACTGATAACTATTATTTTTCAGTAGTTCAGTAGGTGAAAAAAGTCATCTTAATTGTAACTAATTTCTACTAGAGTGATTTTTTTTTTTTTTTTTTTTGGTGAGGTTGAACACCAGTGACATTCTTCCTGTAAATTGTCTTTTCTCTGCTTGTCCTCTGATACTATTTTTGTTTGTTTTTTCTTTTGAGAAAGTCTGTGTATCTCAGGCTGGCTTCAAACTCACTCTGTAGCTGGTGCTGACCTTCAGCTGATCCTTCAGCTTCCAACTTCTGAGTTACGAAAATTTCTAATAATACATCATTTTAATTTTAGCTTCGAGTTAAGCCCTTTCTTCAGAAAGCTTGCTTTTTACTTTAACACTGTTGAGCAGCCATTCTGTTTTCCACAGATCTGATATTCCTTATTGCAGTCTCAACTAAATACTTGAATACATTTATGTATTTTCTAGACTACATTTCTTTATTTTTTGTTGTTTTGTTTCAAAATGTATTGTTACTTTGATCCTTGGCATGAGGATTTAAACGTTTGGGTGGTATTTATGAGTCAGTAATATGATATAAAAAACATATTAGATTACTGTGATGCATGTATATTACGGACTGTATATTGAAGAACCTCACTGTTTCATCTGGACCACAGCATTTTAAATACTGCATCTTTATTTTGCTTCTGCTGCCCCTCCTCTGTGCTCTTTTTGAAACTATATATGTTGGATGTACAATAAAACTCTCAAGGAAAAGTACTCTATTATTAAAGTTAAAACTTACTTGTTTAGCGCCTATTTTCTACCAGACACTCTGAGTTTAAAAAGGGTCTGTGAGTTTTCACAAATTAATCAGTGCACTGTTGTATTATTAACTCAGCCCAGACAGCTGTCCCAAGACAGCTGCTGGAGTAGAGTATCCCTTTCTCCCTGCCTTACAAGAATGTACCTGCTTGTACCTCTCTCTTAGAGGTCCTTCTGGAATCTTGTGTTTCTCTGCTGTAGAACATAGATGTAAGAGGTATAACAGAACATTACAGTGGTGGACAGCAGTATGTTACAGTGCTGTCTGGGACAGGCCACATGAGTGATGAGTAGAGTGGAGGTGATTATGCCATTAAGTCTTTGTTTAGAATAACTTTACTGTGGAGGTTAGAGTCACTTGAAAAATGCAAGGAAATACAACTTAGAGAGTGGAGCTTCAGAAGCACCCTGAGCAGCAGAATATGCCTTTTTGCCATTTGATTTTTCTGACCCATTTTCCCAGTTATTATCCTGATTTTATATTTCTCAGCTGTGTTTCATTCACTTGGCTCCCTCCCCACTTTTTACTTTAATCTGCAAGACAGGTTTTCTTTTTTAAAGTGTAAGTTTTACATTTCCCTACTCTAAAAATGTTTTTCTTAGTAAAGAGCAGCCTTATTTTGACCCTGTGTTGTGCACTGGACTGTCTGTCTTACAATATTATTTTCTCACCTGAGATATTTTTTTGCCTCATGGTCTTTGTCTAAGATAATCTATCAGGAGAATCCTTTCCTCCTCTTTGTTAATATTCTACTTTGGCTCCTTGGATACAGAGCACCTGGTTCCTGGAAACACTCTAGTCTCTAAGCTTGGGGTTGGTTTTTTTTTTTGTTGTTGTTGTTGTTGTTTTTGTTTTTGTTTTTTTTGTGAATGACACAGATTGAGAAATTTCCATATTGAATGGCTTTTGCCTGGCCTATAACAATGTAGCTGCTTCTCTGTATCGTTAGAGGTTCTTCTGGAATCTTGTGCTTCCCTGCCATAGAAACCTAAAAAAGTTAACCTAAAAAGGGATGTTGCTGGGACTGGAGAGATGACTCAGTGGTTAAAGGCATTGGCCGCTCTTCCAGAGGACCCAGGTTCATTTCCCAGCACTCATTTGGTAACTCACAGCTGTCTTAATTCCAGTTCCAGGGGATTTGACACCTTCACACCAATGCACATAAAATAAATTTTAAAAATAAATTGTAAGAAAATGGGGGATGTTTCACCCTAGCAGCTTTAGGAACAGAGGTTGAGTTATTAGTACAACAACAACATTGCATATTGAAATTTTCTCCTAGGACGAAACCCACAAAATATTTTACTGTCTTCATAGAAACTGACAGATGTGGCATGTTAATAAACTGAGAGGAAGGTTGGGACTTTTCATATTTCTCTTTGACTTTCTCAGTTATTACATGTTGAGCATCTACTATTCCATATGATATTGTGTGAGATACAGTTGAAAGGCCACTTTGCATGAATCATTGGCCATGTTAATAGGAGAGGAACAAAAATATTTTTCAGTTAATAAATTAGATTATCTCAGTCATAAGTATTAGAATGGCAAGGAGGTATCTGTTTTTTTTTTTTTTTTTTTTTTTGAGGAGGACTCATTAGCTGATGCTGAAGAAGCAAGCTTTCAGTTAATTACATATTTTGGGGATAATCAAGTGGAGATACTAGGGTGGAAGAAAGTTGTTAAGAAGTAGAGGATGTTGTGTGGTGTGGTAGAATGGTCTGTATTCTGTCAATTATATTTTAAATAAACGCTGATTGGCCAGTAGCCAGGCAAGAAGTATAGGCGGGCCAAACAGGGAGTAGAGGCGGGTCAATGACAACAGGAGTATTCTGGGAAGAAGGAAGCTCTTTCTGCAGTTGTGAGCCCACCACAGAAGAAACAAGATGTGAGACTGCCTTGCTGAAAAAAGGTACTGAGCCATGTGGCTAGCATAGACAAAAATAATGGGCTAATGTAAGTTATAAGAGTTAATAAGAAGCCTGAGCTAATGGGCCAATCAGTTTATAGTTAATGTAGACAGACCTCTGTGATTTCTTTGGGACTTAATGACTGCAGGAACCGGGCAGGACGGAAACCTCAGACAACAGTTGTGGTTGAACACAGTGAGGGAGCATTTGGAGTAAGAAGGTAGACCTTCTTAATGAGTTTGCTGGGGTCTTTAAGTTTTGGATTCAATATTGAATGATTAAATATTCAATACTGAAATGACAAAAAGCCATTAGAACTAAATTTAGCTAAGTCATTAGGAGAGAGTGATAAGCTTTTTGTTTATATTGCTTATAGATTTTGAAGTGTGCTAAGTTTATATAGTTTTTATTCTGTAGTTTTAGAAAAGGTAATTGAGCTGGACATGATGTGGCTGAGTCAGGTTACTGTTTCTTAGGCAGCTTGGCTCCTTAGTGAGTTCCAGATCATCCTGGGCTACAATATCAGACCTGGTCTCAAAAACAAAACCTATAGCCAGGTTCATGCCAACATAAAAATGGTTGAAACATATATAATCCTACTGTGCTAAGGAATCAAACTGGAAAGTGGAATTCAACTGGTCCACATTTAGTGAGCCATCATTTAAAAAGCCAGGAGCTTTCACATAAGCAAGGTGTCCACTTTCTCTAAATAGATCGAAATCTTCCCAAAACTGTGCCTCTGTTCCTACAAGGCCGCAGCCGGAGTGAAGTACTCATTAGATGTTTGGAGCCTCCAGCCCTGAAGTGTTATCCAACTCAGAGGGGTTTTTTTTTTTTTTTTTTTTTTGGTTTTTTTTTGGTTTTTCGAGACAGGGTTTTTTGTTCATGTTAAGACCTGTGACACTGTTACAGGTGTGTAGGCCACTGAGAAAATGTACATTTTTTTTTATAGCTACTGGTTCTTTTTAAAAGGCAGACTCTATAGTGGTTTGGATTAACCAAAAGATACCAGAATCTGGACTTTATGTCCCTGTTACTGAAGAATGAGCGTTCCATATTTATTGTGCCAGTTTATTACTGCTTCTGCATCCAAATTATTCTTAAACATAGGATTCACTTCTGAATTTTAAACAAAACCATTTTCTTGACCTTAATTATATTTTAAATTATCCACTTCTGTTATATGTCATACTCCTATCACTGACTTTGACTTTTCAAAGGAATATTTCTCACAAAAGTTGGCCTGACTCACAGTCTTTCTCACAGGCTTCTGATTTACTTCTAGAGCGTCCATTAAATACATAGAATAATTGCATTAGCGTAAAGTACCTCAAGACATTATTCTCCTTACATTATTAAAGTTCGCTATATTGTGAGTACTCTGAGGACAGAAGCTGTGTCTTATTTATCTTGGGTACTTGGTACTTAATGCCGTGTTTTGTATGTGCATATGTGCATACATGTGTTGAGAGACTGGAGTGCAACATTCAGTGATCGGTTTCACTTTTTTTTTTTTTTTTTTTTGGAGACAGAGTCTCTTGCAGAACAGGGAGCTCACTCTGACTGAGCTAGAGTGGCTGGCCTCCAAGCCCCCGTGAGCTTCCTATTTCTGCTTCTCCACTCCTGGGTGCACTGGTGCACACTGCTGTGCCCACCCAGTTACAAGGCTGCTGTGAATCCAAACTCAGGTCTTCTTACCTGTGTGGCAAGCACTTTACCAACCAACCGAGCCTTAATGTATCATTTTATTTTTAAAAATTTAGTGAATTTGATTGTCTAATTGAAAAAAAATCAAACATTATGTGAATAGTCACTGCCACTCAGACTTTGTTACTACCTTTGGATGCTTTTAGCACATCACCCATCCCTTTGTTGCTGTTTGGCTTTGTTGCTTTGGGCCTGTGGCAAGAGTAGCAGGACACAGAACAAAGCTGCTCACCTCCTAGCAGGAGGGGTGTAGGATAGGAGAGGGTTTTCACCATCTCCCAATAGCACCCGCAGGCTGGTGGCCAAACCCTATAGAATGTGGCCTTTAAGAGACAGTTGTGATCCAAACTGTAATACCATGTTGGGTGCTTATTCTGGATTAGCAACTTCTCTTCACCCTGCTGGGCTCTCAGTCTTTATAGGTTTGTAGTCTGGAAATTATTTGATTCCTGTAGTATTTGTCTCACCCTTTGTCTTTTAATGCTTATTCTGCCTGAGTTTTGTTGAAAGGAATAGATACAAAGTTCTACCTTCTTGCTCGATCTATACAGACACTGCTGTGTACCCAGGCTTTAGCATTGAAATAGTATCAGGACGCAAATAGCATCTTCCTAGCTGCCTTTCTATCTCTGTTTTCTGGTTATTCCAAGCTTTCTTAATTCTATTTTTTAGTGTAATTATTCTTAGAATTTAATCATATCCCCCAGCATTGAAGCCTAGAATAATTTTATTTTTTAATATATAAGGCCATCTACCAGTAAAATTCCTATTCAGCTGAATCCATTTCTTTTATTATTTAGATTATTCCACATTTCTTATGAAATCTGTGCCCATATGGAGAGTGCCTTTCTTCTCTTTAGGAAATCATCCTTTCCTCACTCTCAGGCCTTTTCATTAAAAGTCAAGGTTAACTCTTTAGGTGTGTTTGGTTCAGGAATTGGCAAATAAACCAAGACAGATAAATTAATTAGATAGCAGAACTCAATTCTAGGATTTTTGAACACGGAGAAAAGATACTTCGTTGATACTCTAAGGATGTTTTGAACCTAAAGCTGATGAGGTGGTGGGCAGTGAAGAACCCTTAGCTAGAGTCAAATTTAAAAATTAAGTTTAATTTATTTAAAAAATAAGTTCCTTTTCTTTGAAGTATTTTTGCTACATTTGAGAATCTAAATTGCTGAGGATGTGTGAAATTTCGCACTGGCATTTGTATACATGAATACTTGCATATATATGTGTGTGTATGTGTGTGTGTGTGTGTGTGTATCAGTGAGTTTAAGAGAGTTCTCTGTAACTTCTTCAGCCCAGAACTCTGAAGAATGAGATAAAATGATTTACTTTTGTGTTTTGATAGAATATGTGAAAATGTAAATATACTTTCCTCATTGAATCTGAGAGGAAATTCAAAGATCTTTTGTGTGTGTGCTGGAGAATGAAACCCAGGACTGGTGGCCTAATAGGCACATGTCTTACCACTGAGATACTGAGGCTTACTTGAACTCTATCCTTTGACTTAGGTACACTTATGTGCTTTTATATATATATATATATATATATATATATATATATATATATGTGAGAAAATAGAAGAGTTAATTTAAGGATATTTCACTGCAAGAAAAACTTCATTATTGTAGTCTACCAGGGAATGCTGGCAGAAGAGATTGTATTGATTGTATTGTTAGTGCCCAATCTCTAAAAGAAAAGAGATCAGCCATCAATCTTTGTCCTTGGAAGGTTTGATTCAAGGGAGTATGTGCCCTAAATTTCCAATCTTAAAACTTATCCTGTGCTAGCTCTCAGCTGGCCAAGTTTGTGAACTTTAGTTTGTGCTCTACTTTGAGACCCAAGATACATATTTGCTGTTATTTCTGAGTATTCTGTCAGTCTTCCTTCCCTCTTATTTTGCCTCTTCTAGTAACTGGTTTTTTTTTAAAGCACCAATGATTTTATTAGATTTATATATAAGTCACCATGAAAACAAAAAGGGGACTGGCAAAATGGTTGAGTAGGTAAAGACATTTGATCTTGTACCTACATTGTGAAAGAGAGACTGATCCCAGTAAAGTATTCTCTGACAGAAAGGCATGCACAGTGGCACAGGAAGACATAAAGACACACATACACACAAATAAATGAATAAATGGTAATTATTAAAATTTTTTAAAATCTTATGAAAAATGATGTTACTTATATTGATGTTTCTCAATACATCATGCATAACAGGTTTCATTAATTGATACTGCATATAACCAGGCAGTGTCCATATTCTGAAAACTGATATTAAAAAAGTGAACTGCAATGAGGAAGTGTAAGGGGTACATATTTATGTAGTGGCTCTTCCATTCTAGATAGCAATAAACAGTTAAGCAAATCCATTCTTTATGGAAAATGACTTTGAATCATTTGGCTCAAATGTGACTGTCTGGACTGTCAGCTTTGTTATTAGGTGACATTTTGTTGATGAACAGCGTCGGGCTGGGAGGACTGACTGATATACATGCTTGGTGGAACGACAAAGTTAATGTTCTTTCCTTGTTATGACTTGAAGCTGTCTGTGAGATTATAAACAGATATTTGGTTCCTCTGTACAACTCAGCTTTTATCTACCTTTGCTTACAGGAGCCCATTTCATCCTCACTAAACTATAACTTAAGAACTAAATAAATAAAAAAGTACCTGGGTTTTCCCTTTCTTTTTGTGAGGACCCCAGTGTAGGTTGGTGGTTTTTAATTATTTTGGTCAGCCGAAAACAATTAAGAGTGGATAAATGACATCACAGGAATTATAAAAACAGTAAAATAGATGTTAAATGCCTAAATTTCATATAAAAGAGAAGTCTTCATAGCCAACATGTGAGAATGTGCATGAATTTTTATATAGGAGAAAAGAGTATTCTGCAGGAGAAAATACAAAGGTAAGAATATTTATGAGTATTAGAATGCCTTCTTTCTCTATAGCGTGCCCTTACATTCAAAGACATTTTTTTATTTTAATGTATGTGTGTTTGTGTCTCATGTGTACAGTATACCAGAAGACAGACAAGTGTGTCAGGCCCCCAAGTACAGGTTGTGAACTGCCATGTGGGTGCTGGGAATCAGACCCAGCTTCTTTAGAACAGCCAGTGCCCTTAACTGCTCAACCATCTCCCCAGTACCTTTACATTTTAAAATAAATTTCCAATATCGGACCTGTAATTATTAATTACAGAGCAGTTGTCAAAATGACATAGTGACATAGGTTATTTGAACTTCCTAATGTAGTTCAGGTTAGCCTTTATGCTAGGACCTGCCCCCCTCCGGCTCCTCTTGGATTTGATGTTTGCTTAATCACTGTACCCTACAGTTTTAACAAAGTTGATTCTGAGTGCATTTTAGTCAGCCTGTTGATGTTAGAGCAATGTGCTCACCATTTCGGTGCTGCCCTCTTTAGTTATGTAACTTGAATTCTCGTTGTTTGTTTGTTGGTTGGTTTTTATTGGACAGTACTGCTGTAAGGACATTCAGTTTTCAGTGAAAATTAAATCGATTTATATTGCATTAAGAGGAAGGAGTGTTTAAAATTTCAGAGGTCCCACAGTCTCACAGTTTCTATTTCCAGACTAGTGTGGCCTCTTAAGAGGAAATTTCTAAACTGCCTTCTGTGGATAAAATGCTGGCAGCATTATGTAACTGTCTGTATGCACATCACTGAGGAGTGCTAAATTCTGACTGAATTCTCATTTTGACTAAGTCACCTTGTAGCATCTACATGCCAGAGTCACTCTTGAAAGGTATTTATAGAAGAATTTTAGCCATTTTTTATGTCTCCTTTATGTTTTTTATTTTATTACTCCCACCTTCACCTATTCAGGTATTTATTAAATGCCTGGAGGTACTTCTAAGACTTTCAGGTCTTGGGCATATTTAGGACACTGAGATGGTGGTTTTTATACTCGGTTTTCCTCTTTCTTAGTCTGTTGATGAATCTTGGTCCTTGTCACTGACTTCATATCTTTCTTGTATTCCCAATTTGACTGCATTACCCTTAGGGTTGGCTGTTTACAGCCTGCTTCACCTGCCATTAAATGCCGAAATGTTATATGAACTCTGAGCATGCATATAGCTAAGTATTTGCCCCTAGATGTACCTAGAAAAGTATGTGTTTTTCATTTTTGCTAAATGAAGCTGTGTGTACAGAACCTTCGAGGGGTTCACAGTGTTTTCAGAAGTCCTAGCAATTAAATGGAACAGGTTTTGTTGTTCCATTCTGAGCAAAAGACATCTTCCAATGTTGAGAGTAAAGGACTTTCCTTTTCAGGATGATCCCAAATCTATCACCAAATGCTTTTGCCACTGCTGCATGTAGCTAAAAAAGTATTGCTTCATCCTACCCATAAACCCACAATTGTCATTAATGTCTTTGGTAATACAAATAATACTAAGTAATAATGGCTGAGCAATATAATTTTTACTAAAGCTAGAAATGGGAATAGACTTGTGTGCCTTTTTCCTAGCTGGCAAGAAGGAATTTCTCAGATACGTTTATTAACCTATGTTAGAAAAATGGAGTCGTGTCTGCCTTGTGCTTATTATTAACCACATTAGTCTACATCAGATGTCCATTATTTGAATCTTGGATTCATATCCCACTTGGAAACATTTACAAAATAGTTCCCTCTCCTGCTTGTCTCTTCCTAGCTCCTCTTAGTCTCGCCTTACATCTTAGGTATCCCACAGGAGAGCAGCAGCCTTTCTTTAGGCAAGACTTTGAGCTGCCCCTTTAATTTCCACAGAACGGCTACTTGGTTTCATGAGCTATGCCTAGCACCCACAGAAGGACCACATGTTATGTGTTCTAGAAAGGAGTGTGGAAAGACTGCAGCATAGGAGAGTTAGTGAGACATAGGGTGTTATACGTAGTACATGGGGGGAAACAGTTTCCAGGTGGACAAGATGTGAGTGTTATGTAGGGTGGAGTAGGTTTGGGCATCATGGAAGAAAGAGAGCGGCTGAACTGCTGAGTGAGAGAATGTTTGTATTTTAAATTTTGATGGATATTCATAAATTATCTTTTAAAACCTATCATACTAATTTGTATTTTCATATCTTCACTGTCTCTTGAGCTAGCAAATGTCTTGATATTTGGTCATCTCTAATTTGCATCCTTTTAATTGTAACTCGATTCTTTTTTATTTTATGACCTGGGGGTATTATTCAGAAACTTTTTCCCTTTGAGTTATCTTCCTTCCTTGCTTATTGAATTTTGGAGTTGTCTTTTCTTTTTCTTGCTGTTTTCTAAATTAAGTTCTTTGAAAACTTAATACTTGCATAGAGTTTTGGCATGCCTTTTGTTTGTTTATTTGCTTGCTTGTTTGCATTATTTGTGGTAAAGAAAACTAATATATCTTTCATTTTTTTCCATTTTTCATTTCTCCCCTGTCTCCCAAAGGCTCTTAAACCTAACTAAACCTTGAAACTTAGCAACCCTGAAAGTGTGACTGCAGTTAGCATTGCTGTGGAGAGCTTGTCTTGGATTACCTGAATGGGCCCAGTCTAATCACATAGGTTCCTAAAAGTGGCAAACTTGCCCAGTGGTGTCACCGTGATAGAGGAAATATGGGGAAGAAACTAGTTATCTGGGAAGAGCGTACCTCAGGTGCCCACATAAAATAGGCCTGTGGACATGGCTGTGGGACATTGTTTTGGTTTGTAATTGAAGTGGAAGGGCCAAGCTGGTGAGTGGTAGGTACCATGCCTGGGCAGATAGTCCTGGGTTATATAAGAAGCAGCTTTGCTCATGGTCTCTGCTTCATTCCTGCCTTCAGGTTCCTGCCTTGAGTTCTTGCCTTGATGTCTCTCGATGACAGATAAGTCAGACAGATGAGTCGGTTAACATACCCCAAGTTTCTTTTGGTCAGTGTTTTTTTTTTTTTTTTTTCACAACAGCAGAAACCATACTAGAATACTCAGGCATAAAGAACATGTAGGTATATGCATATAAACATTTCATATTATTTGAGTCCCCTTTAGTGTCTGTTACTCATTCTACTTTATGAGCAAATTAGTATCATGCCTATATACAATACTCTATGATTACATTCAGTCACACTCCACTACCACCTTTTTCCCCTCTCTCTCCTTGGTGACTGACCTCCTCTGGCCCCTTCCTACACTCTTGTCTCTACATCCTCCGCTTTCCTGGTCTTTACTTGAGAGGGAAGCTATTGTAGCTCTGTGTGCATAGTTGTATCTGAAACAGGCCCCACAACATTTCTCCGATCTTTCACTTTTCATAGTCCTTCCAGCTGTTCTTTGCCATGTTTCCAGGACTTCAGTGGACGTGACATACACGTACCATTTGGGGTGAGTATTTAGCAGCCACCTATTCTCAGAAATTTTGGGTTTCTGCTTTAAATATCACTAACTTCAGAAGGAATTCTCTAAGGCCAAGAGCTGCATTAGTCTATGTGTATAAATACAGATATTTAGAAGGTAGTTTATCAGTGAGTCCCTAAGGCAAAACAACAGGAGATTTTCTCATAGGCCTTTGATTTTACTATCCATAGATTTTGGAAAGCCAGGAGGCCTGCCTGACTTGGTACTGAACATAATACTATTTGATATTTTGGATTGATGGTTACTACATGGGAATTGTTTCTTCTACTTTTAAACTTACTAGTGCAGAAGAGTAATTTGGACTTGGAATTTTCTTATCATACTTAGTACTTAATTTTCTTATTCAAGTGGGAAAGTAACTACCATTGTTAGGATTAGTACAAGATTCTGAGAAAGACCAGACATAAATAAATCTCTCCCATGCTTACTGCATTTTGCATTCTGTTATTGTAGTCGCAAGTAATAATACTTAGCATAGTGTACAAGGCTTAATTATTGACTGTTGAGCCAAATGTTGTGGTATTTGCCTATAATTCCAGCATCCAGGAACTGAGACAGAAGGCCCTAAGTTTGAGGAAAACCTGGGCTACGTAGTGAGATCTTGTCTTACTCCCCCTTCCCAAATAAAGGGGATATTAGTGATTTCTGTTTGTATGTCTTTACTCAAGAGGTGTGAAGCCTCTACAGACAGGAAAGGAACATAGTTTTTCTCTTTTGTTTATGTACATGACATATAAGTAGTGTTGATTAGATGAATGAGTTGTAATGTGGTTCTCTTAGTATCTGCGTTAATATTTGGATGGTAAATGTGTGCCTGAAATAAACCATAATGAATACTCAAAAAAAAAAAAGTACTTTGCTTTTGTAAACATACATGAGGGGAACACACACAGCTAATTCTTGTACTGAATACACCTTACAGGATTCTAGGACTTTTTGATTTGTGGGGAAGAGGAGCAGTTAATTATCATTTGCTGTAGGAAAATGATCGTTTTCCTCTCCAGTACACAGATTACTTTAATATCTTCAAGATTTTCCCTCATGTTTTGTATTCATTTCCTGTTGGTGCTGGGACAAATTACCAGAGATCTAGTGTCTTTAAGGTAATAGAAATGTGTTATATTGTTGCTTGGAGGCCAGAAATTTAACTGAAACTTTTAGTAAGCTCACATAAAGGTGTGAGCCAGTTGGTATATTGTAGAAGAAGATAGAAGCAGAGAGGAAGGAAATACTAGGAAAACTATTTTATAAGTGTTCGGACAGTCAACCAAAGCATAAACCACAGATAGGCTAGATTAGAAATATTCTGAGCTAGACCTAAGAGAAGCCAGAGCAGTACAAGAAATTCTGTTTTGTGTAGCCATGGTTCTTACATTAATTGAAAAGTTGTGGTTAAAACTATGCTATCTCTAGAAAAGGAAGTACATGCATGGTTAAATAGCTTTACAGTTCATTACAGGTGTGTGTGCTGTGTGTGTGAGGCAGAAGAGATGACTTCAGTGACTAGGAGCTCCTAATACTATTTAAAAGTACAAAGAAACACAGTTTGGGAATTCTTTAAGTTCCTTCCAAGAGTTATATAAATGGGACGTTAAGAATTTCTGGTTTAACACTTGGGAAGGCAGGCCCTGCACCTCATCTGGGTATCATAGTGAAGCTGACCCTGTTGGTGGGACACAGTGAACCGGCCTGGAGAATATGGGAGATTTTGCCCGGCCTTTCATCTACCATACAGTGGCATGAGGGGGAGAAAGATTGTCCCCCCACACACACCTGAGGCAGGTAGGTGAAGAGCTGGCCCCAAGGTCATAAGAGGGGGAGAGCTGCCTCTGCTCCTCACCAGAGCAGGCCTTGCACCTCACCTGGGCAACACAATAGAGCCAACCCAGTTGGTGGCGGTTTGTGTTAACCAGTCTCTAAGCTGGTGGGAGAACTGTCCGCACTACTTGTCTCTCATGCAGTGGCATGGACAGGGAAGAGATGGCCTCCCTTACCCCTCACCTCTTGCCACTTGTGACAGATGAGGGAACCGGCCCTCCAGCTGCAGCACTCAGGAAAGCAGGCCTGTTCTTACCTGGGCAGCACAGTAGAGCTGACCATATTGTTAGAGGAGGAAGTATGGGTAAGCTGGCCCTGAGGGTGTGAGAGAGGGCTAGCTGACAACACCCCCTTGTCTGCCATGTGGTGTTGGGAGAGAGGGAAAGATGCCCCCCACTTGGCACTGTCACCTGTGGTGGGTGAGGGAGCTGACCCTCTTCCTTACAAGTTGCAGCACTCAGGAAAGTCGACACTGCATCTCTCCAGGACAGCACAGTAGAGCTGACCCTATTAACAGGAGTGCTAGTGAACCTAGAAAGTGAGGGAGGGGGAGAGATCGGGCCCTGCCTCTCATCTGCCATGTGGTGGTGTGGTGAGGGCATATCTTCACAGCCTCCCCACCTCCCACCCCTGCGTGCATGCCTGTGGCAGTTAGGAAAGCTGCCCCTGAGGTCATAAAGAGTGAGAGAGCTGTCCCTGCCCCTCACCAGCTGCAGCACTCTGGGAGGGTGGCTCCCACACACCAGGGCAACACAGTAGAGTTGACCTTGAAGGTGTAGGTGTGGGAGTGCCAACCCTGAGGGTGTGAAAGGAGAACTGGCTCCACCCCTTGTCCATCTCTGCTAGGGGTAAACCAGCCAGGCCAATGCTGGAGAGCTTACCTTAGTGAAAATGGGAGAGCTGGCAGGCTAACCAACCCTGCAACTACCCAGGCCCAGAACCAGGGTTATGAGTTGGCCCACCCAAACATCCACTCCATCTGTGATATGTGGGTGCACATGAAAGGGCCGGTCCTGCAGACTCAAAGCTTCAGGATCTCCATGACACAGGGCAAAAACAGGATATCCAAGAGGAGTCAGAATGAGGGCCCAGCATTGATAGTGTAGCAAAAACCAGAGAGCTCAAACCAGACCAATGACTCTGCAATGAAAACTTGCAAGTAAAGATACATGGATAAAAGGGTTTACTGTGTGACTTTTTTTCTCTTAAATTTTATTTTTGGGGAGAGAGGAGGTTGCAAGGGCAGATAGGAAATGAATGGGATTGAGATGCATGATGTGAGTAAATAAATAAAAAGAAAGTTAAAAAAGTATGATAATACTACTTGCTTCAAAGTATATGAAGCCTTAGCATGGGCCAAGCTGTCTTCAAATTATAAATAAAAACAAAGAGGGCACAGGGGGGGTTCTTTGGTGTGGTAGAAGTATCTTAATTTTCATGATGGTTCTACATATCTTGTTCCTTTGGGCTTCTACAAGTTAAAGTGTAAATGAAAGGAATTGTCATCAACAAGCATTTCTTTTTCACACTTTTGGGGGTTGAGAAATTGAAGACTAAGTTGTCTGTTTGGGGTTCTTTCTCAAGACCATAGGTGGCCTCCTTCTAGCTGTGTCACCATACGGGAGAAAGAATGAGGTAGCTTTAAGAGTTCGCTTTCATGACCCAAATATTCCTCTGCCTCTGCCCTCATCTTTGGGTTTAGATAGCAGTGCATTCTGGAGGGACACAAACGCGTGTACCGAGCTGCACGTGTACACATCTATAGACTTAGGTGGTGCCTGTGTATTTAAAGTGGATGCATGCTACTGTGTATGAAGTTACCTCAATAAAAAATAAAGATTTGCATGGGAGGGCTTGAAGGGAGTAAAGGGAAGACGGGAATTATGTAATTAGATTGTTTTCGAGACAGGGTTTCTCTGGCTTTGGAGCCTGTCCTGGAACTAGCTCTGTAGACCAGGCTGGTCTCGAACTCACAGAGATCCGCCTGCCTCTGCCTCCCAAGTGCTGGGATTAAAGGCGTGCGCCACCACCGCCCGGCCTGTAATTAGATTTTATAATTTTTAAAAATTAGAAAAATAATGAAAACAATAGAAGCTAGGGAAGAACTTTTGGACAAGTGCAGTACCATATGAACAGCTTAGAGCATGCAGTGATACATTAAAAGGTACAGAACTGTTGTGTAGACCTTCAGCTGATATTTATAATTAGCCCCAGATCTAAGTTGTATCCAGTATACTTTTCTAAGCTTGCATGGTTCATTATTCAGACTTAGAGATTATTTATTAATTAGTAAAAGTTTTAAAACTGAGTGAGGGCTTAAGTGTCAGTTGTATAGGACACTTAATGCATTAAGTGACTATCCTAGGTTTTATGTCAGAGGTCATTCATTTGGGGAGAGCATTATGAAATGGAACTAGTCTCTTAAGAGTAGAATGGAGCAAAATGAAGACATGGAAGGTTTCCACAGATATATTGGACTGATGACTAAACAGAATATTTATCCCTCCGTGATTTATAAAAATGATGTAGGCTCCCCATTCATTGGTGGAAGATTTTAAAAATGGGCTTCCAAGTCTAAGCATGATTATTTCAACATTTTGTTTATAATGTATTCCAGAAAAGTTGGGGATTTAGAAGCAATTAATGAACTAAAATAAATACAGCAATATTTTGTCCTCGTAATGTTGCAGCAAATGAATTAAATATAGGCAAGGTGACAAATTCTCTTTTGGATCTATGATCACATATACAGCGTGATCCAGATATGGTCTATTTACCAAAATGATGAATTAAAATAGTCCTGTAGTCTTATTATGAGTTGAACCTTTAAAATAAAGAACAACCTTCAGTTTGTGAGTTTCCCCTTTCAGTTACTTTTCCCCCTATGGCTTATTATGGAAGTAAATAATAAACATACTACTTGCTACATAGCAATTACTGTGTTATTTGGCTTCTCAAACAAAACACGCTGGCTTTCTTGTTGTTTATGGAAAAGCTAATTCCGGATCTTTGTGTCTGTTTTAGTAATAGTTATGCACAAGTGCGAGCTGTGGTGATGACCAGAGATGACTCAAGTGGTGGATGGCTACCACTCGGAGGGAGCGGACTGAGCAGCGTCACTGTCTTCAGAGTCCCTCATCAGGAAGAGAATGGCTGTGCAGACTTCTTTATCCGTGGAGAGAGACTCAGGGACAAAATGGTAATGATTAATACAGCTATCAATGTAATTTTAGGATACTTTCTGAAGAAATGAATTATCTGTTTAAAGTTCTGGTATATCATTTATGTCAGAGTTAATTTTGCCTGTGACTCAATGTTTATTTCTTGGGCGTTGTTTTTATGTTTATGTTAAAGACAATACGCGCCTGTGTCTGGCTGGATCTGACAGTAATGTATACATCTTGCGTGGGGCTGCTGCTTTACTGTATAGATTAACTCCAGAATGTCTTCACTGTATAGATTAACTCCAGAATGTTGTTCATGAATAGTTCTTCATCCTTCCCCACTTTGGGCCAAGGATCAGCAATCCCTAGTCTGAAGGACAGATTCAGGCATGCCACCTGTTCTTTTTATTTGTTTCTTTAATTCAGACCATGAGCTGATGATGTTTTCTTGTCGGAGGGTGGGGTAGGGTGCTGTTTTAAACATTTTCAATGATTTGATGAAAGTTGATGAGCTGACGATGGTGGCTCATACCTGTAACCTCAGTTGTTAGGAGGCTGAGGCAGGAGGATTATGATGTTTAAGGTCACCTGGAATACATAGTTCTATGCTATGCTGACCTACACAGTTAAAGACTTTATCTCAAAAAGCAAGCGTTAGTAAAGTCAAAGAATCATAATTTTGTGACTTTAAAAATTAGGTGGAATCAAATTTTAGCATGCATAAATAAATTCTTCACTTAAAAATTGTTTGCATTTTATATATCTATATCTATATGTTTTGCTTGCATATTTTTTGTTCATTACATGCATATCTAGTGCCTTCAAAAACCAGAAGAGGGTGTTGGGTCCCCTAGAACTAGAGTTACAGGTGGTTTTGAGCTGCATGCGAGTGCTGGGAATGGAACTCTTTGTCCTCTGGAAGAGCAGTCAGTGCTCTTAAGTACTGTGCCATCTCTTCAGCCCTGTACAAAGTGTCTTGACTTTGGCTGAAGTCATTGATTATTGTAACTGTTCTCACGCTATAAAGGCAGTTCAGTAGCAGCAACAGAGGCCTTAAGTGTGTGGCCTATTAAAGAGAAACTTTGCTTACTTCTGCCTTAGACTCTTGGGATCTCAGGTTTTATCTATTCCCCATAGTTTTTTTTTTTTTAAATAAAAAGACATAAGATTACCTACTGGCTAGTCTCAACAAAATTATTTTTCACCTTTGTGGATGTTTTCTTACATTAAAATATATTAAAATGATAATCTGGTTCTTGATGTTAGTTGTCCTTTTTTAATTACTGTGGACAGCTTATTCTCATTTCATCTGAGAACCAAAAAATACAGCGTATAAGTTGAGTAACATTAGTGTCATTTGCGTGTCAAGGAAAGAGCAAATACGTCGAAGCAAAATAGAAATAGTGTTGAAAATTTCTTAAGATCCTTTAAAGTAACTAGAAATTATTTAAATTTATTTGTTAGATGAGTTCATAAGCATATTTAGCCTTCGTTATTTCTGTCAGATGTACAAATAATTCTTTTGTACATGAACATTTTGAATGTTCTTTTTTTAGGTTGGGTTTTGGATTTCATAATGTTTTTAACTGATGGATCATTTCAGTAACTTAGAAAGTTACTAATCTTTGCCCAGATTTCTCCCATAGTTAGAATTATCCTATATCATCTTAAAATCCTCCCAAGACCACTGTTTTGTGGTTTTATAATTACTTATTAATGGTACATAATGACACAGCGGATCACAGTTAACTAGAATATGTTTAGTTTTGAGGAAGACTCCAGTTAAATCAGGAAAATGGAATAAACTTAATGTGTCATCTTATAAAGTTTAAGAGTGGTTCTTTGCACACATAGAATGGTGTTTGCATATTTTAAACGTGGAGATGCTAAATAGTGACCATAATGATGTTGCAAGTAGTTTGTCCTAGAGTATAATGTTTCTAATTTGGTAGCTGAGTATTTTTAAAAATAAGTTGTAGATTAGAAACTGTGTAAAGAGGAAGGATATAAAATGTTTCTTCAGGAATGTTTGGTAATAAATATTTTTTTTAAAAAAAAATACAAGGCAAATGTGGAATAAAATTTGGAGGAGAAATATTTTTAAGTAAGAGCATATCAATAGGAAAAGATGGCCTGAATATAAGAAAGTGTTTACTTAACGTTAACTAAGGAACCCAAACAGTATAATTTGAAGTGAGGTTGGTCTGAGGTAGCTCAGGTTGATGGACACAGTGAGTGTTCAGTATGTAGCTCTTCCATACAACTGCAAAAAATGAACCTGGGATTCAGAAGATAATCTTATTTTCAACAATAGGAAACAGAATGAGGAGAAAGGGAAAGAGAGGGAGAGCACACATGCAGGCACAGAACTTCCTCCTGGGATAGAGGATCATTCATGATGGTTAGTGACTAGATGGGTTTTTCTGCCAGAATTATGACCTCGGGAATCAAAGCACCTGTTGTTTTACTTAACTGTTGACTGTTGGTGATGCAGGGACAATAAGCAGATCAAATGTTGGCCTCGAGGAGACATTGCATATGGTTGGAAGGTTGCAATGTTTGTTTCAGAGATTAGCTATAATGAAGCATTCTAGGTTGTGAGGACTTAGGCACAAAGATAGCAATAACTACTACTACTACTTTGAAAATATCAAAGTAGACAGTCTCAAGGCAAAGGAGACAGGAGCACTGAAAACAAGAGATAATAAGCCTTCTAAGATGAGAGTGTCGACTCTATGACTTATTTTGTTGATTGGTTTTAGTTCTAGCACTTATATTTTCTCAAAGGTTCCCTGACTACAAATCTGGAAATCCATAAAATTCTTTCCAAATTGATAATTGTTTTCTTTTAAAGGTTTTCCTAGTAAATAAACATTGTATTTAAATAGTTTTCCATGTGATAAGTTGCTAGAAACTCTCCTATACTCTTTTGTGGACTGAATCTTAGCATTCAGTCCATTTGATGAGTTAAAGAAGTGAAGTTCTTGTTTTTTAGACTCCTGAATGAACTTGCACCCTTTAAGAAAATAAATAATAGGAAAAGTTGCACATGGCCACGGCTGACCAAGACACATACAAGGTGTATTTAAGAAAACCAGCCCCCTCCTTCCAAGTGATGAACAGAGCCTTGCTTTAACAGAAGGCTGACTTCCAGCCTTTGATTTGTGATTACTTGTTATGCTTCCCAAAGGTTATACAGTGCAAGAGGAGGATACAGGGAGGCCTTCCTAAAACAAGGGAATTGTTTAGGGTGCTTTGAAAACAAGAACAAGGTTATAAAATAGCTACCAATGTAAACAGTGATTGCAAATGTAATTTTGAAATGAAAAGAGGAAAGATGCTTGTTTTTAGTATGGGAAGTTGCTGAGGAGATCAAGAATTATTTTTAGAATTAATGAGTAATTAGATTGTGGGTAAACAATTTATAAAAGCTAAAATTTCACTAAAAGTTTTTCATTTCTTCAACAACAATGGTATTTATAAAAGTGGTTTTTTTTTTTTCCTTCTATTGAGGACCAAGACAAAATTAGAATATTTCCTGGGAAGAAGATAAAATAATTATACAACACCAGTCGCTTTGACCCTGACCCTTTCTATGTTAGGGAATCTTAAAACTCTGGGTTGAACTTAGTAAAAGTACAGAACAAGAATTTTCCTGCTAAGCTTTCCCACGATACCTCTGAATCGCTTCACTGTCAAATGGCCATACTGTAGGAGCGTGTTCCACTAAAATCCAAAGGACTTCACTAGCTTTTATGTAGGGTTTGGCCTCCTTGGCAGTCCTGTCTCCTGAAAGACACTGTTGTGTGAACTGGAATATCACAGTTAGGAAGAGGGAGGAGTGGGAGTAGAGGTGTTGTGCTATTTCTGTGTGCCACCCTCAGCGAATCACAGCCTCTGACTTCCACTTTCAGCTCTGACCTTCACAATTGCTCCCCAAAGAAGCTCTTCCACCTCTGGGCCTTCTCATTTTTCCTGAGGGCTCTTTGTTGTCTTGACCTTGGTCCTCTTTCCAACAGGTTCTTCTGATATGGTTGATAGTCAGGGCTATTCTGTTCTGCTCTGTAGTTTTGTACTTAAATTTTATGCCTATTCAATTACTTTGCCTGTAATTTTCCCCTAAGCTCACTAAATTCCTCTGTCTTTAGCATTTTTATTAATTTTTATCAACAATGTTTTTTCCTATCTTGTAAATTATTTTCTCATCCATTCTGTGCTAGGCAATAAGTTGGTAAATTTTTATATCAACTGTAAAAGCAACATCATACAGCATGCCCATTTAATAACTACATTTTAAAGCTTAGAATATATTGAGATTATATTTGGGTTCTATTTCTTCCTTCCAAACCCTCCTTTGTACTCCCCACTGTCCTTCTGATTTGCAGCCTTTTTTTATCAGTTGCTATCGCATAAATATATATATTCACATATACATGATTATTGCTAAATATAACCTGTTGAATCCATATGTTTTGTTTTAATTCTAAATTTTTAAAGGTGAGTTGTCCTTCCAAACATATAGCACATAATTTGTCAGCAGATGCTTGTGCCAAATTCAGTTAAAAGAACTGGTGTTGACAGAGTTGACAGAGGTTTCTGTCCAGCAGCCATTCAATCCCCAAAACACACAGAGGTCTACATTAATTATAAACTGGTTGGCCCATTAGCTCAGGCTTCTTATTAACTCTTATAACTTATATAACCCATAATTCTTATCTATGTTAGCCACTTGGCTTGGTACCTTTTATCAGTGAGGCATTCTCATCTTGCTTCCTCTGCATCTGGGTGGCGACTGCAGACTGAGTCTTTTCTCTTCCCAGAATTCTCCTGTTCTTGCTGGCCTCTACTTCCTGCCTGGCTACTGGCCAATCAGTGTTTTATTAAAGCAGTATAACTCATAAACTTTTACAGGGTACAAGATCATTGTCCCACAGCAAATTGGGATTATGAAAATGAATTAAGAAATCTCAGTTCTCACAGTACATACATTCTTATTAAAGTAAATATTAAAAAGCATGCTAGGTAGTGCTGGAAGAAATGGTGTAGGAAGCTTTTCTGTCAGGAACTTGGGTAATACTCAGAGTAGCCAATGACAGGTTGACTGAGAAGATTGAGTAACATTTGTGTGAAGATGATTTATATTTTAGTTTGTTTGTTGAGGTTTCCATATCTTGAGCATTCTTAAAGTAGAATATGGTTATGGTGTTAGTTTTGGATAGTATATTATATAAAATCTCAGAAATTTTGGATTTGGTAAGTGGAATCAAAATATTTGTTAACAGTAGTCATTGATGTAGGGATGAACCGTGATATGTGATCTCTACTGTTGAACCAGACTTTCTTTCTTGATATTTGTTGTCCTCCTCTGTATCTTTTTTACTTTGCCACAGAGAAGCCTCCTAATTTTTTTTATTGCCCAGTTTTACGTAGTTCTATTTTTTCAATAATTTTCCTACAGAGAATCTTATTTCCTTATGTCAAAAGACAATGATCTGGCCTTACCATTTTTCTGTCTGTTTAGCTGTATCTTTCTCAAGGATAGACTATCAGGTATTTTCATGTTATTGCTTGAGTACCTATAGATCAGCTGAAGCAATGTATATTAAACTTCAGAATATGCCTACTCTTACAAGTATAAAACTAATGGTCCCATGGTTAAGAGCTCTGGCTGCTCTTTCAGAGGACTCCGCTTTGATGCCTAGAACCCACATGGCAGATCTCATCCATCTGTAATTCCAGTTCCGGAAGAAATAGTGCTCTTTTCCTGACCTTAATGCCCCAGGCATGAGCACAGTACATCGATAGACATTCATGCACATAAAATAAGTATTTAAAAAGTTTAATTAAAAAAACACTGTAGAAAAGAAGACTGTAAGTAGATACTCATGTGTTCCCACGTCCATTTTGTTGCCACAATCCAAAACTAGAGTACTTTGAGAAAGTCAGCTTTTCTATGAATAAATGGAATTGGGACAAATGCCCGCAGTGTTCAACCAGTCCATCCTTACCTGTGCATTTCAGGGTCAATTCACCAATGGCAGAAGTAAATGACACTTTCAGTATCTTTATGAACACTTGTAAGTTTTGTGAGTTTCTTTCAAAAGTAGTTTTACAGCAGTTATTTCTTTAATGTGGCTGATGCCTCTTGAAGAGGAAAAACCCTGCCTCTTACCGTTACTGTTTGCTATGTTTTGGAGCCTTGTAATACTTGGTTCCTGAAAGTTAGGATTGGGAGCTAGCTAGTTACCCTTTTGGCTGCCTTTATTTCCTCTTTCAGACAGCTTCACCTTTTGTACTTTGACCTTTCTTTAGCCCGTGCTTCACATATCTTAAAATTCAATTTTCTGTTTTAAATGATGATCATCAGTCTGTTCATTAGTTACTCAATTTCTTTGGATTCTACTACACTGAACTGATTTATACTGGCATGGTGTGTCACACTTGTCAGTTTGGTTGGCTTCATCTTTCTCTTTAGTGCCCAATGCTAGTTCTTCATACCAGGTCTCCCATTCTGATGTGCTCTGTTTATTTTTTGAATTGTAGGCTGTTTTCTTGTTTCACTGTTTGTGGTACTGGATATTGAACTTAAGACCTTGTATTTATTAGGCAAAAACTTTACCTTTACTACTGAGCTATGCTTCTGTTAAGGCTATTAAAGTTCTGTAGCCGTCTTGATTTCTGAATTAGAGTCCAAATTTTTAATTGAAATTATTGGTGCTGCATGCTAGCTTTCTCCTACTTTTATTAGACTCTTAATTATAACCTGGCTATCTACTTTTAGTTGACTGGTTAATTAATATCACTCCTGTCTGTGTCTAATCATTTACTGTTGTCTTTTCATGTGCTTGGCTTCCTGTTCAGGCTGCCATAATACAGTGTTTCTTGGATGGCTTATGTTTTTTGCAGTTGTGGGTGTCACAGAGTCAGATCAAGGATGTTGCCTGCTTATGTTTCTAATGAGGGTACTTCCTTGTCGGGAGACTCTCTTCAAGTCCTCTGGCCTAGGGAGGAGTGCTGGTATCTCTTCCATCAATGGGGCACTTGCTTCATAAGAATTTAGGAGCTGTGTGTCTAATCTCATTTGACATTTGCCACTTCCTTACAGGCCCTGTCTTCAGAGAAAGCCACATTGAAGGTTAGAGTTGCAGCACAGGAATTTGCAGGGACTCAGTTAATTTACATGCAGCTTCCTGCTTAACTTTTAGTTGGTAGGTTTCTAGGCAAATGTACTTTCTTATATTATTATAACTGTGTAGAGAGAGTTTGGTATTTGCTGGCACCAGTTGTCTTCATTAGTTACTACTTTCTTGTAGAATGTGTTTTTGCATTTACTTTGAGAAGTATGAATGGTTTCTCTTTAAGCCTAGGGGTATAAATTCATTTAATCTTTTTCATATATACATAAAAATTGCCATCTTCTTTCTACCATTCTTGGAGTCTTTTAAAGTTCTTCCTGTAATTTTTCTTTCTTAGATACTAAGTAGATCTTTCTGAATAACGTTAGGTATTATTAATAATTAAGGATCCCTGTTTTCTTTGTGAATTTATAGACTTTCTACT
The DNA here is from genome assembly GCF_950005125.1 of Chionomys nivalis. Taxonomy (NCBI): domain Eukaryota; kingdom Metazoa; phylum Chordata; class Mammalia; order Rodentia; family Cricetidae; genus Chionomys; species Chionomys nivalis. The sequence goes on along the minus strand of NC_080094.1, from coordinate 57,623,841 downwards.
GTTGTACATAGAAGTATGATGTTGGCTGTTACCTGGAGAGATATCTTTTATTGTGGATGTAGCATTTTTGTCTTTCTCACGTGCCACCAGAATTTGACATTAATTTTTATGAAATCTGGTTTAGAATGTGTCCCATAGATATTTTAATTTTATTAAACTAAATTTAGATTATTAATATTATAAAAATAATGAAAAGAGATCCTGTATGTATTCGCTACTTAGTTTCACCAATGAGAGATAACATTTTAAAAAGCTGTATTATTATACTAGAATATTCATGCAGACAACCTCTTTTTGATTTCTGTATTAACCTTAGTCAATTTTTATTGTATTTAGATCTGTATAGTTTAATCACATAAATTAACATCTACAGGCACAGTACGAAGCAGCCAACGACTCTTCCTTGTTATTTATAGCCACATACGTATCACTCTTAGCCTGGCAAGCACTGATTTGTTTGTTCTCTGGATCACTCCTACGATTTTTGTCATTTCCAAAGTGTTATAAAAGTGGAATTGTAAGTATGCAACCTTTTAGGATTGTCTGTTTTTCATTCAGTATAACTTGTTTTAAAAATCTTTTATTGTTAGTATTTTGTAATATAAGTATAATTTTTTTAATATTAATCATTGACTAATGAAGAACTTCTACGTTGTTCTAGGGCCGTTTCATAGATAAGGCTACTGTGAGCATTTGTATAAATTTTACTGTACATTTATTTGTGCACATAACTTTTCTTTTTCTAGAATAATCAAAATAGAGTTTGCTAGATTATGTGATAGTAATTTGTTTAATGATGTAAGAAGCTGCTAGACTTGTACTGAAAGTGGCTGTGCTGTGTTAAATTTGCTCAAGAAGTACCTAAATGTTCACAACATTTTTATTCAGCATTTCATGGACTCACTTTTCAGTGTTGGTAATTAGGCATCTAACGAAAAGTCAAAGTCATTGTAGCTTTAAATGTGCATTTCCCTGGTAGCTGATAGTATCCTTTATTGGTGAGATATTTGTTGTCCTTTGCTCATTTCCTCACTAGGATACTTTCTTTCTATTGAGGCTCCAGTGCTAATTCTATTCTGGATGGTAGTTCTTGGTGGAACAATGTGCTGTGTACCAGTTTGTAATTTTCTTTTTCATTCTTTAATAGGCTCTTATAGAGCTTTAAGTTTTGCTAAAGTTCATTTATCTGTTTTTCTTTTAGTAGACTGCTGTTTTAGTGTCAAATCCATAAACTGTTCTATTGTCTGTTATTTCTGACGCTATATTTTATAATTTGTCCTACACATGTTATAGTTTTATATTTTATATTTAAACCCATTTTAGACTAATTTTTTAGTTACTATTAAAGTTAAGATTCTCTGTCTTTGGGCTGAATGATTGCATTTCTCTGCAGCATTTGTTGAAAAGTTTGTCCTTCCTCCTTGAATCACCTTTCTGTCTTCCTTTAAGATAGTTAAGCATATTTCTGTAGGTTCTCTCTTGTTCTCCTGCTTTGACAGTTTTCCTGCAGATGCTGTATCCCATGCTCCTATATTGTGCATTAGCACAGATACCTAGGAGAGGGAGTCCTCCCATTGTGGTCTTGTCTCTTCAAGATTGTTGTACGTCCACAGTCTTTCCCTTCTGTAGAAAGTTGAAGTGCTGGTCTTGCCTCTGTCTACAGGAAGACTATGGGACGTTGGCAGGAATTGCATTTATGATGAGTCATCTAATCTCTTTGTTTAGACCTCTTAAATTCTTAAACTAAAAAAAGTGTATTTATTTTGTAGTTTTGACATTAACTTCTTTTATTTTCTGGTTTTCTTATCTGCCAAGATTTTTATGTTACAAACTCCTTTTAAATATTCTGCTTTGGTTACCCCACATAGGATCCATCCCCCTGTTTCCTTCCCCCTCCTCACTCCTGTTCTCCTGAAACCTAGGCCATTATGTATGCAAAACTGTTCCCTCATGCACAGCCCTCCACTCTTATATGTAGTTATTTCCTTGTTGTCTGATTCTCATGCTGATTTCCTTGACTCATTAGCTGTTTAGAAATAGAGAATTGAGTTCTTACTTTTTTTATTCTAGAGAATACAGTGTGATTCTTTTGCCAAGATATATTTTATATTGTGAGTAAATTCATTTAAATGTTACACATCTTAAAGACCATCTTTCATGCATTTGTTTCCAATGTGTGGGTCGCAGATGAAATTTAATGGTCTTGTCCAAATCGACTTTACACTTCCTACTTTCTATTTTCTTACAGTTCAAGAAGCAGAGATCAGTGAATACTTCTAGTCGTCCACTCGCTTTCTCCATTTTATATAGTATAAGATCCCCGCACAGGGCACAGCCCCATACACAGTTAGGATAGACCTTCCCCCTCAATTAATGTAATCTAGATAATTCCTCACGCTTGCTCAGGGCCCATCTCCCATGTGAATCTGGATTCTTATAAAGTTGACAGTTAATACCACTCTGAATACCTTGTGTGTTACCTTAGTTAATTCTGCAAAATAAGATAGACAGAACATGATAGACATGGGATGCCATCCAGCTGTTGTTGGGTGCAGGCCCACAGACTTACAGTCACTGTACCACATTTCTCTCTCACCGTCTTTCATCATGCTTCAGGAGTGTGAGTGTTATGTTTCTGTTTGTTCCGTTTTTCATAACTCAGTATTGTTATTTTGGACACTTTACTAGGAATAATCGTGCTCATTAACTCTGTGTATGGACTTGGAATCGCTGAGGACACACTTCTGGGCCTCTGAGAGTGTTTCCACAGAGGTGCAACTGAGGAGGAGGGAAAGAGAGACCCAGAATGTAGGCCACACCATCCTATGGGCTGGGACCCAGGCCGAATAAAAAAGGACCAAACAGCTCAAGTATTGGTCTCTCTATTTCCCTCCTGACTGTGTGACCTTGTGTTGTGTCACCATGTTTTCCTGCCTTGCTATGCCTTACCCCTCAGACGGAGTCTGGAACAACCTTTCTTTCATCTACTGTCCTCATGTGTTTTGTCACGGAAGTAAGAAAATTATAATAATTTTTCTAATAGACCATCCTTCTCCACTTTTGTTTAACTCTACTTAATAGCACAGAGACCTTGTTTTTCCTTTTCCTCTTTAATACTAGATTTTAATAAATTGGTGGTGGTAGAATTTTTTAAATTTCAGAGTGTAGTTGGTTTTTTTACTTTTTACTTCTTGGGGGCCTGCCACTAGGCTTCCAAATAAATACCCGGAGACTTATTCTTAATTATGAATGCCAGACTTTAGCTTGGCTCGTTTCTCTCGACCTTTTGTTAACTTAAATTATCCTGTCTACCTTTTGCCTCTGGGCTTTTACCTTTCTCTATTCTATATGTCTTGTCTTTACTTCGTTCTCTGTATCTGGCTATGTGGCTGGCACCTGGTGTTCTTTCCTTCTCTTTTCCTCCCTCCTCCCTCTTTTCTGTTGTTCTCATTCTATTTATTCTCTCTGCGTGTCAGCCATGCCTACCCCTTCTCCTGCCTTGCTATTGGCTCTTGCTATTAGGGCAATCAGGTGTTTTAGGCAGGCAAAGTAACACAGTCTGACAGTTCAACAAATGCAGCATAAAAGAATGCAACACATCTCTGCATCATTAAACGGATCTTCAGCAGCATAAACAAATGTAATACATCTTCAGCTAATATTCCACACAACATAGTTTTATATAGTTTTTATAATTAATATCTATTTAACCTTAACAGAATAGGAATACATTTTTACTTCCTAACTTAAGTATACTTGCTAATGATTGAGTTAATAAAAATACTAATGTGATTTTAAAATACAGCTCTTTTACTTGATCTTTGATAACTAACCACATTCTAAGTGGATCAGTCACAAATTACTTTAGGAAATTCTTGTTAAAATACTTCAGGAAAGTATTTTTGTAGTTATTTTTGATTTAATATTATATTAATATGTACAATAACTTTATATTTTATTAACTTTAGATAAGATTTTTCTCTTGGGTAGAAATGAGAATGAGGCTACTTGTATGTATGTGTGTATTGTATTCTTGTGTGAATTTCTGTCTCACTAACTCATTAATGTCCTTTAAGGTTATCATGGGGACCTGGTGAAATTTGCCCATTTCCTAAACTACTTAATCCTGGAAAAATTTTTGAGTTATGAATTAAAATTAGGTAGAGGTATATTTGAAGCATACAGTCTCACCCTCTCCTTCCTTTCCTCCCTCCCGCCCCCCCCCCCCCCAGGTATAGTGTACAGGTACACACATCCCAAGACACATTTGTAGTGGTCAGACAACATTTCTTTTTGCCTTCCACCTTTTTTGAAACAGGTTGTCTTAATAGTCTGCCTTTGACTATGTTGAGCTCGCAGGTCCAAGAGCTTCTAGGAATTCTCCTGCCTCTGCTTCCTAACTCACAGTAGGTACACAGCATTGCGGATGTGCACTGCCATGCTCATCTTTATGTAGGTTTCGGAGACATTCTACTCAGGGACTCCTCACATTTGTGCCACAGACACTTTGTCTGACCCATGGAGCCAGCTCCTGGCCTTGCTTTTCAACTATAACTGCATTTATGAATGGCAAAATAAGCAAACCATACTGCTTCTGGTTTTAAACATATTTTTATTATGTGTGGCAGTTGCATTTAGGAACGTTTTAATGGGACTTGAAATTATTCATTTCTTGTATACAGGATCTTCTCTTGTAAAGAAGCTCCAATAATTATAAATAGAGTTCTCCCTTGCTCTTCTTTCTTCTCTCCTCCTCCCTCAGTTAATGTTATTTTAAGTCAAATGTGAAACAGCTTTGTAATTTATGTGACTTAAATGGAAAGAAGTTATTTAATTCAGACATGGAGTCTGAGATTTATGTAACTATTGTTTGATACAACATGTTGTCTGTGACATAGATTTAAGATTATCCACTAAGGCTTTGGTTGGGTGGTAGTGGTAATTAATAGGTAACTTGTCTTTTTGTCCACTGACTGTTCTTAAACCCTCAGTAGCTACCACCATTGTAGCCCTAAAGAGTATCTTTCTGCTACATTAAATGTATTGTATAATATCAGCAAGTTAATCCCTAGTATATAGGCAAAAACAAATTGAGTTCTTTCTGATTCATAATTTGTTGGTATGTTACCCTTGTACCTGTTGTGTATTGCATGAATTCAGTGTTTGCACTTTTTTATATATCCCCAAGAACTCAGTGTTTTCCTTTTTTTATATTTCTCCAAGAAGATAGCATTTGGAGACTAGTGGTGGATAGTAGTATAGATCACATTGAGATTTTAATCTAAAAGGAAGCAGTTGGAAAGTATTAATTTTAGGAAATCTAACAGAAGAAGTAACTCAGTAATATTTTCAGGCATTAAGATTTAGTGACATGCTACATAATACCTAGAAGCAAACTTTTTTCGTTCTTCCTGTTTTTAAACAATTCAGTTTACCATTTTCTAAAATACTGCATTTACTATATGAGTTTCAGTACAAGTGTTATAGTGATTAACACCTATACAGTATTTATTCTTGAGTTCTAGAACTTAAATTTGGGTCTTCTTATATTTCTATTTCTGAAAAATAGTTGTATAACAAATAGTAAATCAGCATAGAATACTTTTCCACACATGTAGCCATCAGCAAAACCCTAGCACTAAGTTAACAAGACTTGCTAGCAAACAGGCATCAGTCCCAGTGCTTTGATGATAAAGGTTTAACAACTACTTTCATATGGGACAGAGGTCGTGATTTATAGTATTTACATACTTCTGCCTCATCTGACTTCACTCTGCCAGTGTCGTTGAATATGATGTTTGAAAAAATGAGCAGGACAGGGACTACCCTATACTGGATGACATGAAACAAAGCAGTAATCGGAGTAATTTATTTCACTATAAGGTTTTATTATTGAATGTTTAATAATGACTTCCAAAATTCTAAAACATTTGTCCACTGGACTCTACAGAACCTGTAAAAGCCAACTATAGCCTGGTATAACCTAATTCAGTGGGTGGAGATCTGGAAAACACATAAAGCCTGCAAGTTTTTGAAGAAACTGTACACATGTGTGTTTTTCGGAGGAAGGATGTTTATTAGATATGTAAGGTTGCTTCTGTGTTGTAAGGACTAGGGGATAGCCAAACATAGATGCAGTTTATAGACTTAGCAAAAGGAGGTGTTTAAAAATACCCAATTTGAAATTACAGTGTCAGAAACTTTATCAGACTATATCTTGTCTAGAGGTCAGGAAGAGCTTTTTCTTATGAATGTTTGTATGAATTGGAATCTTTGCGAGGTACTGGTTGAGTAATAAAGTTATAGGCAAAGGAAGTGACCTTTGCTACACCGTCTCTGGGACTGTCTCTCTAGAGTCTTTGTCAGATAAGTAAAGGGAGCAGAGCAGGAAACGAGAATGGAGTAGGAAATGAGATGGGTGGATGGTACCATCTCTGGACTGCAATCAACCATCGTTAGGATTTTGGTTTTGATCCTAGCTTTGGGAAGACTGTAAAGGTTAAAACAAAGTATACTTTCTATTTTTAGAAAGAAAGAAAGAAAGAAAGAAAGAAAGAAAGAAAGAAAGAAAGAGAAAGAAAGAAAGAAAAGAAAGAAAGAAAACATTTCACATACAGAGTAGTTGCCCTGACTGGGGGAATTGTTAGCAGTGTGTGGAAAAGGCATTCCAGTGAAGGTGATAGCCGGAGTAGCGGGCATGGTGTTTTTGAGCATGTAGTGTGTGTGTGTGTACATATTACATGTTGCCCTGCGGTCAAAAATTTGGCAAGAAAAAAGCTGAGTTCAAGTCCTTGTAGCATTCCTAGTCTTAGAGCACTAGGAATAAACAGACTAGGAAGCAAAGTGGTTTGAAGTCATTACAACTAGTGTGAAGAAATAAAATAGGTATGTGATCTGATCTGAGTGCTGCTTAGGTGTTTTTTTGTGTTTTGGGGGGAGGGGGATTTTTTTGAGACATGGTTTCTCCATAGCTTTTTTGGTTCCTGTCCTGGAACTAGCTCTTGTAGACCAGGCTGGCCTCGAACTCAGAGATCCGCCTGCCTCTGCCTCCCGAATGCTGGGATTAAAGGCATGCGCCACCACCGCCCGGCCTCTTATAGAGTAATCTTAACGTGTATTTCTTTTTCTCTTTTGTATAGTGATAATGATAGCAAATGTGATAGAAAGTTGTCTGAACATCTTGTTAGAAAAAGGCTCCCATATTAAAGACAATATAATGTTTGATCCTAGAATGAACCCTATACTAGAAGTTTTAAAAATGTTATTATCAGACAAAATTAGAATATGAACTAAAAGAGTATCTCCATGTTAACTTTGATCACTCACTGTGTTACATACAAGAACAGCCTTGTCTTAAGAAAGACACCCAAGTATTAAAGAGCAATGGGGCATCAAATAATTACCTCCTTGGTACAGTTCAGAATAAAATAAGCAAAAATGTTGGGCTAGGAATGTAGCTCAATGGTAGATCATGTGTGAGGCCCTAAATGCAATTTCCAGCACTGCAAAAATAGACAAACAGAAGTTAAATAAAATAAAAATTGTATACATTAGGATGTATAGAGCGGATATTAAAAATCGATAACCCAAGTAAAAGGGAGGAAGTCATTTTACCTATTATTGTTACTTCCCTGAACCATTTCAGAAAAAATAAAATATGAAGAAACAAAGCTGCATTATCCCACAAATTACATGAAATTTTCATTCAAAATTATAGGATGTATTTAATGCTGTTATTTTCAAAATGAGGAAGCTAGAGCTTTGAGAAGTTAGCAACCCAGTGCCAGGCATGGTGGCACATGTCTTTAGTCCCAGCACTTGGGAGGCAGAGGCAGGCGGTCTGTGAGCTTGAGGCCAGCCTGGTCTCTCTAGGAAGTTTCAGTCCAGTCAGACATACTCAGTGAGACCTTGTCTCAAAGTGGGAAAAAGTTTTATAACCAATAACCAAGCTACTAAAATGGCAAGTAAGTATTAGATCTGCTTCTGTAATGGGTCTCTTAAGAAAGTAGAAGAGGAACGGCTGGAAGATGTAATTAATGGTGGAGCGCTTGTTAGATACCCAGAAACACAAGGAGAAAGGGAGAGTGGTTTATAAAAGTCATATTGTTATTACCACTTCTGTTGTGTCTCTTTTCCCAGACTTTCTCAAAAACAATTTTAAGTGTATTCTATTGGAAGTTTTGTATGCAGAATAAGTGTTTATTCTTTTAAATGATAGCATAATTCACATTCTGTTTACAATCTCCTTAGTCCCTTTATTAAGTTGACTTTGTGAAGATTACATTCAGTAGCTCATTTTATTTAAAAACGCTCATTGTATTTATAGTCCTCAGTGTTTATGTCAAAGCTACATTAGGTGCATTTTGTGTGTTCATTAACTTTGGCACCTGGCTTTTGGCAGGTGGTTTTGGAGTGTATGCTTAAAAAAGACCTCGTTTATAATAAGGTCACTCCCACATTTCACCACTGGAAGATCGACGACAAGAAGTTCGGCCTTACCTTTCAAAGTCCTGCTGATGCCAGGGCTTTTGATCGAGGCATTCGAAGAGCTATAGAGGATATTTCTCAAGGTAGGGTGTTTTGGGTTGTTTTTTTTTTTTTATTATTTTCTGAATGTTTACACCTTATATATAGATAGTAGTAAATGTTTATTCTTTCTTTGATGTTGACCTAAAGTAGTTGTGTCCTTTAATCAAGTAAGGTTGTCTGTTAACGTGCCCACACTTTGAAAGGACATAGTAAGTAAAGGGTAATGAGTAGTGAGAAGGCTGCTTGGTTTCTTTATGTTTGTCCAGTCGCATTTGATACCAGGTGAAGGTGCTACCAGGTGAAGAGCCTGTCAGCAGTGTGTCATGGAATATTACACTCTTTTCTCTTTAATGAGGTAGAAAGAAACCTTGTAATACTCATATATATCTAGATTCTAGATACTCAGTTATAAAACTCTGTGGTCTTCTTGAAATTTGGCAGAGGCCGCAATCTCATCTGTCCCCTTTAATATCTTACCAGTTTGTTAAATGATGGTCAGCCCCAAACATGGAGATTCTAAATGGAGAATTTATTTTCCCATAGTTCTGATGTGTGTTTGCTTAAACAAAAAAAAGATGATATTTAAGCCCATCTCTTCCCATAGGAGATAATAACCAATATTTTTTTTCTAATTGAGAAGGATAAAACCTTTAATAATAAAAAACATCAGTGTGGTCAAATGTGACTGTTAGCCCTGTGCTCAGGGACAGAGGCAGGGGGTTGAGAGCTCAAGCTTTTCCTGGGTTGGGCTGTATAATGAGACTGTGTCTGGGAAAAGCAAGCAGACAGAAAGTAGGAAAGTGCAAGGTGGTAATTTAGAGGAATTTGAAGAAATAAACTACTTAGGAGAAAACTAGAGATGAGCTTGAAAATGCTTAATACTGAATATGTTTTGATAAGTGTGTGAAGCTGGTTAATTTTGGCATATTTTCTAAAGCTGCCCAGTTGATTCTAATTGTTTACCTAAATTTTATAAAACAAGTAATTTAAAGAGAAAAATCATTATTCCTAACTCCTCAAAGTAATATATTTTAAATTTTGAGCTGATTTTTTTTTTTAAAAAAAACCTGTATGAATACAGGTTTAAATGCTCTTGTACGAGAATACTTCTTTTTCTAAGATGGAGTAAATGAGGTTCAGAATGTTGTGCCAGTTTATGTTTAAGGAGGAAATGCTCACTTGCCTCACCAGGTTACTGTTGCTGTATTCAGCCTGTCTTGTTAAAAATTTAATATCCTCCTCCTCACCAAAGTTCTCTAAACTTACTAAATTTCTGTTACTTTTTTTTTTTTTTTGGTTTTTCGAGACAGGGTTTCTCTGTGGTTTTGGAGCCTGTCCTGGAACTAGCTCTTGTAGACCAGGCTGGTCTCGAACTCACAGAGATCCGCCTGCCTCTGCCTCCCGAGTGCTGGAATTAAAGGCGTGCGCTCTGTTACTTTTTTTAATCCCAAAAATAGACTACTTTTTACAAGGACCACATTTCTTTTCATCTCATGCCTGCTTCATGCTAGCTATGTCTAGAACATAAATGACGTGTACTCAGCTACAGCATGTCATTTTGTATTAATTTATTGTAACTAAAGACACTCAACACCATAAAAGCTTAAGCAAACATGGATATGCACAAGTTAATCAGTGGAGCCTTGACTGTCCATAGTAAGTCAAGCTTGACTTCTTTTTTAACTTGAACAACTAAAATCTTGGTTTTGGGTGCTTGTGTTTCCTGGATCAGACTATTTAAATACTGAATTAATCACATTTTGACATCACTTAAACAACCCGAGAAATAGAACATAACGAGTCTGCTTAGCTGTAAAAGAAGGTAAATGGAAATTTGCCAAGAGATGATGGAAGAAGTCATTTTATTATTCTAACAGGAACAAATACAAGTGTCTGGTATTTGAATTTGTAACCAGGCAACCCAGAAATGAATCTCTGATATTTATAATGATATTGTCAACCTTTAATATGGAAATCTAAGGGGCGATATATATATATATATATATATATATGCTTTATTAACTTTGACCTCTTATTTTAGGGTGCCCAGCATCAAAAAATGAAGCTGAAGGAGGAGAAGACGATTTACAAGTAAGTAGTTTGGCTTGAAAGTGTTTCAAAACATAAACATGTTTAGAAAATCATTAGAATTCATGTTAACAACTCACAAATTTCAAAGATAATGTTATTTACCTAGGTCTTCCTGATTAAATGGAACCACTGCCTAGAGTTTTATTTTGTATAAGGAATTGGCTCATAAAATTGTAGAGATCTGAAGTCTAAAGCGGCAGGCTGGCATGATGGAAGCTGGTCAGATTCATTCTGCCGCATTGAGCTGGGTTTTCAGACCCCTAGTCCTTTCTCTGCAGGATATCATCTCACACACCGAGGGAAATCTCCTTTACTCATTCGATTGATTTAAATGTGACTTGTACAACGGAAGAACACTCCATTGAAAAAATTTGACTTAATGGTACTTTTAAGTTTGTAGAGATTATTTACTTTTGTACATCTATGTTGTTCCCAAATTTCTGACTCAATTTATGTCGTGAAGTTGTTTAAGCTGCTGAGTTTTGTGGAGATGTCTTATATAGCAAACAGTTGTGTGAACAGAGATGCTAACTTCCTTAAGATGAGTAGAGAGTCCTTATTTGTATTTTATGTGTGTGGATGTTTGAGCACCATGTGCCAGAAGAGGGAGTCAGATGCCTTGGAACTGAAGTCACAGGTGGTTGTGAGTCTCCATCTAGGTGCTTGGAATAGGATGTCCCTCTCCACACCAGGTCCTCTGGAAGAATAGAGTAACCATTATTTTTCATCCTCACCCCCCACCAATTACACTATTCTAAGGTCTGTCCAGGATTAAAACTGCGAAAGAGAATTCTTAAATTTACTCTAATGCTGTATAGTTTATCTAGTGACGGGTATGCCAGAGTTTTGGAGAATAAGTGATTGGGTACATGGGAGATTGTGTGTGTGTGACAGAGAGAGAGACAGAGAGAGGGGGGGGAGGGGCGGGGGGGAGAAGGAGAGGGAGAGCAATAGGGAGCATGCACCTCAGTACACTTGTAGAAGTCATTCTTTCCATCATGTGGGTTCTAAGGGTTGAACTCAGGTCATCAGAATTGGAAGCAAGAGCTTTTACCCACTGAACCATTTCATTAGCACATGTGTTGCTTTTTGACCATCATTTGTAAAGACAGCTAGAATATAGTTTAAAAGCATAGCATATAACCTGTTTAATTTTTTTTCAGCTTAGTAGAAGTAAAAACTTGTCAAATTCGAAAGGATTAAATGTTAGAGCAGAAATCTCATTTTGAATATTCATTTTTTATCCACAGAGAGTAAGATCCCATTCTTTGCCATAATTGTTAGATAGAAGAGTATTTGGGCCGGGCGGTGGTGGCGCACGCCTTTAATCCCAGCACTCGGGAGGCAGAGGCAGGCGGATCTCTGTGAGTTCGAGACCAGCCTGGTCTACAAGAGCGAGTTCCAGGACAGGCTATAAACCACAGAGAAACCCTGTCTCGAAAAACCAAAAAAAAAAAAAAAAAAAAAAGAAGAAGAGTATTTGGTGGCAGAACACCTTCCTGTTCTTATCAATTTAGTGTCTTTATCATTTGCCATGAGCTACCAGGGAGAATTTACTTCTTTCTCAGCCATCTTTGAATAGTTTGAGAACAGGTCCATTATTTTGGTTTAAAATCTCATCTTGTTTATGTTTGACTTCTGGTGTCTTTTATAACCGTGATCACAAACGTTGTTACTTAAGAAATAACTAGGTGGTGGTGGCGCACCCCTTTAATCCTAGCATTTAGGAGGCCGAGGCAGGTGGATCTCTGTGAGTTCAAGGCCAGCCTGGTCTATAGAGCGAGTTTCAGGACAGGCTACAAAGCTACAGAAAAACCCTGTCTTAAAAAAACCAAAAAAGAAAGAGAGAAAAAAGGATTTACTGCTTAATGTCTCAAGACTGTATCTACAAAGAGTAAAGAATCTCTACAAACTTAAAAGTACCTTGAGGCCAAATTAACTTTTCATTGGAATGTTCTTCTGCTATCTAAGCCAGGACATGGACTGGTTTTTCTGTGATATATTTTCTGCAGATATGTCTTGACATTCCTTCTTTCTTTACTATTTCATCACAGTTATTTCATTGAGCTTGCTTAAGTAGAATATTAATATACTAGTGGTGTTTTAGACAAAACTCTCAGAAAAGTGCAGGATTAAAAACCTAAGGGAACCATGGGAGGCAGGATTAAAAACTTAAGGGGATCATGGGAAGCATTGGCCCTAGATAGCAAGAGACTGACAGATCTATGTTAGTTCAAGGCCAGTCTAGATGACATAATGAGTTCCACAACAGCCAGGGCTACATATTTAGTGAGACCCTGTCTTGAGAGAAAAAGGTGTATCTGAGGGGATTAGTTTATTCTTAATCAAAAATTTACCTGAGAGGATCTGTTGACTAGAATAGGAATTGATTGCAGCTCATTTCTAAAATGAGCTGGTACTATAAACATGTTTGTGATTATGTTAGGACAAAAGAATTATGGAACTTTTTTGTACTTTATAAGGTCACAAAATCTGAGCATACAATTTCAACTACTATATGTATATATACTTAATAATTAAGGTTTTGTCTTGTCGAATATCATCCAGCCACACATTACTCAAAGCTAATTTGTGATAACTTCAAGGATAAAATTCTTGAGCAAGTGCAATATAGTGTACTTGTTTGTTTATCAGATAAAATTAAACTTTGCAGTGCATTCTTGTGGGCTGTGTAGTCACTTAGGAGGATGCTCTGAGGATTCTGGTTCTCATCCATGCCGCGATAGCATGTGCCCAGTTTCTTACAGCCTTGGTAGCTGGGGCTTTTAGTAAGACTTTGAGTATAAAAATAAAAGTCTTAATGAAAAATGGTGGGCCAGAGTCTGAAAAGATCAGTTTGAATCACACTAACATGAGATAGGGCTTTCAGGCAGACAGTGGGTATAGAGAAGAGAAAATAGATTGGAAAGTGGATGGAGAGGTCACATATTTACAAAGTCATTTTATAGACATAGAGAGTTGCTCTGCATCAATCTAGAAATCTCAGGCAAAGGTGTAGAATATTGTAGTGCATTATATTAGGTGAGAGGGAAAAGATACATTACACTTTTTAAAAAGTGACTGGTTTACTGGTAGAGTATTTTTGTATTATTTTAAAAATTAAGATTTTTTTATCAAAAGTAAGGGTAAACGCTTAGTCCTATTTTTTTAAAAGAAATTAACAACATAAAAATAAACTTTTCTTGTTTCAGAATTGTCTGAAATGTTAGTTTGATTTTCATAATAGTATAAGTAATAACATGTTTTATTATACATCTTATAGATAGCACTTTCAAACACTGTTGGGTCATTTCTCATCTAAATGATTCCTTAGTTATTTTATTGGCTGAGACCCATTTAAATGTATCCTTATAAATTGTTCAGTTATTGCTCTACTCACAGAAGCACAGAATTCTAGCCACGTCAGCATAGTAGTACTGGGCTGTAAAACCATTTTTGTTTTTTGTTTTGTTTTGTTCAGATACATATTTTAAGTAAAGCTTGTTGTTTTAGACAAAAAAGTTTTGTTGCTTCCTTGCTGTGCTGCAGATGGAACCCAGGGCATTACTCATGCTAAGTGAGTGCTGGTATCCTAGGCTACATGCCCAGCTTTCATTTAGAATTACTAAACGATTTCTCAATTAGACTGTATTTTAGTAAAAGAAGTTATTGTTAAAGATATCATTACCTTTTGTTGATGCAACTAATGCTTATTTAAATTTCTATCTTATGAGTATCCCAGCCAGCTCTAAGACTGATACTATACCCAATTTATAGTAAAAAGTTGTTTGAACATTTTAATTTACATCCTAAGGTCCTTTTTCTTAACCATTTGTTTTTTTACATCGTCTTTATTCAGTTTGTGAGTGACTTAGTGGTTTGTTTTTGAAGGTCTTCAACAGATAGGTTTCTTTCTTTTTCTTTTTTGCTCTTCCCAATTTTTAAATGTATTTTGACAGAAAATGTTTGCTGGATAACAGTGTTTAGCCAACATCTTTCAGTAGTTTAGCATTAATCATCATACTAGTCTGGGACAACTGTGAGGAGAATTAGGTCACAATGTGAGTTAACCAGGTCTGACATAGTTGGCTTTACTTGGCAGTGGGTCCTTGTGTATATTTTAAACTTTAATTGGTTGGTTCCTGGTGTAATAACTGCTTTTCACTAGATGTTACAGTTATTTTATAATTTAGAAAAGTGAATACTGGAGAAATTAATGACTAGAGACTATGTGGTTCCAGAGCAAAAATTTTATTTTTATAATAAATAAATTATAAATTTAAAAGATCCTGGTCAGTTTATGTAATTTACTTGTTTATTTTAGAAGTAGCATTAAAAAACTCTTCAAAACTTATTTAAGAAAGAAAGTATACATCTTGTACCTTGAAATTCGCTAACACTATAATGATTGTTCTAAATTAGTTTAGGATAGTTTGAGTAATAATTTGAGTCAGTGACAGTATTCAGCCATTTCTACTTGACTGTCAAAATCTTTTCTCAAATAATTACACATTAATGGAGACAGTAGCAAATAGTTTAATCTACACTGCAAAGAAATGGAAAAACCCAGGACTTTGTTTTATAGTTGCTATATTTCGCTCACATAACATCTATTTTATAGATATTTTTGTTTACGATATTTTGAAATGTCTTAAATGACTATCACTAGTTGAGTATATGCCCTCTCTTAGTCTATGGTGATTGGTGGTTTAAGTGTCTGTAAATCTTTTTTAGCAAGTTAAACATGGTCACAGACCATTGTGTTCATGTTTCTGTTCACAGACCACTGTTGTTCATGTTTCTGTTCACGGACCATTGTGTTCATGTTTCTGTTCACGGACCACTGTCGCTCATGTTTCTGTTCACGGACCACTGTTGCTCATGTTTCTGTTCACGGACCGTTGTGTTCATGTTTCTGTTCATGGACTACTGTGTTCATATTTCTGTTCTCTTTATCATCATTATAGCTTGTACTGTGTGCTTTTTATTTTTAATTTGCAAATTGTTATATTTATTTGTATTTTCCTCCTAATTTCTTTGTCATCTGTGTATTTAAACTACTCAGTGTAGTTAAAGGCTTTATCATTGTATCTTCATTTCTTCTGAGTTATTTTTAATGAGGTCTGTAGTCATGAAGTTTAAGTGTTCTAAATTTCTTCATATTTTGGCATGTACTTTTGAGTTCAGGGAATTGCCTTTCATGGCGACGTTAATGGCATAGACTTACTGATTGTGCTGAAGTGTTGTTCTGTGTTGTTGCTCCCATCAGACCACTGAAGAGGACACTTCTCGTTCCTTAGTAAAAGATCACCTTTTCCAGCAAGAGACAGTTGTTACCAGTGATCCTTACAGAAGCTCAGACATAAGACCTTTACCCTTTGAAGATCTGAATGCCAGAGGAGTTTACTTGCAAAGCCAAGGCAGCCAGGTAAGAAAATGCATACCGTTCATACGTATGTATGTCATATATAGAGAAACTGTTGTGCTACAGAAGACCACCAGGACCCTCTAGTCTTTACCAGGTTAAAAAAACAAAACCAAGAAAGGGTATTGATTTACAGTTAATGGTAGTCAGATGAGATTGGGTGCATTCAGGGTGGTATGTCCATAGACAAATTAATGTAATCTCTGTAAAGGGGCACAAGGATGTGGAGGATGAGTGCTGCAGACAGGGAATGAGTACCTTAGCAAGCTGTTGTGGGACGACATGAACTGGGTAGCTCAAACAGCAAGGTTTTTGTTTGTTTTAATCTTACAGCTCTAATAATTAGAATGCCAAGATTACAGGGCGTTGGACTGGCTTTTTTTTTTTTTTTTTTTTTTTTTTTTTGCTTTTTCAAGACAGGGTTTCTCTGTGGTTTTGGAGCCTGTCCTGGAACTAGCTCTTGTAGACCAGGCTGGTCTCGAACTCACAGAGATCCGCCTGCCTCTGCCTCCCAAGTGCTGGGATTAAAGGCGTGCGCCACCACCGCCCGGCTTTTGTAAGGGCCTTTTTTCCTAGCTGGCCGGTTGCCTTATTGCCATGTCCCCACTTGGCTGGGAACAATAGAAATAAAAACATCTGGTAGCCCTAAGAAGGACACTATTCTGTCTAATTAGGAGATCTGTTCTCATGACCTAACTATCAGCCAAAGGCCTGTCTCTAAATAACTGTTATATATAGAAGGAGACTAGAAATTCCACATTTGATTTCCAGAAGAGATATGCAGTCTCCATTACAGAGAGCACCATGGGCATGTGTGTGTATATGTGATCTGGTAGAAAACCACACATATTAGAAACAAAGGAAAAGAAGCAGAGAGTGGCAACCAGATTATTTAATGTTCATACTGTGAAAAATACCTTGGATTTTATCTAGGATGTTTTTCACAAACTTGGGTACATAGTTATGTACTGGGTTATACAAGAAACCAGGGACAAAACACAGAACATTTTTATGGATTGTCAATTTTACTCAAAAACAACAGTTTGAAGTAATCTTCCCATTCGCCATTCATACAGGGAGTTGGCATTTCCTGGGACACTTGGTATTACTCAACCTTTTTTGTTTTATACTGAAATGGTCACTAGGTAGAAATAAATAGTATTTTATTTGATTTTAAGTTTTATATCCCTGATTGCTGGTGTGTTTTCCCGTGTTTATTAGCCACTTAGGAATTCTTTTAACAAAAATGTTGCATGTCTCACATTTGGTTGTCTGGCCTTTTCCTACTGATTTGAAGGGATATTCTTTACATAACTTGGGAACCAAGTCCTTTGTTAGGTAAATGCCTTACAACATCTTCCTAGTTTGTCTATAAATTGGGTAATAACAGAATTTACCTCTAGAAGCTTGAAACAATGATGACAAAAAAAAGCATCCAGGGAAAGTATTTTATTAAATAAATAGTATTATTCCTAGTCTCTTATCATTAATGTGTCCTGATCTCCAAGAGTATAGACAAAGATAGATAGGAATTTAATACGAATTAAATGTGATGTATTTGTTTCCTTTAAAGCTATACATTTATTTGTTAAGGGGCAATATACAAAATTGAGGGTTTATTGATGGTGTTTTCATACTTACCAAGAGTAAAACACTCTGTTCGGCATGTTGGTGTTGGGATTCCATACCATTTGTATTTGGATAGAATCTGAAAGGCAACATGGACAATTCCTCACAGTACAGAATCTGACCCTTAGTTTGTAGAGCAGATACCTTATTTTGTTTTTCAAAATAACTAGAATTAAAGTCCCTTTTCTAAGATTAAGACTTGAGATTAAGGAAGTGCTACATAAAAATCAGAATGCAAAATTTAAAGGAGGACTTTAGAAGCAGTGGAAGCTCATCTTAGCACAGGCTTTACATTCAGTAGGTCATGAAATGGGCTACTGGAGTTTTAAGTATTCAGCAAGGGAGTTAATATGCTTTGGATATTTATTTGCCTGCTTCAGAGTTAGCCTAACAGATCCTTTTCTACAACAGAGAAGCTAGCTTTTCAAAAGGGCTGGACAGCTGCCTTGTTGAACTATAAGGTCTAGAATGTTACCTTACTTAGCTACCAAATTTAGCTGCCATGTTTATAGATTCCTCCAAAAGACACAAGATTGTTTGGTCAGACACAAAGAACCTTATTTCTCAATACAGTGTAGTGCCATGGCCTTCATTTTCATGTTGTTTCCCTTGTTTCCTAAAGTCAGGCCGGTGTTTGCTCAAGATGTACAAAGTGGTCTTGCTCTCATAGTATTTGAAGGAGCTATTCAAGCTGCCAAGGGAGAAAAGTAATTAGTAGGCCTACCCAGTTGTAGCACCCTCATAATGACGAGAATATTCTGAAAGATGCAATAGTGATTCTTATATTCAGTGGGTAGCCAACAGTTACACACTGTTGGACATTGGGTCTACTGAATAGGAGGGAATTCTCTGTGGCTGGTAAAGTCATAGATTCTAGAGGAGAGCCCCCTCCTGCCACTTTCCTAAACCGGTTTAATTTCTCTCAGCCCTTATCAAAGAAGCTTCTTTTTGCAGCAGAGACCGTCACAGAAAACCACAATTGGTCAGAATGCAGAGAATAGCTGGCCATAGTGTGCCTTGCTATAACTGATACAGCTACAATACAAACACAACTTGAGATAACTTGAGATAGTAAAATAGGGATAATAAGTGAAAATAGGCATTTTTACTTTTAAAAGTTTACTCCTAGAATAAAATAAATATTCAGGATATTTGGGGCTTTGTTTTCTTCTAGCACTGTGGATTGAAACCAGGGCTTTGTGTGTGCTAGGCAAATCCTTTACCCTAGAGCTATAATCCCTGGCCATTAAGACTGTATATACTTACTATTTAACTAGAGGTCATTATATTAAGCAAAGACATTTCGCTCTTATTTTCTTCTCTATAATACTCCTCCATTTATTATTGTTTTAGTTTAACAAATAGTTTATTCTGTGTTTCCTTCATGGAGTCTTACCAGAACTTTTAATCCATAGTGGTCCCTTTCTCTGTTA
Source organism: Chionomys nivalis (assembly GCF_950005125.1). Classification (NCBI taxonomy): domain Eukaryota; kingdom Metazoa; phylum Chordata; class Mammalia; order Rodentia; family Cricetidae; genus Chionomys; species Chionomys nivalis. Next base: position 57,604,734 of record NC_080094.1, on the reverse strand, counting down.
ATTACTGAATTTTTATATGTTCAATCTATAAAACTCATACTTCATATAGAACGGGTGTTGCTATCTTCAAATTACACTTTTATTAAGTGTATCAGGGTTTGGATCAGAATGTCTCAGTAAAACAATAGAATACAGAACCACTGAAATACTGATAATGATTAACATGGGAATTCATTATATCCTTTATTTTTTCTGTATATTTAATTTAACTATAAAATTCTAAAAAATAAACTGATAAAATTTTAACCATAATCTTCAGTTCTTAAATGTTCTTTACAACTCAAGCTAAGAAATCTTATCTGGACTGACTGTTCTCATGATTTTTTTATAAAACATAATTCATATACCATAAATTCTTCCTTTTTTGGTGTTTTAATATATTTACAAGGTTGGGCAGTCACTACTATTCAGTTCCATAGTATTTCCATCGCTCCAGAAAACTCATTGTGATTATTGTCCTATCCTTCCCCAACCCTGCCTCTTTTGCTCTTAGCAGCCCTGTTTTGACACACTCAGATGCTCCATCTCCTGGCCTGCTGTGTTGTGTATTTACAGGCAGCCATTGATAGATTCTTGGGTTGCATCTTTCCCCCTCTTATTTTTGTTGTTTTGACAGGATTTTACTTTGTAGCCTAGACTGGACTAGAACTCTAATTTTGTAGTCCAGGTTATCCTTAAGCTCCAGTGATCTTCCTATCTCAGACTCCAAAGTACTGAGGTTACAGGCATGGGCCACCATACCTATCTTCTATGTTTGCTTTTTTGTTAATTGTTGTTAGTAGTGGTGTTCTTTTGCAGGGGGATTGGATTGTGTGGGGCAAGATGTTACTTGACAAATTAAATTTAAATGCATTTTTATAACAACAAAAATTCTTTCCAAGAGTAAAATAGGAAAGAAGTGATTCTGCTTTTCTTTATTTTTTAAAAAAATATTTCTATATTTTGCCTGCATATGTGATGCACAACATATGTGCACAGGAAACATACATAATGTTTGATTCCTGTGAAGGCCAGAAAACAGCTTGGATTACAAATGGCTGTGAACCATCATGTGGGTGCTAGGAACCAAATTCAGGTCCTCTGTTAAGAGTAACAAGTATTCTTAACTACTGAGCTTTTATCTCCAGGCCAATTCTGCATTTTATTAAAATGGGGTTTTAATGTGTTTGATGGGAAGGGGCTGGTTAGACGTGATTTTACAACCTATCAGGTATTGAAATGTATGTTGTACTTGGTTTTGTTACGAGTAGGAAATTCATACTCTACCACTTAAAATAGAAATCATTGAAATTTTAGATACCGTTCAGTCAGCAAGGCCTAGACATTCAGAGTCGAAGTATGGAATATGTACAGCGGCAATCTAAGGAGTGTGGGAGCCTAAAGTCCCAAAATAGGGTAAGTAATGTTCGTTTATCTCTTGGTTTGAAATGTAGCAGTTCAACATCCATGTACATGAGACTTATTGAGTATGCCTCTACTGTGTCTTTATACATAAGCTCTCTTCAGTCTGAGTGGCTTTTGAATCTATATCACCAGGTAGGACAAAACAGGAACTTAGGTTGTTAATTTAGTGCACAGCATCCTTCACTCTACACTCTGGCCTTCACATGCCCTTCTCACACAGAGAATAATGTGTATCTCCATCCAAGAGTCCTGAAGGGTTTGTCCCACTCCAGCATCTGTGCTAATTCCCAAGTCTTGAACTGTCATCCCAACAAAGTATGATGACCCTGGGGAATGATTCGTCTTGAAACAAAACTCCTCTCCAGCTGTGAGCCTCTGAACCAGACAGGTGATGGCTTCTAGAATACAGTGTCAGGGAATATATAGAGTAGAAATAGACAGTCCCATTACAGAATTGAGGAACTGAAATGAAGATATGTCAAACTCTAATAAAAAGCAGTTCACTTAATTTTTGGACTTGGAATTAATCATCTTTGATTTTGTGTTTGTCTCTTCTTGCCCTCTTGAGTTGGTGGTCTTCCCTGCTTCCCCTTCACTCTAGTTATCAGCATTGCCATCAGGGTCATAGAATACCATAGATAGCATGGTCTACTGCAGTAAAAGATTTGCCTTCCCTCTTAAACTGTGGGAACATAACTCAGCCCTGTCTTCAGAGTCAGGCTTCTTTACTGAAAGGATGGAGTATGCCTGTAGCCACACAGCACTCTTGACCTGTTTTGTGGAGACCCAGAGATTGAACTTTTTTTTTTTTTTTTTTTTTTTTTTTTGGATTTTTCGAGACAGGGTTTCTTCGTGGCTTTTGGTTCCTGTCCTGGAACTAGCTCTTCTAGACCAGGCTGGCCTCGAACTCACAGAGATCCGCCTGCCTCTGCCTCCCGAGTGCTGGGATTAAAGGTGTGCGCCACCACCGCCCAGCTTGAACATTTTTCTTCATCCTGCCCTATCCTGCCTCTTTAGTCCATGCTGGCACAGTTTAGCTTTATGAATCCTTCTACTTCCCTATTGTTTGCAATAAAATTACACTGGGAATTATCCACTTTCGAGTTTCACTTTGCTTAACAAGTCCTTCACCATTGTGCATGTGCGTACACACATGCACACATACACTTACCTCCCATTCACACATGATATGAAAAGCAGCAAAGAGAAAACTGCCACACTTTCAGCACGTCTGCTAAATATTGTTACGTACAAGTTCTACCTTCCAAGTGTACCAAACATGATCGATCTTGTCATTTACATTTTCTTTCTCCCAGTGTCCAGTAATGAGTTCTGGTTTCAGTCTGAGTCCCTACCAGGAGGACTTTATAAACATATTTCTACCAGTAGTTTCTCTGAGGCTCTCACATGTATCATTCTAGTCAGCAATCTTTACCCGTTTCTACATTTTTAAAGATACGAGAGTTGCAACCATCTTCTTGGCACTAAAAATCTGTAAAACAAAGTCAGTAGATGGATCTTCTGTTTTAAGGAATTGGCTCATACAGTAATGGGATACAAACCCAAAGTCTAATCCAGATCTCATGGCACAGACTGGTACGCCTAGCTACTCAAGAAACTTAGGCAAGAGGAAAGAGAACACAAGGCCAGTCTGGATAGCTTAATTGAAACCCTGAATCAAGATAAAAAGTACAAAGAGTTAGTTGGTGTAACTCAATGGTAGAGAGCTTGCCTAGCAGACACAAGGCCCTAGGCTCAATCTCGGTATTGGAGAGAAATAAAAGCCCAAAATCTACAGATAAATCATTGGGTTGGAGATGGGGGAAAATTGGAGCCTGAGTACAAAGTTCTAATGGCAGAATTTCTTGCCATGCAGGGAGATAGTTTTAGTTTTAGGTATTATCTGATTGGATGTGGTTCACCAGCTGAAGTGTTGATCTCATCCAAAACTTTGTCATGGAGCTCCTTGAATGGGTCCCTCGATAGGGTTGCTCCACCAAACTGAAATAAAATTAACTGTCATAGTCCTTTATGCAATTTTCATCTTGTCTAGGTCCCTTTGAAGTCAATCAGACACGTCAGCTTTCAAGATGAGGATGAGATTGTCAGAATAAATCCTCGAGATATCTTAATACGTCGGTATGCAGACTACAGACATCCGGACATGTGGAAAAATGACTTGGAGAGAGATGATACTGACTCCAATATTCCATTTTCTAAACAAGACAGTAAAAAATCAGACTATCTCTACCACTGTGGAGATGAAACTAAGTTAAGTTCCCTGAAAGACTCTGTGGTATTTAAGACACAGCCTCCCTCGTTAAAATTTAAGTCAAAACGAAGAAAAGAGGATGGGGAACGTTCTCGCTGCGTGTACTGCCAGGAAAGGTTTAATCATGAAGAAAATGGCAGGGGAAAATGCCAGGATGCTCCAGATCCTGTTAGAAGATGCATATATCAAGTTAGTTGCATGCTTTGTGCAGAGAGCATGCTGTATCATTGTATGTCAGACTCAGAGGGAGACTTTTCTCACCCTTGTTCATGTGACACTAGTGATGACAAGTTCTGCCTAAGATGGTTAGCCCTGGTAGCGCTGTCCTTTATTGTACCATGTATGTGCTGCTATGTCCCTTTGAGAATGTGCCATCGCTGTGGTGAGGCATGTGGGTGCTGTGGTGGGAAACATAAGGCTGCTGGGTGAAGCAGTCCAGGGCCAGCAGGAGCTTAAAATCTTCATCTCCAGGAATTAGCTAACTTGGATTTGTGGAAGCTGTTGGCAGGCAGTATGGAATCTTGCCTGGTTCATTGGGGCCATGCGTGGAGGAAGCAGAACTCATCAGTTCTTGTGACTTACAGATGCTTGCCATGCCTGATGTTTTCCTGAGTGCGTGGCATGTTCTGGGACAGATCATAGATCATTGGCAGAAGAAAGTCATTTCTGGTTATTGATTACAAAAGGTCAACATAGAATATGATCCAACTAAAAGGGATTAATTTTGGCATTTTTATATTTATGCACTAGGTGACGGGACTTTTTAAAGATTTGAATTTTTTTAAGACATTAACTAAAAAGTGCACTAAGGAACAGGTTTCAGTACAGAAAAGTTAATACTTGGAAATTTAAAAAGATAAAACAAGTGCAACTAAATCATGTATTAGTTGTTTTTTGAAAGCAGTTTTATGTATAAGTAACAAATGTTTATATTTAACTAAATGTAAGGTACGAACTATGACATATTATTAAACTTTTCTTGCCCTTCCTAGTTCTGAGGTAGATGTGCATATATCTACCATCACATTCCATATATTTTGAGTACTTAACTCATCTAGTTAATAACGTTTGTATCCATGTGAAAGATTTGATATGTTCATCCTCATTTCTCTTTGGCTGCAGTTTATATTGAGTTACTATCTGTACATTCTGGAAATCTAAACTCTTTAAAATACTCTAATAGCCTTGAGTGACCAATTTTTTTTTTAAGCACAGGTGTAATTGTCTAATGTTCTGATGGAAACATAACACTTATTTTTATATAAAGAGACTGAGTAAGCATAGAAAAAAGTGAGGGTTTCTAGTTGTTTTTGTGGTATTCAACCAGCAAGTTGTTTTCTTTCAGAGTTTCCTCCTTCAGAAGAACTTAGTTGCCTTTATAAAGGTTTTACAAGGCAGGAGCATTAGCTGAATAGTTAATGTGAAGCAGTTTCCTCTTGAGTCTCCATTTATCATTCTGCTAAGCCAGAATGTGCACAGTTGTTTCACTGATTGTTTTGAAGCTTAATCTTCTGTGCTTATTATTACTCATATAACAATAACATTTTTCAGTTGCATTTTATTTCAGCTAGTCAAGAGCAAAGTTATTTTGCATTAAAATGTATGCGGAACTCTCCCAAGAAAGTATTTAATCCTCCATTGTGAATGGAAGAGCTTGTACATCACATCCTGTCACAGAGCATTTGTGTTATGGGATGTTTGATTTACAGAGTTAAGGTATGGTGTGTTCCAGCAAACCATTTAAAAGTGCTTTGGGGTCAAATTGTCTCTCTTTTTTAAATGTTACATTACGTTCTAACCATATGAGGGGTTCTTTGATATACTCCTTTGACAGTTGAGCAGTGTGCCTTTTTTTCTTTTTTTTCTTTTTTTTGCTTAAAGTCTCTGAAGTGATAGAAAATCACACTACCATTTGAAGTTCATTCTGCAGGTTCTCAGTGTCATTTCTGTACCGTTCATTTTGTGTGTCACACTTAAGCTTGTGTTAGCTTTCTTCTTTTGCCCCAAATCAAACTGAACAATGTATATATAACACTATCTGTCTGTAAAATACTTTTTTTAAGAAAGCATTTATATTTATATGACAGCTTGAACTGACAACATTATGTATATAGATCATCTTGAAGTATTATTTCACATTGAAAAGAAGAAAAATATATTGATAACTATAGATGTTATGAAGAAGAGGTTATTTCTAGTTTTGTACTAAAAATCAATTGGATGAACTAAATCCAAAACCAGACACTGTAGCAGCAATTTTAAGTCTTATTTTTACTGTTTCTATATTTGGAGGCTGCTACACAGATGATCTTCATCCCTGACGTTTTCAGATAAACTTGGTTTCCTAGAGCAGACTGTTAACTTTCAAAATTCCTTTTTATTGCTGAAATAGAAATACTGGTTTTCCTTATGAATGAATATTCATATTTGTAAGTGTGGAGTTTATAATTCAGGTTGGAACAAGGTGTGAATAACTGAAGACTATAACTTGCTGGCTATATAGGAAATACCGTGGAAATGAACTGTGTATATAAGAACAAAATTAATCATTTTTCTGTTAAGCACTAGTCACTATAGTGCATCTCCTGGTTCTCTACTGTATTTTATACGCAACATACCTGCTTTAATATTTTAATGTTTGTGCATTAATATTTTCAGTTTGTTTAACCACTTTGCTGCTAAGAGTTTGCCATCCTGTTCCCTTTTTTCCTTTACAGTTTTAAACATTTCTCTTCATTAAAAACTATGGTAATGAAATTGGTTTTTTTTTTTACTTTGGATTTTTATAATTAGCATATACGAATTCACATCAGTGCAGAAAAGTAGCTGATGACGTAATAATATCGAGTCCCTCTGTGATCAGATGAACAGTTTAATCTTATTCCCAAGCATGTGCAGGTGGATTCAGGAATGATTTTTCATTTGCTGTGCAGATTCGGCACCGCCATTGAGCGTTTCCTTTTAAAACTCCTCTTTTGTCTAAAGTTTAAGCCGATGGCTCAGCAAAACTATTAGAGTAAAGTAAATACTGAAAATCACCAAAATGGCATGACCAGAAAGAATTCTACCTGGTGGGCTTGTTTGGTCTTCAAGTGATTCTTGTGGCTTAAAGGGGCCTCAGAGCCTTTGATTTGCTGATCAGGAGTACTTTGGAGTTCCAGTGCCACCTGCTGGATGATTTTAGACCAGTGTCAAGAGATGGAGGTGGCCTCTGCCCAGTAAATGGCTGTTCAGAGGGTGGCCCACTGCCCACCAGAGAAACCAGGGGTAAGGAACAGCTCAGTGGAATGTAAATAAATCTTTACTCTAATGCATTTTTTGGTTGCTGAAAGATTTTAAGCACTTTTCTTACATAGCCTGTTTTAAAATATTTATTGAAGCTTGGAACTGGCAGTCAGACTTACATATATACTGAAGCATTTATACAACCAGTTCCTTTAACTCAGAAGCCATTACCAAAATGGTATTCCTATTTTCTTCCCAGTGCCAGTCAGGGAGAATTTTTAAAAAATAAACATAATTGCCTGTATTTTATCATGACAACTCCAGAGTGTGTGTGTTTCTGAGTAGATGATGGTGATGAGACAGGGCTTCAAACTTAAAGGGAAAAACTTGAAACTACCTATTTTCATTGGTTATTCAGCAGTGCCTAAAGTGAGCTTCTGAAATAATACAAATGCACTTTCAGTTCATGTGTATAGTGCCGTCTCATTCCTTGGGTGAGTCTTCTCTCCTTCCCCTCTCCCTTAGTTAAGTGGCACACAGGTAATTTCTTTATACTCACATTAGTCTTCAGAGTGTAGGAAACATGTACTTTCCTCTAAATGGTCAATGTAGAGAATTTTATGGATCTTTCTTCTGTTGAAATTGAATGTCTTGATTATATTTGGAATGTGTAACTTGGATTAATGTGCTTTAAAGTCATTTTACTTGTAGTCCTACAGTGCATTGAGCAAGTGTAACCTCTTTCTGAAAAATAACTTGGAGAACTTTAGTTAACTGATAAAACCAATTCATCACTAAATGTTGCTTACTCTTGATTTGACGTCCAGAACCACACTTGTAAGTATTAGGGGACACTGGAAAGCGGCTGTGAATGATAAGAGGGCCGTGTGTGTTTTATGGTGAGTCAGACTACAAATATCAAGAACTTGCACACTGACAAGCAGAGGCGATTTATACAAACCAAAAAGTGGGCGGGGAGGGAAGGAGAGTTACCAACTCCGTTGCCTAACAGCCCGGCAGTTAGAAACCTTTTGGTTGCTTTGGTACACTGATGTCATCCATTGTCCCAAAAGCTACAATTGCAAAAGTTGTTATTTTTTTTTGAAAATTTTCAAGAAAAATCTAGTTGAACGCCTTTGTGTTAAAGATATACACATTTTTGTGTTAACATTTCCAGTGTGAAGGATGTTTTGCTTTCTATTTCCTTGACCTCAGAAGTGCCTCACGTGTATATTACCCCCACTAGGAGCCTGACCGCATTCTTTCTAACAAGCAGTGGAAGCCTGTTTAACTGCTGTCCTAATGCATCTCTCCACATAGAGTCAACTAGCTTGAGAGTTGTGAGTATATAATGTAAATATGCACATACAAGTTTGTGACTGCTTTTGTTCCATCATACCATGTAATTGGACTTATCAGCCGGTAGATGATTTGTTTCAGTGATTTCCCCTCCCCTGGACTTACCTGATTAAACCAATCATGAAATTTAAAAGGGCGTTCTCTTACTTCTTCAGAACATACGCTGTGTAAGGTGGTAATCACGGGGGAAGAAAGCAGGGGGACTGAGCACTTTCATCTGAAATGTGGTTTCATTCTTGAGAGCCATATTCTAACTGAAAGTTCACTTGCAGTTCAACTTCATGACATCACCCTTGATTCCAGATAATTGCTAGTTGTTAATTTACATAATTACTGGTTTGCCCCGGTGCTGCAGTTGCTAGAATTAGCTGCCTTAAAGATGTGTGGCAAATGTTTAACAAACTACAAGATGTCTGGGTGTGTGTGTGTGTACACTAGCCACTTGCCTTTGTATTACAACAAAAATAAGGGAACTGCTAGGGCAGTCTCGATAGTGACAGCATCTCAACACCAAAGTGATGCTTTTAGGTTATTGTGTTACAGCTCTGGTCATTTGAAAAGCAAACTATACCTTGATTATGTATGGCACAGAATCATGCTTATTTACAGTCTTTTCAGAAAGTTACTTATGTTATTCACATCAAGTCAATACCAAGTCTAAGAACAGTTTTCTATCAGGTAAGTTCAGTTGTCCTGTGGTGTATGCAGTAATACTCCCTAAGGAAACAGACAGCTGGAGAGATGGCTCAGTGGTTAAAGGTGTGACACATCAGGCTGCTTGCTGTGACGTGTAATTCCAGTTTCAGGGGAACTGATACACTCTGACTGTGGAGGACACACACCCACATCATACATTCATCCAGGCACATACATGCACATAAATAATTAAAAATCTGAATTTATGATAGTTGTAGTGAATTTAGTAACTGCTCTGATATCTGAGTTTTTAGATCCTTGAAGTAAATGATGGTTCAAAACTCCATTTGAAATATTAAGTCTAACATAAATAACGAGAACTTTTGTTGTTCCATGAAGTACCCTATATCTGGTCACTTCTAATGCTTACTTAACTGAAGTGTATGGCTCCTCTTTTCTAAGAAGGTTTAGACTGGGGAGCTTAAGAAATGCTCCTAGGTCCCGTGAGAGAACACTATAGAGTCCTGGTGCAATTTGTGTCTCTATGGCAGATTGAAATGCACTTCATAGGATCAGATAGGTGTTTATTCTGGAATTAGGTCATAAGGGAGTCGTTTTTTCTATTCCCTTTCATTCCTGGACCCCCTATTCAGCCATCTTACTGAGGCATGGAGAATCCCATAAAAGCAGGCGCATGGAATTGCGGTAGAGATCTGGGAAATCTTTGAGGCCTGGGCACTTTAGCTAACTCTCATTGTAAAGGCCAGATACCGTCTAATGTGGAATTACTCACTGGTGCCATTTCCCTAGAGGGATTCCTTTTCACCAAAGCAGGGCCAGATACTTCCCCTTGAGACAGAAGAAAAACAGTAATCTCCAGTGTGAGTCTCTCATCACCCCTCAAAGAATGGTGAGCTGTTCTTGTCAGCTTTCCCACAAGTCTCTTGACACCAGAGTTGAGTTTATATTGGGGGTTACTTCTTAAACATGACGAAATTACTGACTCCCCTCAAAGCTGCTGGTTGTTCTAAGGAAATAATTTTGAAAAGTTAAGAGGCTGTGTATCAGTAGGCAGGACCAACTGAAGATTGAACTTTCTTCCCATTACTTGTTAACTCATTGTCAGATTGGAGCCATCATCAACTTGATTTTTTTTTTAAGGTTTGTTGTATCTTAGACCTTCTGTCCTCCATACTTTCTTCTCTACTTTTTTGTGCTCTAAAAATATTTTTTCCAACTTAGTCTGCAGAAGAATTCATAAAAAGGAATTTTAACGGTATGTTTTACATATCTACACAAAAAGCCCTCCCTCCACTTTCTGTTCTTCTAAGAAAGGCCACATCAAAACAAAACACAACTCATGTTCCAAAAGGAAAGTGAGAAATTTATTCTAAGCCAGATTTGAGTGAACATAGCCTAGGAAGGAACATGGATTCAGGTTACCCTGAATGACACATTCTGCTGTGGAAGTTATTGCAAAAACTTTGATGGTCACAGAACAAAAATTCAGTCATAAATGCAGCCCCCACCTACATGAATGGGGTCCTTGGGAAGGAGGGTTATGACAGGAGGAGACCATTGCTAAAGGTCTGGGATACTATCTGATGGTATTTTTAAGCTTCAAGGTATAGAGTAATCTGCTATGTTTCATCCCAAAGGTTTTACCTGATATGGAGGAGGCATGGTAAATAGTTACTAAAGGAATTCTGATTCCCAGTCTGCAAAATTACAAGTCTCCATGATGAACAAGTTCTAATCAATTTGTAGAATCTATGACGCAGATGTGTTTTTCTGTGCAATGTCAGTTAATACCTAGGAGGCCATTGGGGGAAGCCAGTGTTTTTACTCTACCTTAGAATTTAAAAGAATTCATCAACTCCGATAGTTAGTAGATCTCCTTGAAGTATGAAAGCAACATGGTTACAAATAGTGTGGTGGTCTTGAGAGGAGAAAGTCGGTTTAAGATCAGTTACTTCATGAGATGCTAAGGGAGTCATCAGATTCACTCCCATTGCGGACTGACTGTAAGGCACTCTTAGGACAGGAATGCTGCGTGTAACAGGGCAAGGAAATGTAGAGATTTCTGCAAGGATGTTGAGTTGCATCATAACCTTCATTAAACCAGATGCTCACCTGCCCAAGTGTGTCTCTTCCAGAAAGTTGAGGATGCTCCAGTTCTCAGTGATTGTCCTCATCCCTCAGACCTTTGTCCTTGTTCTTCTCTGCCTCGATGGACCGCTGCACCGCTACCATCCAGTTGGCCTAATCATCACCCTGAGCCTTGCACTGAGATGGGAGTGGTGTAAGGCTCAAGTGTGCACAGCTCCCATCTCAGAACAAGGCTCAGGTGTGCACAGCTCCCATCAGTACAGCTTCTCGTGTGCACCATTCCCATCAAACTCTAGGCTCGGGTGTTTCTGTTTTTCCTCCACTTATGTAAGTGCTTCTTGCTTCCATTCTTTTATCCCTGCTGTGTCCTCAGTAATTGAAGCAATATTAAGGTTTCAAAGGGAAGTCAGTGCAGGGATGGAAAGATGGAAAAGGGGTTAAGAGCACTACCTGCTGGTAACAGAGGGTCTAGTTTTGTTTCCCAGCACACACAACTCCAGTTCCAGAGGATCTGACACTCTTCTGACCTTTGTGGGCACCTGTACATATATGGTGCACATAAATTCAATCAGGCACATACACATGAATGAAACGAAATCCTTCCTGACTTTGGTGTTAATGCCACTAAAAGAATTATGTTGTGAATGTTTAGAAGATGACAGTAGAAAGTCAGGGTGTTTGTGCATGCCTTAGATGCTAACAAAGAGGCCTCTGTTTGCTTCCTGGTCATAGTGCAACCTCAAGTCTATTGTGCTTAGCAAATGTGGGCACTCATCCATTACTTCCTGCAGCTTGATTTGCAGTTGATTAAAGTCATTTCCCTTTGGAGGGAGAAGGTTGTTAAAGTGTGTTTCTGAGAATGAGCTCACTCTCCTGAGCACAATAAGCAGGCACCCCAACAACCTACAGACCAGATACTTATCTCCTGAATATCTGAAACCCTTTTCTTCCAGTGAATGGTTCTTAGGCTTTTAATTTGTCCCCTGCTTAGTGGTTAATCTTGATTGTCAACTTTATCATCAAGATTGAGAGGATCTAGAATCTCCTTGGAAACAAATCTCTAGAGCATCTATGAAGAATTATCTAGATGAGAGTAACTGAGGTGGGACGATAGTCCCAGACTGTATGGGGGGGGGGAGCCAGTTAAGCACCAGCATTTATTCATCGTTACTTCCTGATGCAGAGCAAGTGTGGTCAGCTGCCATAAGCTCCTGCAGCTGTGACTTCCCCATGAAGGTGAATGCTGTTCTTGAATTCTGAGCCAAAGTAAAGCTGTCCATAATGAATACACACCATATCTCAGCATTACGAAACCTGGGACTGGAGAGGTGGCTAGTGGGTGAGAGTGCTTGCTGCTCCTGCAGAGGACCTGGGTTCAGTTCCCAGCACCCACATGGCAGCTCACAACTGCCTGTAACTCCAGTTTTAGGGAACCTGATACCCTCTTTTGGTTTCTACAGACACTGTACACACATAGTGCATATCTCTTTGTGTGTGTGTGTGTGTGTGTATATATATATATATGGGAAGACACTTAAACACAAAAATCTTTAAAAGTGTGAAGCATGCTTTATCTTCATACAAAGAAAAAATTTAAAAATGACTATTTTGAGCAATAAAACATTTTCAGAAGGCTTGGTTATAGACACATCTCAGTGAAGTTAAATACTTAAGAAACATTAAAGGCCTTGGAGTGCTCACTCATTTGCCTTGTAAAGACTGACAGGGTAGCCCATGTCTCTAATTCTAGGACTCTGGGAAAATGGGAGACTGAGGCAGGAGAATTCCTGGGCACTCACAAGTCAGCTAGCCTGGCATATGCAATGGGAAATAGCAAAAAAGATGCTGTCTCAAACAAGGTGGAAGTGGGGACAAGACACCTGAGGTGGTCTTCTGACCTCCATGCTCACACTGATATTTGTGCACCCACACTTGCACACAGAAGAAACATTAAAAGCACTGCAAAAGTAAGTAAAATTACAGTAAGACCTCTCAAGATGTAAGATTAGCACTGTGGCGATAACTCAGTAGTTAAAGGACTAAAGGTTAGTTAAATTGCCACCAAGCCTAAGGATCTGAGTCCTATACCCAGGACTCACATGGTAGAAGGACAGGTTGTCCTTGGATCTCCATATATATATATATATATATATATATATATATATATATATATATATATATATATATGTGTGTGTGTGTGTGTGTGTGTGTGTGTGTGTGTGTGTGTGTGTATACACACATATGTGTATGTGTATATATGTATGTATACATAGGCACATAAACGCAAAGTAAATAGTGAATTTTTTAAGGAAGTTAAGATTACTTTTTAGGGTTTTTTGTTTGTTTTTTGAGACAGGGTTTCTCCGTGTGACAGCCCAGACTCTCCTAGAACTTACTTTGTAGACTAGTCTGGCTACAAACTCACAGAGATCCTCCTGCCTCTGAGTCCTGGGATTAAAGGTGTGCGCCTCCACCGCCTGGCCAAAGTTGGTATTATTTAAACCCAAACAACAATAATAACAGATACCAAATAACAAAACATGTAAGATATAGCCAGAGCAGTACTTGATAAAATGTTATAGCTTTAAGGTTTAATTTTAAAAAGGAAAAAGTAAAATTGAACAAAGACTGAAGAGACAAAACAACCCAGAAGGAGCAGCTTAAGGCCAAAGTAAGGAAAGGAGATAAGAACCTAAAATTAGACTCCGGTAAACTGGAAAATAAGCATATAACGTTTTAGGTCTCAACCTGGAACAAGAGGCTAAGGTGCCTATTAACATCAGAGCAGATGTACTGGCTAGCACACCCTGCCTCCCACCCTAAAAGAGTCCCAGGGGCTGGACCACCCTCTCCGCAACTGCTCTTCTCTATATAATCCAGCCATTTTTGGTACATTGAGCCTCTTTGTATTTTGTCCTCTTAGCTCCTACTCACCCCAAACACACACACACACACGGTCTGGCTCAATCTGCTGGTCACGTCTACTCTGGACTCTTCCAGATGTCTCTGTGTCTGTCTCTGGCTGTGTGTTCCCTCATGTTCATCTCCACCATACCTAGGAGGAGTATATGTCCTTTTTATTTCTATTTTTCATTCACAGTGTGGAAGACTGGGCTTTCCAGGTATCTATTCAATGCCGTCTTTAGAGAAACTGACTTTGCTTTCTAGTGCAAACCATTCTGTTTGCAAATAATGGTCCATAGCGTTCAGTTTCTTGTCTCTTTCTCCACATGGTTCATTTCCATGTAACAAAACTACTGCATAGATAAAAAACAAGATTTCACTAATAAAGTTCTTGCTGTTTTGTATGAATGAATGGAACAGAAAAGGGTGTTCTTGTTTCATATTTCACACTTTTATACATACAAGTGGACACAGTGCAAGGGGGATGGGGTGGGGATCAGAGAAAAAAAGTACAGACGAGATTGGGAACCAGAGGGGGAAGGAGGGAGGGAAGGAGAGAGAGAGAGGGAGGGAGGGAGGGAGGGAAGGAGAGAGAGAGAGAGAGAGAGAGAACATGCTCATGTGTAAAATGCTGGTATAATGTACTCTTGCATGAGGAAGTCAGAGGTCAACCTTGGGTATCATTCCTCAGACATAATCCAAAAGTCTATTTATGGTGGCAAGGGGAGGGGACCAGTAAGCTAGGCTGGTTGCCATGGAGCAGGCACATGCCAGCGCACTTAAAATCCAAACAACCAACCCTGGTTTCTAAAGGTCAAATATAGGTCCCATACATACCAGCCCAGATTTGTGTGGTGTTGGCCATCAAACTCGGGGTTTTGTGCATGCTTCACAAGTACTCTAGCAATTGTGCTTCATCCCCCAGCCGATCATTAGTTTTGAGGCTGATTTTAAACATAGGGAGTTTGCCTTGTTTGAGAACATCACCCACTGTCTCTTGTCTATTAAACAGGGTTCTGATGTTCACGAAATTCCAGGCAGTAACTCGATGTGTACAACTTTCTAATCCCTCTCTGAAGAGCTGCCCTGGGTCCCTGCCAGAACAGACATTTCTGACTCACCTGCCCACTCAACCTTTCTGACGTTTTTATCCTGTTATTGAATGTGAAGAAAGGGCATCCGAGGAAACTGTTTTGTGTCAGTTGTTCCCACTTGGAGAGGCAGGATGAGGGGACTGGGCCATTTCCGTCATGAAGTGTCCTTACGCATTGCCTTGAGCCACACTTCTTTTGATGATTGAGATAATCTGCTTGTCAGCAGAACTGGGGTGTCAAGTTAGCACAATCAAGACACACTGAGCTACTTTAAAGGAGTCTTAGCATTGGCATTCAGGGACTGAGGCTATATCTCAGATATATCACACCTGAGTGTGAACACCTCTATAAAAAGCCAAGTGTAGCCCCAGGCAGCTTTAACCTCAGTGTGGGGGTAGGGGTAGAGAAGCCTAACAAATCATTGAGCTCCAGGTTCAGTGAGAGACTGTGTCTCAAGAGCAATAGAGGAGAGAATCCTGCCCACCTGATATGGTGTCTTCCCATGTGTATGCACACACATACACATGTATACATATACTGCACATGATTGCCATTTAATTCTTTGAAACTCCTTTATGAGGACTGGCAAGGTGGCTTACTGGATAAAAACACTTGATATGTGTGCATAGTATCCTAAGTTTGATCCCTGGAACCCATGTAAAGAAAGAAGTTGGTAGCTAACCTCCACATACATGTGTGTTACCAGTGCCTGCCTATACATGACATGCACACACAGAATAATAAATGCCCCTTTGAGAGGCTTGAGGTACACATAGTGGAAGAGAACTTCTTAGATAACACAGGGCCCTGCATTTGATCCCTAGCACTGAAAGAGAAACCAATATGGAAATAATACAGTAATTACTAGGAAGCCTGAGTATTGATTGGGATTTGTGCTCGTTTTACTTCACTGGAACTGTGGCTCTTCCTCCAGCTAACTGGGCCTCAGCAAAGTAAGTGGTTTGGTAGTAACTGAGAGACAATGTTCCCTCAAACCTCAGAGAGGCTAGGATTTCATAATGGGCTTAGCAGCTGCAGGATTTTAACAATGCACCCAGAAATACACATCACAGTTGGATCGAGATTGTGAATGCTAGAATCTTTAAATAAGGGATGGGTAGAAGTGCTACATTTTGTTGAGGACAGAATGAAAGGCTGAATGTAAATGTGCTTTGAACACGAAGCCCTGCCTATATGGAAGAGTGAAATACCATTTTCAACAGCTTCCTATTTCCTAAACAAAAATGAGTATTCTGTACCCATGATAGCCCAAAGAGAACATATGCTTGAGAAAACATTTTTCTCGAGAGTGTGTAAGAATAGAAGTTCAGTCCCACCCCTTTAATCTGAGACTTCGGCTCAGGACAGAATTGGGCATCCATCTATTCCTCCTGCATCCTGGGTCTATTTCCTTAATCTGTTCCCTGGACCTTCAGATCTGCTTTGATGACTTCTTGTCCATAGGGCAAAATCATAACTCTCTATTGGGGCTGCCAGAACAAGGCACCCTGCTTGACCTTCAGCCCTGCAGCTTCTTCCCACCACAGGACTCATGAAGTCACCATGCCTGATATCTGCCACTACTGGCTGCACCTCATCGTCTCCCATCAGCACTTCAAGCAGTTGCCATATCACCTTCCCAAGAAAGCCTTCCTAGGATGCTTCAGCTAACAGTCGTGCCTGTTCCCAGCTCTCTGTGTGCACTTGACTCTTAAAAGAATGTGACTATTTAATAGTCATAAACTAAGTTCTCTGAGACCAAGTTCAGGTTTATCCCCTGGTCCCTAGCAGACAAGAGCTCAATAAATAAAAAGAGTACCAGGTCCTGCCAACAGGGGCCACATGTGCACCAAAACTACAAGGGTGCCCTGAATCACTGGGAGGTACTATGTGTACCTGGGCATCATCCTCCACACATGCTCTGGTGTGAGGAAACTGCTATTATTCCCGGCAAGAAGCTCTCACGTAAGATGGTAGGCTATGTCACACATCTGATAAAGTGGATTGTGGGAGGCATTTCTATGAAGCCGCAAAAGGAGGAAAGATAATTATGTTCCTGAGGTCTTAGATCATTGAGGTAGATCCTGAAACCAAGGAAATGGCTGGAACTTCTGGATTCTGAGAGTCTAGCCCGTCTGCGGCCTACAGTTGGGAAAAATTTCAGAACACCATGTGGAGCTGTCTGAATCTTTCCTGCTACTCTGCAATATTTTCAGCAAACCAACAAAAACAACGTAAAAAAAAAAAAAGGACACATAGTATTAAGCATTTTCCTCTTTCCTTGGTCCTCCTTTGAGACACGGTACTCTGAGAGGAGTAGACCCACGATGATAGACTGTTTTCATCAGTGACAATACCCACTTAGAGGGCAATGCCATCATTAGATGCCTGGTTTGTGGACGAGATGGGTAAAGAAATGAGCAGTGCTGGAGAATGAAGGACCCAGCTTCTCCGGGCCCAGGGCTGGTTCTGCATGCCGTTTACCTGTTTAGAGACCCTGCTTGGAAACAACGTCTTCCCAGTAGTTCTTTTGGATTGGAGCCCCACACATGAGAACCAAAGGAAAAAAAAATCAAGTAGTCATGGAATAATTACCTGAGAATGACCAGAAAAATCATAAGCCTAGACTAAATTAGCTTACTATAACTAACTGTGAGAAAGGGATTCCCGTCTGTGTGTGTGTGTGTTTTATTGCACTCTTATTAAATGTATTTTTTCTGGCCTATGTGTGTGTATGTGTTCACACCTATATGCATACAAATGTGTGCACTTGCATGCAAAGGCCCAAAGTTAATGTTAGCCGTCCCTCTCAATGGCTCTTCATTTTATTTACCTACACAGAGCCTCTAACCATGCATGGAACGCAGCAATTCTGAGTAGTCTAGGTAGGTAACCAGTTTACCCTGGATCAACTGTCCCTCCTGTGTGTTGGGATGACAGGTGAGCTACCAGGACTGTGAGACTTCTGCCTGAGTTCTGAGCATCCAAACGCTGGACTTTATACAACCACAGACTTGCTCAGTCCAGTGTGATGGAGGCATTTCTCAATTGAGATTCCCTCTTACCAGATAAACCTACCTTACATCAAGCTGATAAGAAATGAGGCAGTACACTGCTACACCGCCATCATACAGACCAAATCCTTTCATTCTGGAAGTCTCAGTGCAAAAGATTGAGCTTTGTGGTGTGTTTCAAGCTCACTGGCTGGTCCTCCTTGGCACCATTGCTCATGCTTCCTAAGGCACTAACATGGCCCCAGGTTCAGGCTTGAGCCCTCAGTCTTCTCAGAGTGAGTTCATCTGGAGACATGGCTGTATTTACCAGTCATTAGCCCAAGAATTCTGGGATGTCCAGCTCTAGCTTTAGACCTCTCTCCTAACTCCCAGGCTTGCCTGACCAACAACACCCCCTTCTTCCAGCTACACTGGCTGTGGTTCTGATCTTTTCCCATTTTCTCCTCCAGGTCATATCATTCCTAGCGCATCTCCTTCCTATCTCTTATGATATCACCATACTACCCTGTCCCCCTTCTTTACCCCCAACCCTGCCTGCTGGAAGACCTAAATGGGATATAGGAAGTCGAGGAACAAGACATCTGGGTGCGCATCCCTCTGTTAGGAGAAATGGTTTCCTCTACTGAGATCAGTGCTTCCTGGTGCCAGTTACTCCTTTTCAGACTGCTAGAAGGCCAATCCACTCTCCTCCTGTCCATTGTCCCTAAGGGCTGGAAGTGGAACTGGTTGTACTTCGGCTTGTCCTGGGGTCATCCTGTGTTGGTCTCCTTGCCCACTTTGCTCAGTTACTTAGTGTAGTATGCATCTGGTTTCGACAGACCTCAAGTTGTGTATAGGTCAGTAGTTGGAATATAGTAGGCAACCCTAAAAGGTATAGTTAGGATTTGTTAAATATTGATCTAGCTAATGGAAGCAACCCCATTTTTACTTTATTTTTTAAACAGGCGTATTATGGAGCCCAGGCTAGACTCAGTGCAATTCTTTTACTTGAGGCCTGAGTCCTGAGACTATAGGTATTGCCGCCATGTTTGGCAGGGGACCCTCTGTGCTCTCATGATTTTTTTTTTTTAATTTTGAGACAGGGTTTTTCTGTGGGCTTTGGAGCCTGTCCTGGAGCTTGCTCTGTAGACCAGGCTGGCCTCGAACTCAGAGACCTGCCTGCCTCTGCCTCCCGAAGGCTGGGATTAAAGGCATGCGCCACCACCACCTGGCGTGAATTTAAACTTTTGATAGATAAATCTCTCACCTGACAGTACTTTACATTTAATACAATTTTAACCTTCCTAGCAGCAACTCTTTCTCGGTTAATATTCTAATTCTTTGACTTTTAGTGTGGTTTCCTCTAGAGTGTAAAAGGTGAAGATTTGAAAGGACTGTTTTTGGCTTTTGAGTTGTTTTTTAGCTCAATGAAGTTTGCAAAAGAACTGGGAGACTTACACGAGCAGCTGTTATGTGACCCCGAGGAGGAAATATGCATTTTAAAAACAGCAAAGTATAAACAATGAACTTACTGGGAGGTCGATTTGAGCGGAGGAAGAGGAAGGCTGGGAATAAGGCTGAGACAGGGGAATATTTCACACCCGCTCGAAAGAGCTAAGCATTTTTCCTGATGCCTTTCAAAGAAGTTTTAGCCATTTTTGGAGAGGAGACGATCATGGCTATTTATGAGCACGGCGTTGCTAGGTGACACCATGGGATGAGCACCATGCTAACTAACCTATCACTCAACTGACTTTCAGAACTAACACAGAGGGGGCGTACGGGGCGGGGACAGAGCCCAGGGAGGCATTCCGAGGTCCTGGAATGAGAAGCCTCTTGAATGAGTGGAGCAGCTTTATCAAACCCTTTGCTTTTTTCCCTCTCCATTCCAGTAGTAGAATCTATTCAGGGTCTTGGGTCCAACTTACCCCTTGCTCTCTCATTAGGGTCCCTTGTTACTAACAACTTTTTTTTCCCTGTCATGACATTTGGCCTCCTCTGGGAGAAAAGCAGATCTTCTTCCTCCAGAAGCCAAGTTGGGAAGTCACTGGGGAGGAAGCCGAGAAGCCAGACTCCCCATGCAGTAAGTCTGAGAACAGCTTCTTCTAAGTTTGTATACCAGCAGCGTGGGAATGTGAGGGAGGCCATGCATGGGGCTGGAGTGAAGAAGCCAGGATCGGTACAGTGAGTGACAGGGCTGCCTTCCAATCAACTGACCATCTGCCCAGCACATGTTAGAAGCAACCTAAGTATGTTTTTAGTCATCCTGTGTTACAAGTTCTTGGGAAAACATAAACCACCATTTTGAAATGCATCCTCAGAAGAGTAGGCTCCTAAGGTATATTTGCCTCTAAGCATTTATGCAGCTTGTTACTCCGCAGGCTCCCATGGCTAGCTAGAACCAATGAGTGGCCACCTGGGAGCAGGATAGTCTGTAGTTATTATGTCTCAGTTCATTCCCACCTCTGGGACACAAACTTGACCACAATTCTAAGGCAGACGCTGAGCCACATTGAAAAAGCACTTGTTGGAAACAGAGGGCTTTCCACCCACACGTTACTGTGAGTTAGTGGCGAGTCTACTGCACCTCCTAGCGGCTGTAACTTCCTTTTGCTCTCTCGTCATTGCCCTTGGAGGGACCAGTCTATGGATTCCCTCTTGTGCTGTCACGGGCTTCCCTGCGGGTACCTCTGCCATTCTAACAACCTTATTATAGCTCTCTACTTCAGAGAAGTTGTCCTTGGAGACTAGTTCTCAAATGCCACTCCTGCTGGAACCACTGGCAATCACCTTGCCATTGTAAAGGATATTTCATCACAACCACTGAGTGAAAGGCCGCTCTCAGGGGGACTTTTAGAAAGCTGGATCCTTTCCTCCCCATGAGACCGTTGCCCACCTAGGCAAGCTGCTTGCTTGGCAAGGAGGACCACGGCTGCTTCTACCCCTGCTTCCCTTCCCCTGGCTGGGGTCTCATCAACGCTGTCTGCAGTGGCCCTGTATTAACTGAAGCCAGATGCTAGCTTTTTGTTTTGTTTTAAGTCAAAGTCTCAATCCAGGCCGGCCTTCAAGTGGCTACAAAGCTGAGGATGACTTTGAACTTGTGCTCATCCTGCCTCCCTTTCCAAGGGCTAGAATACACGATGGCCAATTTTTTATTTATTATTTACACAATATTCTGTCTGCATGTATACCTGCAGACCAGAAGAGGGCACCAGACCTCATTACAGATGGTTGTGAGCCACCATGTGGTTTCTGGGAATTGAACTCAGGACCTTTGGAAGAGCCATCTCTCCAGCCCCCAACGATGGCCAATTTTTATGCATCGCTGAGGATCAAACCCAAGGCCTGGTGTGTGCTGGACAAGCTGACTGAGCTATGTCCTCAGCCCCGGGTGCCAGCACTCCACAAAGCTCTCGCTCTTCTTCATGTGCTAACTTCCAACAGGGTGAGGTGGTTTCTTGCAAGCTCCACAAAGACGCCAGCGAAGCTAGAAGTGAGTAAATGAACCACAGCCTGCACCGCAGCTGATGTGTTTAAATCCATTACAAATCCTGGCTTTGCTGACTAGGTTCCACTGCCCAGCCTTTGTCTAGTAGACGAAGTTTGGCTTGCTCATATGTCTCTGCCTTGTTGCTGCTGCTCCACTTTCAGTCATTTATTGCTTATTCTTCATGTCGTGATGTAAGTGTGGACTCCTGCTTCCTCAAGGGCTTTAAGCACACCATTGGTTATCACCACCATTGTGATTTGTTCTTTTATCCCAAATTTTGTCCACATGAACCCGTGCCAATAGTTTCCATCACAGGCCCATCAGGGATCATGTGCCTTCCGTCCTCTGAGGATTTCCTTACTATCTGGCACCATGACTATCCCAGGCTGGTTTCAGCATTTCCCATCCCAGTCTCCAGTTTGCATCAATGGAGGCCGCTGTTAGACAAAGGCGCTAGATGTCAGCTGCTCCTGAGGGGTTGCAGCTGTCTGCCTTTTCAGGGCACAGGTGTTCACACATGCACACACACATGCTCATACATTTACATCCATTGGTCAGTGTGGTTGAATGTCTATTATCTTTAAATCCATCTGTCTACCTGTTTTGAAAACACATAAAAAAAAATCACAAGCTCATTTTTAAAATTTATTTTAGACTTGTTTATTATTATTATTATTTGTGTGTGTGTAGATATTTAATGCCACGGAGAACAAGTGGAGATCAGAAAACGGCTTTCCAGGGTCTGTTCTCTCTCCACCATGAGACCTGGGAATTGAACTCTGGTCATCAGGCTTGCACAGTGAGTTCCTTTACCTTCTGGGCCATTCCCCAGTCTGAAGCAAGCTCATTCCCATAGCTTCTTCTCCAGTCTGCAACTGTAGGGCTCTGGCCTCCCCTTTCCTGTGTTTATACCTGCCCTTCAGCAGTGAGAAAGTGACATCCACCAGCCAGTGCTCCGTCTTCCTCCATCCCACTCAGCTCCCTGTGGCCCTCTGCCCACCATTATGCTGTTCTCACTGGTATAACTTACAAACATGGTCCCCTAACACCCCTCGGGGTTACTGAGTGCATCTTATTCTTTCCATCCTCTAACCCTCAAAACCCTTTACATTGAAGTCAGATGGATCTAGGGAGGGTCAGAAAAGATGGGAAAGGTGGAATCAGAGGGGGAATGGGCGGGAAAGAAGAGGGGGGTGGTTAAAATTCCTTTAAAAAAGAATCCACAGAAATAGTTATTTTTTAGCCTCTCCCTTCAGTAGCTTATGAGGATATATTCAAATGTTTCTGAATTCTCAGATGCAAAAACTACAAATGTTCTTTGACTTGTGTTGGTATTATGTCCTGATGAATCCATTCTAAACCGGAACTATGCTGTTGAAAATACATCTGGCCTATGCTTATCATCATTTAATCCAGCCTAACTCAGTTTATGCAGAACTCTTACGCTAGCCTGGAGCTGGCAGACCTTAGAGAGCATAAACATGTTTTAGAATAAAATGCTAAATATCTCACGAGATATGCATGTTCAGATGAAGACCAGGATGGTTGTTTCAATACTCAGTGTTGTTAGCTTGACCGAATCTAAAATTACGTAGGAGGTGGGCCTATTATATTGATTATATTAATTATATTAATTGATACTGGAAGAACTGTTTTAATTACAGGCGGGATCATCCCCCTGGGCAGGGGACCGAGTTGTATAAGATGGAGAGAATGAACTGAGCACTTGCTCGTGAGCCTTCCTTCCTCTGCTTGCCACTGTGGATGCAGGGCACTGAGCTGAAACAAGCCCTTACTCTAGCTACAGCTTCTCTGTCGAATACTTGATTACAGCAACAGAGGAGAAACTCATACAGTATGGTGGGGTAGGCGTTTGATGGACAGTTCCTACTGAATGTGCTTTGCCCTCATGACAATGTAAATTAGGGACTGACTGAAGAGCAGGTGACGGTTGCCCCGAAGGACTGTGGTTGGCACGGAAGACTAGTCATCCAGACAGTAAAGAATGACGGAGTGGGGGGGCAGAAGAAAATAATGGATTTATGTACCTTTTGTTTTAAAAAATGGAAAGTTGGGAAAAGTATGAGCTCCAAATATTGATTGGACAGTGAGATCTGCAGAAGAGCTGGTCGCCTTACATAGGAATCAAGTTAACAGATAGTATTATTCAGCCCTTAAAAACCTAAGCCTTGGGGAAATGTGTGAAAGAGCTTTGCAGATGCCTGAGAGAAATTGAAGGCAGAAGACCCTACCGGACATCCTGGTGTGTTTTCATCCAGGAAGTCTTCCCTAGGCAACACCTTCAAGTCTACCCAAAGAGCTGATGACTCAAAACTCATTTCATGTGTGAATATGTGAGCTCCAGCCTCAGAAGTGACCCCACCCTGCATTTCAGTTTCAAATGTTGCCAACATGATTAAGCTATAGAAATTGGCAATCCAAAACATAATGAGGAACCTTTACATTCTTTCCAGCTGTATTCAAATTTATATTCTGAAATACTCAATTCAGCAGCATGTTCAGTTTCTCTAAACCAAAAGAGCATACAGAAGATGCTTTTCTATTAAGAGACTATTTTAAAAATCTTTACTGGAAAGCTTTTGCTATATTAATATGCCAGAAATGATTCACAGAGACTAGCGCAGCAATGGCCTGACCTGAGTTGTGATGTTCGAACTTATTGCTGGCAATCTGAATGTCTTAGCTTCCGTCCTACTGCCGTGATATTGTGCCTCCCAACAAAAGTAGCCTAAGAAAGGAAGGACTCACAATCCCAGGTGACAGTCCATCATCAATCAAGGCGACAGGAACTTGAAACACCTGGACACATCACATTCTCAGTCAAGAGCAGAGAGCAGTGGACTGCTGCCTGCCTGCCTGCCTGCCTGCCTGCCTGCCTGCCTGCCTGCCTGCCTACCTGCCTACACTCGGCTGGGTCTCTCCCCTTCAAGCCCAGCCTAGGAAACGATGCGGTTCACATGCACAGTGGGTCTTCCAACTTCAGCTAACCCAATTAAGAACAGTCCATCACAGACCTGCTCACTCGCCAATCTAGACATTTTCTCATTGAGATTCTTTCTCTGGGTGATTCTGCATGTATCCAATCTACAAGGAAAATTAACCATTACAGTGAAGAACTTAAAAATTACATAGAGTGGGAAGTTGCTCTTCAGTTAAATTAGGGGCAGGTAAACTATGGCCGTTTGTAAAACTGACTGTAATAAAATTTAGGGCACAGCCATGCCTGTTTGCTTATGCATGGTCTGGGGTTACTTTCTGCCATGATGATGTCACTTTGTAGGTACAACAGAGATCATAAGTGCCCTAGAAGACTCAAATATTTACTCTGTCATTTTATAGAAAAGTTTGCCACGTTCTCTCTGAATTAGTGGATGCAAGTTTATCTGTTGTTTGTCCTGGAATGTTTTAATGATGAAATTTACAAACTCTGTGTCAATCTTTATGGGTAACTGCTTGGAGAAATTAGGTCAGTAGTGAGTATTTGAAAGTAAGAAGAAACTGGTCTGACTACAATCAGGCAGCCACCATGGAAAGGAGTTGTTCGCTGTGACCCAGATGATGCAGAAAGGCTCTGAGAATCGCAAGCACAATGAGGTGTTTGAGACACTCCATACAACATCAAGGGCTTCTCTAAAGGTGGGCGAGGCAGACATCTCCAGAGGGCCACCAGCTGTCTTTAGTGTGGTGAATTTTGTACAAGTGACACCTGTTTAAAGTTACTTTAGCCTTCACGTGTCTTCGACAGCCAGTGCCAAAGCACTTGAAGCTCTGCGTCTGTCACCAGCATGCGGAATGCTCATTCTCTCCACAACTCTCCTGCTACCTATTTCCTCTCTGCTCCTCTCCTCCCCTTTTTTTCTCCTCCACTGCTGTGGGACAACTGTCTATACCCTGACACTTGTATTTTAAGTAAACGCTCACTGTCCAGTAGCCAGGAAGGAAGTATAGGCAGGGTGACCAGGCAGGAAGTAGAGGTGGGGCAAAGAGAATTCTGGGAACATGGAAGTTTCAGTCTGCAGTAGTCACCCAGATACAGAGGAAGCCAGTCACAGAGCAAGCAAGATGTGACTGCCTCGCTGAAGTAGGTACCAAGCCATGTGGCTAACACAGACAAGAATTATGGGTTAATATAAGTTATAAGAGTTAATAAGAGCCGGGCAGTGGTGGCGCACGCCTTTAATCCCAGCACTCGGGAGGCAGAGGCAGGTGGATCTCTGTGAGTTCGAGGCCAGCCTGGTCTACAAGAGCTAGTGCCAGGACAGGCTTCAAAGCTACAGAGAAACCCTGTCTCGAAAAAAAACAAAAAAACAAACAAACAAACAAAAAAAAAGAGTTAATAAGAAACCTGGGCTAATAGGCCAATGCGTTTATAATTAATGTAGACCTCTGTGTGATTTCTTTGGGACTTAACGACTGCGGGAACGGGGCAGGACAGAAACCTGAGTCATCACTCCACTCTGGATCTCTGTCCATCTCTTCATGCCTCAGTCTAAACATTTCCCTCTGATCCACATCCAGTTTACACGGTTTCTGAAGCTCTGCCTAATTTGGTGTTCAGTCCACTTACTGAAGTCTTCCTTGTATTTCCCCCTGATTTTGAGTATTTTATGCTTCCTGAACCTCTGTCAATATTCGGAGTTGTCTTTTAATTACTTGGGCATGTTAGCCATATGCATTTTAAATTCATTGCGAATAACCACTTTGATTCCTGTCACAGTTCTTCTATATTTGATTATGTTTTCTGTTCTTGAGGAGCAAGTATTCTTTGATGAGACTATCATTGATCAGATTGTCTCAATCTCTGGCTTATGTGCTCCTCTTCCAACAAGGTAGCCTTTGCTTACATAGAAGTGGAAGCAATGAGGAGGAGGAGTTAGAGATCACCTTGATTCACATAGATATTGGAAAGATCAGAAACTGGACTTGAGTTCTTGAGAAGGCTAATCCAGCTGTGAGAGTTATTGTTGTCTGTGTGACAGAATGGAGAATCACTGGAGAGATGGGCCCCTGGACATACCTATGGGGGGCTATGTTGTTTATGTTATTTGATGTGGGAAGACTACCCACTGTGGTCCTGAACAGAACAAATGGGGAAGAGAAGGTGAGCAGGAGCACACACTCACCCGTCTCTGATTCCTGATTGTGATGATGGGACGGCTGCTTTGTGCCCCAGTTGCCACGCCTTCCTCACCATGATGGACAGCATCCTGGAACTGTGAGCCAAAATAAACCTTCCTTCTCCTGAGTTGCTTTGTTGATATTCTACCACAGCAACAGAAAAGCAGCTGCATTACTACGGATTCTCTAGAGGAACAGAACTCACAGAATGAACATATATATACATACATACACAAGATTTATTAGAATAGCTTACAGGATGTGGTCCATCTAGTCCAACTATGGCTGTCTACCAGCAAAAGGTCTAAGAGTCCAGTTCCGTCCACAAGGCTGGATGTCTCGGATGGTCTTCATTGCACACTGGAATCTTGAAGAAGTAGGCTCCGATGCCAGTGAAGGAATGGACTTGTGGTCAGGAGAGCGACCAAGAGCAAGCAGGCAAAAGGAGAGAGCTTCCTTGTTGTGGGAATTCATTGTGCTAGTAGTTTTTGGAGTACCTGCCTTGGGGCACAATCTGGGGACATACATGATCCCTTTTAAGAGGAGGGGGGGCTCCCTTGTGCTCTCGTGTGGTGGTCTGCTCTGGTTGTGCCCCCAGAGCAGAGAACTGCGGTGGCACTCTCTCTCTCTCTCTCTCTCTCTCTCTCTCTCTCTCTCTCTCTCTCTCTCTCTCTCTCTCTCTCCCTATTGTTGTTCATGAGTGTTCCCCAGGAAATGTGTGATATCCCTTTATTGCGGACTCTCATGGACTCACTTACCCGGCTTTACACTTCTTTCTTCCATATCCTCCATACAGGCCACCAGCAGAAGGTGCGGTCCAGATTAAAGGGGATCTTCCCACCTCAAAAAATCTGCATCAAAGATGTATCTTTTCACCTCAAAAAAAAAATCTGCATTAAAATCTTCCCACTTAAAATGGTTTAATGAGGGAAAAAATCCCTCACAGGTGTACCTAACTGCTTAGGTTTCAGTTCATTCCAGACGTAGCCAAGCTGACAACCAGCATAGCCATCACTGTAACTAAGCCAGCAGCTTACCACCAGGCTCTCTTGCCCCAATACCACGGTCAGCAGAGCGGAGAGCTTGTTGACCTTTTCTGCCTGGTTCTTTTTAGAGGGTCTAACTGCAGAGCCCGATCCCCCATCCCTGCACTCAGTGAACTTCCTGATTTATTCAGATCTAAATTTCTTGCACTTTTTTTTTCCTTTAAACAATTATAGAGGAAAATACTTCTGACACAAACCAGTCCAACAAAGCTAGCAGGATGAAGTATGAATACTTTTATTTCATAAAAGGTCCAAGATCAAACATATTCGCTATTTTTGCTGTTTTCTCCATCATGTAGTTGTGAATAGTATGCTCTTAACCTCTGAGCCATCTCTCCAGCCCCCTCATAGTGTCTCTTAACAGCAATAAAAACCGTAACTAAGACATTCTTCAAACCCTCCCATGCCCGCCTAACTCCTATGAACTCTTCGATGCTAGGCTAGCCCCTATGAACTCTACCTACACAACCCTTAACCAGTAGGACTCATAGCTTTCTAATCTAGGTAAGTTTTCTAGCTGAAAAATAAATTACAGTAGTCTTGAAACCATCTGCTAAAAATAAAACAATATAACATCTTCACATGATTTGCCTAACAGCAGCATAAATGGAAGTTTACTCAGTTCTCCGCTATACTTGCACCCCTGACCCCTGAAGACCTTGGCATTGGCATAGCTGGGATTTACAGAAACAAGGCTCATAGTTGTAATTTAATGAACATGGCCAAAGATGAAGTTTTCACATTTGAGTTTACATATCTTTTTTTTGATTTTTTCTAATTATAGCAGCTATTAGCATCAAGTCTAAAAATAAATTGAGTGTGGGACCAGATATCTGAAGCACATTCAGGGACTTACTCATTAACAGTTTGCTGAGGAAATAAACAGTGATGTTGTGCTGTGTGAATGTTTTTGAACGTTCTCTTTCTAACGTGTTACTGAGAACACACACAGTGAATGAATATTGTAGTTTACAAAAGAACATGGATACACAAGGACTGGACCTCAAAAAGTATTGCTGATGGGTATATGACCAAAATCCTCAAATACTGCTTCCTTTGAGATGTATCAGAGGCAGTATACACTGAAAAATATTACGATTCATATTTCCAAGACAAAATAAAACCCCAGACTGTTAAAAACAAAACAAAACCCAGAAAAACAAAACTGGGTTAGTGTCCATTTTAACTGCAGAGTCAAACACAAATTGAAACTTCTGATTCAAATGACTTCTCTTCTTTGTTTCAGGTGGGTACCGTAGTTTCTGCAAAGCTCCCTGGAGGCCAAAGCCTCTTCAGCAATTCTTTCAGCAGTTGGAAGTACACATTCCAGGTCTTTTCTGTAGGAGCGGGCAACGACCATATTTTACCTGTTTTTTGACGGCTGAAAACTGAGCATCTCTCTGGTTTGCACTTGTCCCCTCATCCTTCTGGATGTCCCCAAGGAAATTCAAATATCCAGCAAGCCCGTCCTGGGAGGCCAACCTGGTTAGTCCTTTGGAATTGAGTGGTCCTGATGATGAGGCCGGTGAGAGGTCCTCCTCAGTGCTTTTCGTCACTTTGCTGTTCCGGTTCTTCTCTGTTCTTGTAAATTCTCTGAGCCAATAGTCTGCAAACAAAATGTTTTTCTGCCTAATTGAGCTGGGGTATTTTTGATGCTTGCATCCAAAGACCTTAAGACTTACACTGGTGTGGGCAGAGACTGCTTGTTCATTTCCTGGAGCCCGGATGCGAATAATCACACAGAAACTGTATTAATTATAACACAGTTTGGCCTACTAGCTCAGGATTCTTATTAACTAACTCTTACATCTTAAATTGGCCCATTTCTATTAATCTGTGTATCATCACGAGGCTGTGGCCTACTGGTAAAGGTGGTGGGGCATCTGTCTCCTTCTGCAGCTACATTGGCATCTCTTTGACTCTGTCTACTTTCTGTCTCTGTTCAGATTTCCCACCTGGCTTTCCTCTACTGAGCCACTGGCCGAAGCTGCTTCTTTAATAGCATACAGAGGGGAATCCCACATCACACTGCCTCATGGCAATTCTGTTGCTGTTTGTTTTGTTTTAAAAATATTACGCAGAGAATAATTAAGTATTTTTGAGCCCACATTGATAGGCGCTTCACCACCCGACTAGGTACATGTTCTGCATGTGGACCAGTTGTGTGATTGGCCAACTCCTTCCTGTGATCTCTTTATAGTCAGTCTGCCGGCTCTCCTGTGTGGGTCTCACCTTGAAGTCAGTCTGTAGTTTAATAGCCATCCATTATTCCATTCACCCTCCATGTCTTTGGAAGTTTGATGAGGATCAGATCCGCGCATACGCAGCTAGGCAATTACGCCATGCTGTTCAAAACCAGCATGGAGGGGGGGGGTGGTTTTCCTGAACTGTATTTTCTTGAATATCTCCTATGTCCTTATCTGCCAGGATGCTGAGGCTTTAGTCACCTGACTCCTCTACCCATGGGACCAGTGGGTGAAGACAACGGGGAGAGGGGACAAGGGAGTAAGAGAGAAAGTGAGAGACAGGGAGGGGTGATTGATTGCCTCATCCTCTTGAAACCCCGTCTCCCTGTACTGAAAAAGAAGGTTCAGCCTCCATCATCCCTGCCATGGCATTGCAGGTGTGAGAAAGCAGAAGGGCAGAAGAAGACAGCATCCTCTCTCAGTTTTGGCAGTTCCCGTTTCTATTTCCGGGCCAAGCATAGAAGACTCTTTTGTTTGTTTGTTTTTGTGTTTAGCTCTCTCTGGTTACCCAGTACTTATTCCCCATGGTTGAAGCCTTTCTTAGGTTCACCCTCGAGGGTACCAGACAGGAAAAACAAAAACAAAAAACTAGTAAGCACTGCATTGGTGATACCTAGAATTTTGATCATCTTCTGTCGGCCCATTCTCCTCTACCTTCTAATTCTCTGCAGCCCACAACCCTAAGTTCTATAGTGGGAAACTCGCTGAGCCTTTGTTGCACTCTTGTGCCAGAAAGAAACGGAAAGAACCTTGAATATTAGATAATATTTTCTAACCCACTCATTTACTTTGTTTAATGATTCTGGCACCAGATTAATCCACATTTTATTGAAGTATTTAAAAACTCACAGGCTCAAAGACAATTATCCCAGAACTACTGATGATACATTTCCTCCCCCTTTAGAGCTCCATCTAAAGCTCCAGTTTGTAGGTTCTGTTTTAATGCTATCTATGTCACAGAACAGGAGGTTTTTCATTTTTAAGATTTAAGGTACATTATTTACCCCTTTCTTTCCTCCATTTCCTCCCATGTGCGTCTCCTTGCTCCCTCTCAAAGTTATGGCCCCCTTTCCTTTAATTGTTATCACTTGTAGATAAAAGTTGAACTGAAAGGAGTTCATGGACAGGTAGTCTCAGTTCAAGGATGTTGTTTTTGTTTCTTCTAAGTGTTCATAAATGAGAAAAAGTCAATCAGTGGCAAATTCCCAAACTTTTGTTGTGTTTGGGACATGAGTCAGGGAAAAGAGAACCAGAACTAGGGTCAGAAGAGTCAGTTGTTCAGAGGCCAACAGACCATAGCTCATGAGCCAAAGTAGTCAATCTGCCTACTATCTGAAACTAAATATGTAAATGAGTGATGTAAAAATATTTAGTTAAGTAAAGTTTTATTGAAAGTTAGGCACACTCATTTCTTTACATATTGTATGTGGCTATTTTCCTGCTATAGCAGTGTAGTTTATTAGTTGCAACCAAAACTGATCCAAGGGTTCTAAAATGATTTCTAGGAGTCTTTACAGAAAACTTCGCTGCAGAAAATTCGAAACAATCATCAACAACAAAGAACACTCTGGAATTAATAACCAATAGAGCTAGAGTTGAAGGATGTAAGAGTGACATACAAAAGCCTGTCATTCTCCTATATTACAACAATGAACAAGTGGAATAAGAAATTGAAACAAAATACCATTTACATTGGTACCCTGGGATATAAAATACTTAAATGCAAATCTTGAAAAACACACAAGATCTATATGGGGAGACGGTAAGATCTAATGAAAAAAATCAGAGAACAAAATAGATGAAGAGATAATCCATGGAGCGATATCTCACGGCTACGAAGAAAATATCAGACTCCAAATTTGACTATTGAGTCAATGCAGTCTC
Source organism: Chionomys nivalis (assembly GCF_950005125.1). Lineage (NCBI taxonomy): Eukaryota > Metazoa > Chordata > Mammalia > Rodentia > Cricetidae > Chionomys > Chionomys nivalis. Next base: position 57,572,933 of record NC_080094.1, on the reverse strand, counting down.
AATCAAAACCCAAGTCGGTCATTTCGTAGATATCAACAACTGATCATAAAGTTTCTGTGGAGAAGGAAGAGACTTAAGAGCAACTAATAGAGCCCGGAAGGAGGACAGTGCAGTACTGAAGTGGGGTGGACAGCAGCCAACCACCAGACACGTGAAAGCAGCAGTAATCAAGACTGTGTGGAACAATGCATGCAGCAGACACAGTTCAGAAACAGGCCCGGGTAACAACGCCAACAGTTTTTTGTTTGCTTGTTTTTATCCAGGAGCAAAGCAAGAAAACAGCAGACTATCAACATATGAAAAGCTAAACCTAGACATAGGCACAGTTGTTTTGCCCCCACAAAACAACTGCAAAGAGGCCACAAACCTCGGTATAAAATGAGGCACCATCGCAGAGCAGCTGGGGATCTTCTGTTTGCTGATGACATTTTTCTTGATGAAACGCCAAAGTTGAGGTCCATGAAAGAAAGAACCCAACTTCATTCCCTTTCAAAAATTCTGCTCTGGGAAAAAGACTGTAGAGAGAAGGAGATGAGTGACGGACTGGAAGAAAATGCTCGTAGAAGATTTATCTGAGCAAAGACTTACTCAAAACACACAGAGAGCTCTCTTCCTCCTCTTGATTCCCAGCACCCATGGCTTGGCTCACACCCACCTGCAACTCCAGTTCCAGGGGATTGATACCCTCTTCTGGCCTCTGCGGGTACCAGGTGTACATGTGGCATACATACATACCTAAAATAAAATAAAATCTTTTAAAAACAAGAACTCTTGAAACTCAAAATAAGATAACATCATCTGTTACTAAAGAAATGGAAATTGAAATAGTACTGCTATTCATTGCACACATGAGAATAGCAAAAATCCAGAACCCTGATGATGACAGATACTGTGGGGACCTGGAAAACAGTAATATTATTCAGTACTAATGGGAATACAAAATAGAGTAACTGCTTTGAGAGATAGTTTGTTGGCTTTTTCAAAAGTAAATATAAAAATACTTATCTTATAAAAGGGCAATCCAAAGGAGCTATCTTAGTTAGGGTTTCTATTGCTGTGAAAAGACACCATGACCACAGCAGGACATTTAATTGGGGTGGCTTACAGTTTCAGAGGTTTAGTCCATTATCATCATGGCGGGACTCGGCAGCATGAAAGCAGACATGGTGCTGGCTACATCTTGATTCAAAACAGTAAGTGAACTGAGACACTGGATGTTGTAGCAAGTCTTTGCCTGTCCCACCAGCCAGCTCCCAAATCACAACACAGAGACTTCTAATTAATTATAAAAGCTCAGCCAATAGCTTAGTCTTGTTTCTAACTAGTTCTTATAACTTAAATTAACCCATATCTTTTAATATACATTCTTTTACATGACTTGGTTACCTTTACTGTGTGTTGCCCATGCTGCTTCCTCCAAGTGCTGGTGTCTCTTCTTCCCAGCATCCTCTGTGTCTGAAATCCTCCCTAGCTGTTGGCCGTTCAGCTTTTTATTAAACCAATCGCAGTGATACATCTTTGCACAGTGCAATCAAGTATCTCATGACAGGGTGTGGCTTAAACATGTATGACAGACACCTCAAAGCTTACCTTCACAGTGACGCACTTCCTCCAACAAGGTCATAACCACTCCAACAAAGCCACACCCCCTAATAATGCCACTCCCTATGAGCTTCTGGGGGAAGTTACATTCAAACTATCACAGGAGGTAACAAGTGTCCACACAAACTCCTGCATGTGGCTGTTTGTGTTAGCTGTGTTCCTTCCTGTGGAAACATGGAGAATTTCAAGTAGATAAAGTGAATGAGTTAACTGTGATGCATTCACACAATGGAATATTAATCAGCTCAAAACATGATCTATGAAATCATGAAAAGGTGTCCAAGAGGCTTGCAGGCACGCTACTGATTGGGAGAAGTCGAATGGAGGAGGCCATACTCTGTACGATTCTGGCTCCACGGCCTTCTGTGAAAATGTGGAACTAAGAAAAGACAGTAAAAAGGATCAAATGCCTGAGGGAAGAGTGAGGAAGACAAAGAGACAGAGTAAAGAAGATATTTTTAAAGTTTAAATGAGTATTTTAAGTCGACAGCAAACAAGAGGAAGCGATACTGCATACGTTCCTCAATCTCACGCCTGCATATATTATATACTGAGTGTAGAACAGAGAAAATCCCCCGACTGGCAGGCACTGCTGTGGTCAGTAGGTGTTGCTCCACACCTACTAAATGCGTGGAAGGCACAGCCCCAGTCACTAGCCCCGAGGCAGACATGACCTTGGGTGATGGACTGTGGGTGTGAATTCACGCACACATGCATATTTCAGTATGGATTTTCTCATCTTAATCTGTCTCTTGTCACGTGAGATCACGGCTCAGTTAAAGAGCACAGAAGGCTGCAGAAATTATTTTCTGCCCCTCTGTGCACCTCTAAAAACAACTTTTTAAAAAATTACAGATTCCTCTTTTAGATCTTCCTTGTTCTTTTTTTCTGTGGCGATGTCAGGTTTGTGAAGAGAAGGTTTTAGCTCTTCTGTCAGGTTCTGCCCCTGTTGTCACAGTCCAACTCACCTGGGACCTGACGGCAACCAGTCTGTTGACTGTACCCGTTAGCTATGGAAAGTTATAAATGCATATAAATGTTAAGAGAAGAGCCTAACAAACCCTCAGCGATTTCACACCCAATCTCGACATGAATGAACTCAAGGCCAGTCTTGTTTCCTCAGCACTGTCCCGATTCCCAAGCACTGTCTTCTATTGCAACTTGACTTAGATCTTGTCCTCATGACACCACAAATACAGTAGTATCCCCCAAGAGATGATGACTCGTGTGTGTGTGTGTGTGTGCGTGCGTTGTTCTTGTTGTTGCTGCTGTTGCCACTGCTGCATATGTGCCTACATGTTCATGTATGTGCACCTGTGTACATGTTCATGTGGAGGCTAAAGGACATTGATGTCTTCCTCAGTTGTTCCACACCTTAACTTATGAGACTCATTGTCACACTGAACTAGAGCCCGATCAGCTAGTTCACTGTTGCTCTCTGCTCTCTTCCAGGGCTGGGGCCGCCAGCACCATGTCTCACCTGGCTCTCACTGGGTTCTGAGCATGTAAGCTCAGATCGTGTGCAGGCATCCACAGCTGCTGTGAGTTTGACTACAGTGCTCCTGTCTTGTCCAGAAGGCACTGTTTGATTCAGTCTTTCCCAGCTTCCAGCTCTTGAGATCTTTCTACCTTTTCTCCCATGATATTTCCTGAACAGTGAGGGGAGAGACTCGTCATGGTCCTACCTCAATGGGTTTGTATGTTCCAGGGTAGGGGCATGTGGATTAGAAATGTTAGGCAGAAAAAGCAGACACACACACACACAAGGACAGAGACACAGAATAGAGTTAGGAGGGCAACCCAGTGAATACTGAATCTGTCATATACTTTATATACCTCAATCCAAAAGGCGGGAAGAAGGCAAGACTTCTTTACTATGATACAAACAAGGAACAAACAAAGTAATTACCTATTAATACCCAAAACATCAAGTAACTATATCCTGAGTTAAGTACTCTGTTGTTTAGGCAGGACGTGCAGTGACCACACCTTACGCCAAGCATCCTGTAGGCAGCCACACCCTGGTCAAACCTCCTGTCACTACCTTGAAGGAGCAAGAACACGCTTGAGGGCTGGAGAGATGGCTCAGAGGTTAAGAGCACTGGTTGTTCTTCCAGAGGACCTGAGTTCAATTCTCAGCAACCACATGGTGGCTCACAACCATCTATAATGAGATCTGCCTGCAGGCAAACATACAGACAGAACACTGTATACATAATAAATAAATAAATCTTATAAAAATAGGCTTGAACTCTCTGACCTTTGGTCAAGGTGAAACAGATCCCACTCACGGACTCTGATAGGGACTATAACATAGATGTCCTGTTTATGGCCCAGCACAGATAGTCATTCTCTGCACTTGGACTAGTGTGAGTCCCTATAGTAACACTGCCCATTGCACGAAGATGCTTCTCCGATGAGGATTGAGAGCTCTGTTAATCTCTGCATTTCAAAGGCAGTTGAGCTATGTCCAGATAGCAAAATATTAGCAGTAGATTCACTTCTATGGCCTATGAAACCCCTAGTCACAGGATCTTACCATACCGAGTGTGAGTTTACTCCTGTAGAGTGGGCCTTAAATCCAATCAGAAAGTGGTTGGTTACTCATATGGCATTCATGCCACTATTGAATTGCAGATGTATCTTTTTGGTGTTTATTGTCCATTTACATATGCACTTTTGAAAAGAACTCTGCTGTCCATTTTTATTGTATACTTTTTATTGAACTGTATTTTTGCTATTACATTTTAAAGTTCTTTATACATTTTGGATTCACAGCCCTGTCAGATATGATTTGAGAATATTTATCCTATTCTATGGATTTATTTCACTTCCTTGATGTGTGTTAATATTTTAATGCACAGAATTTTAAATATTGATGAACTCTAGTTCATACTTTCTTTAAATTATTTTAAAATTGTGTGTGTGTGCGTGTGCATGTGTGTGTGTTCATGTGTGTGTGTATGTGTGTGTATGTGTGTGTGTGTGTGTTACAGCACAAATGTGGAGGCTCCAAGGCAACCTTGTGGAGCTGGTTCTCTCCATTATCTTTATGAGGATTCTGGTGATTCAGCTCCTGCCTCTAGCAAGCAGTTTACCAGCTGAGCCATCTCCCTTGGCTCATTTTCCTTTTGTTGTTTTTTGGTATCATATTTAAAAAGTTGTGGCTTAACCTAAGATCATAACGCCAATATTTTAATGTTGAAATTTCTCTGTGGGTCTCATGGGTACCTATTTATAAATGGATTTTGCTTTTAGATTTGGTTAAGGAATCTCCAGTAGGTCCTCAGACGGCATCTAGTGGTAAGTTTCCTTGATGTGAGACTCCTCTAAGCGACTCATTAAATCCCGATTTTGCTGGTTACCCCCAACATAGCATCCAGTATGCATCTCTCTCCCTGGGTTTTCCAGTAGGCAGATCCTTAAGGCTAGATCAGATTCCGGTTCCCTATTTTGTAAGATTATTTCCTGGGTCACAGTGCTATGTAGTTCCTGTTATGTCCTCTCAGGAGGTCTACACTGGCTGAATGACTCTTCTGTTGTGATGTCAAGATTGATCCCGAGTTCAGATGGTGTTAGTTCAACCCGTCTATTACATCTGTGTTTAACTAATGGTTTAGGCTAGTTATTGATGACTATTGCCACATTTTTATTACATTAAGGGCTATAAAATGTAGACAGTCATATTTTTATTACATTATGGGTTGTAAAATGTAGATAACCAATCTGGTCACTAGTATTAAAACTTCCCAGTGGATTGCTGGACACAATCCTGGAAGAGATGTTGCCTTTGTGTTGTGTTTACCCTCCTATGTGCTCTTGTTTTTTAAGCTCGTCACATTTTTTTAGTTTTAGTTGAAGCTCAGATCGATCAATGAGTTCCTATCTATGGAGCTGACTTCCTGTTTACTCCGGTCTGGGCCAGTCTCCCCCCAGGAATAGCACTGTTCTGACATTGTTTACACTGAAGGTCTGGGCTTTTACATCTCAATTTTCCTCTCCTGCTTCAGATTTCTTACTTTCCTTTTTTTTTTTTTTTTTTTTACTCTCTCCCCATAAACACGTCTTTCATGAAAATTGTTCTAACATCAGAACGAAATACAAGAAGCTTTTCACTAACATGCACAAACTTAGTCTTGAGTGTATGCGCATGAACGGAAAACTCCACAGAATTTTCTTAACCTAAGAAAAGAATCACTGAAGATTTTTTTTAAAAGATGGGATCTCACTCTGTAGCTCTTGTTCAGTTGCTGGGTTCCTCTGCCACCGAGGTAATAAGCCAAATCAAACTGAATTAATAAATCCAGATTTAATAAACAGGACATTGCAAAGCAGAGCACTCTCGCGTGGCTCTCCCAAAGGCAGGAGACAGAACTTGAGAGCACGTGTGGCAGATCTTTGGGACGGGTGCTAAGTACCCGGTAGGCGTGGTCCCAGGCATCTCCGGGGGGGAGGAGCCACCGATGGAGGGCTTTCTCAGGGGCGGAGTCTGGAACAAGGCAGCTCGGGGGGAGCTGCTGCTTGGTGTGCTGAGGGTGGGGTCAGGAACGCCACCATCCCCCAAAACTGGAGATTCCAAACAATTATGTAGGTCAGGTTGGCTAGAATTCACAGAGATCTGCCTGCCTCTGCCTCCTAAGCGATGGGATTAAAGATGTGCACCACCAAACCTGGCTCCATGAGACTTTGTAAAGTCATATTTTTCCTCTGAAAAAACAAAAAACTAATTTTAGTCCTTTTTGACCTTGAAAACATGGAGTCTAGCCTGCACCTGTGTGATGGTTCTTGGGTGGGAGGCCCGATGCTCAGATGATCCTTCACAGAAGTCTCCTTTATGCCCTAGCCTCAGGTGACTGAGTGATAGACACAGGCAGGATGCAGGATTGTGGGCACCATGCCCTTTCCACTTTCGTCTTTAAGTTTGCTCGTTTTATGAAGCAAAGTTAAGAGTTTATTAAGACAAGATTTTAACATAGAATTAAGGAGATGAATTACGAGAGAGAGAGGGGGGAGATGCTGAGAGGAAAGAAAATACACATGGAAGACAGGGCTGTAGGGTTCACAACACAGTCGCTTTTGTGACATTTAACTTATGTGCCATCTTCATGTTTAGGCTTATAGACATGATAGAGCAGAGACTTCTTTATTCCTCGGTAGCATACACTAACATAGTGTGTCAGCTCTTGATTACTGTCAGCTAAAAGCAGGAAGAAACAGAATGGGACTGTAGCAGTCACTTCTCTGTGCCTGTGACAGAACACCATGACCCAGGCGACGACCAGAGGGACAAGAATCCATCCTGGTGAGGAGGCATGACAGCTGCAACAGAAAGCCGAGAACTCACGTGGAGGGAGCAAAGATAGCAAACTGGAAAGTGGGGTGAGACTATACAAATCCCCAGCGCTGTACCTCCAATCAGGCTGTGCCTCCTAAGCAGTCTCAAAAATCACCACCAACTGGAGATCAAGCATTTGGATACGGGAGCCTTTGGAGGACATTTCTCATTCAAACCACCACAAGTAGCTTCAGCAGTATCAAGGGCCGTGTTCTGGAGTGCTAGAGTTTGTCAGAGCTGAGTAATCTAGGACCACACTGGCCTGAGACCCAGACACCTTCCTTCTCATTGCTCCATTTCTAAGGATCTCATGACCCTGATTTAGTATGAGAACCGTTACTCTTCTCATCTGAATTCTAACCAGTGGGGCTGGGGGAGCACAAAGAAGAGCGTGTCCTTTTTATTTTTTAATATTTATTTATTTGTTTGTTTGTTTGTTTTGAGGCGATATTTTTATGTGTGGTCCTGGCTGTTCTAGAATTCTCTCTGTAGATCAGGCTGGCGTTGAACCCAGAGATCCAATTGCCTGCCTCTGCCTCCTGAGTGCTGGGATTAAAGGCATGCACCATCACACCCATATCTGTCCCCTTTTTAAAAAGTATGCTGGGAAGTTCCATGTATCACTTTCTCTATGCATTGGTCAGAATTAGTCACACACCCCACTCAGCTGTAAAGGAGAATGAGAAATCTCTTTAGCTCGTGAAGCTAGAAGGTCAATTTTAAAAATGATGAGTTTTGTTACTATGGAAGAAGAAAAACATGGGTACCAGGAGACTACTGATCAGATAATAATACAATTAATAATATCAGCTACAAACAAACATCAGGGCAGCAAACAAGAAACAATGGGAATTCAGTTTTCAGGTTGAAAACGAGGTACTAAAAGTTGAAGATGTCCCTCAGGTACAAGGTCCTGAGTTCAGTCCCCAACATTGCAAAACAAGGAAAACACAGAACAGCTTTAGTTGGTATACTAACTTATGCTAAGCTATTAAAAATTATCTCAGATAAGGATTGACCATCCTTCCCAGCAGTACATCAAACTGCCTTGCCTTGCTCCTCCTACTAAAAAAATGTTCTTTCTGGAGCATTTTTGGTGAAATTTGAAAACCTGCACTTGATGAAAACTAAATTATTGTGGCCAGTGTGTCTCTATTTCAGTGAGTTCCATTTTTAGGAGGGGAAAAACGGTTTTAAAATAGCTTCATGTGTATTATATTTTTAAGGTTGGAGTAGATGAGTGCTCATTGAATCCATTTGGTGCTTGGGTTTGATGGCTTTGGTTTTCGAATTGGTCATGTGGGAGAGGAATGCCTTGAAATCATTTATTTACTTTCTGCTTTATATAAAGCACGCTATGTTCCCAAGCTCAAATTTTGTAGAAGAAATCCCCACTTCCAAACAGCATATTGTCCAAAGTGGTCACCCCAGCTCTCCCCTCCGGCTAACTGTGGCTGACTCACTGAGCACTGGCAAGACTCCACCTTCCACAAACATTTTGAATTCTGGAGACATTAGGACAGGCTTCCTGTTTGGTCAGCCTGTGGCAGAGACCCAGGTGAAAACTGTGGTCTGCCTCTCTCTGGGTCTGGTATGCAGCAGGGAACTCGCAATGAGAGAGGGTAGGTGCTCCCTGTGTGGTGACAGCCAGAACTCAGGAATCCCTTCAGTCCTCCCGGAGCCTTCCCAATGGCGAAGAGCCAAATGCTGTTTTCCCAGGTTTCCCTTGGTCAGGGCATGACTCAGTCAGTGGTGGTTAGGAGCTTAGAGAGCCCTCCTAGAGGACATGAGTTTGGTCCCAGCAACCCTATTGGACGGCTCACAACTGCCTGGAGGGATCTGATCTGTCTTCTGGGCACCTGCACTCATGTGCACATACCACACGCACATATACTCAGAATTAAAAATAAAATAAATCTTTTAAAAAAAATTCATCTAGCAGCTGATGGAAATAGAGGCAGAGACCTGCAGCAGAGCACTGGACTGAGCTCCCAAAGTCCAGTTGAAGAATTGGAGGAGTTACAGTATGAACAAAGAGGTCAAAACCATGATGAGCTCACCCACTGAAACAGTCTACCTGAGCTAATGGGAGCTCACCAACTCCAGCTGGACTGGGAAGGAACCAGCATAGATCCATACTCTTCCCTCTGAATGTGATCTACAGTTGCATGGCTGGGGCAGACTGCAGAGCCACTGGCAGAGGCACCAGGATTTATCCCTACTGCTTGTACTGGCTTTTGGGAATCTATTCTCTTTGGCTGGATACCTTGCTCAGCCTAGATATAGTAGGAAGGGCCGTGGACCTTCCCCAAAGCAATGTGCCTTACCCTCTCTGAGGAGGGATGGGGGTGGAGAGAGAGGGGTAAGTGGAGGGAATGGGAGGAGGGGAGGAAGTGGGAGTGGGAAAAAAAACATTTCTTCCTACATTCACCTTGCATACTCCCTTCCTCTTCAACAGATTCCTTCACACAGTCACGACTTTTTTCCTCCGTCTTTTTTGTTGCCATTTGTGAATTTGACTCCCCTCCCCCCCCACACACCTCAGCCGCTTTGATTGGTGGCTTTTCTTTTGCTATGCTCTGTTCTGGAATGACTGGATGCTCTGCCAGCTACACGCATGTCTTTCCATTTTGACAAGAGCTGTCCACACCTTTGCCTCATTCAAAAAGTCCTGGGTGAAGGTTAAAATCCAAGTTCAGGGGTCGGGGGGTGTCAAGGGTCAGTTGCCATATGTTGTCATAATACACATGAAATAAAAATGCACCCTCAATTCTTTGATTTAAGGGTGTTGTTTTTTCCTTTTTTTTTTTAACCTGCTGTTGGAGGCTCTTGGTGGAAAAGGTAGGAAAGGACCCCTTCCTCAGGCTTTCCTCCTTCACGCTTTGGGGCCATAGGTGGACAAGGTTTTTCAAGAAGACCTTCCCACGTCTGCAGTAACACAGTTGCTAGGGAGTAATGACAATGAAGACACAGTAAAGTCCATGGACAACCTAGAGTTCTTATCCACGCAAAGCTTTTCCAGAGTCTAGACAAAGCAAGATTAAAATTTCAAAGTATGATATGCATTTTCTCTTTTTAAAGTTATTTTTTCCATTTTATTTTATATGTGTGTGTGTGTTTAGTTGCATATGTGTGTGTGTCTGTGTGTGTGTGTGTGCACCATGCACACAAAATACCTGCAGAGACCAGAAGAGGACATCCAATCTCCTGAAACTAGAGTTAGAATAGCTGTGAGCCATCGTGTAGGTGTTAGGGACCAAACCTAGGTCCTCCAGGAGAACAACCAGTGCTATTAATTGCTGAGCCATCTCTCCAGCCTGGAGACTAATTTTCAAAGTAACAAAATTCTACCTGATTTTCACCCACTTGAGCCTGACCCAGTCCTGTAATTTCTTCTCTAAAATTGTAAAATACAGGAACATGCAATTAATCATCTTTCTCATTTTTTGAGTCTTGATTATTTTTAATTTTAAAATATATATTAACCACATTCACACTGCTGGACAAGTCACAGTTCACCGTCTCTAGAGCGCTTTTTATTACGCACACCAAAATCATAACCATCATATAGTCACCCCCAACCACCGTGCCCCACACCTTGGCAACCATCAACCTACTTTCTGTCTTTATGAAGCTGATGTCTCTAGGTATACCATAAAAGGAGCCATATAGCGTTCATCCTTCTGTGACTGGCTTTTCTCACTCACTCAGCCTTACTCTTTCAAGGCCCATTCATAGCACAAGTCGGAATTCTCTGCTTTTAAACTGTGAGCAGGATTCTGTTGTGTGCATAAGTCACAATTGTTTATAAACAAGTGTGTGGGTTGCTCCCAGCTTCTGGGTATTGCGAGTAAAGATGCTTTGGATATTGATGCATGAATGTCTTGCTGGGGCTTGGCTTTCTGTTCTTTAGGGTGTATACTCAGTAGACCAGCTAGAACATATGGTAATTCTAATTCATTGAAAGAGTCTCCCATCGCTTGTATTTAACTGCATTTATTTGTTGTGTATGTGGGTGGGTACAGTGCTCTGGTGAACCGATGGACGTCAGAGGACAACACGGAGTCAGTTCTCTCCTTCTCCCACGTGGGTTCCAGGAATTGAACTTAGGCTGTCAACTTGGGAAGCAAGTGCCTTTGCCTACTGAGGCTTCACCGGCTTTTCTACTTTTTTTTTTTTTTAATCAACTTAAAATGTTATTCTGTGCTAAGAAACAATTTACCCAGATTGAGATTGATTTTGAAAGCCTTAAAAACACAGTACTTTAATAGTAGTTCCAAGTTGGAAAACAAAAACAAAACTATGACAATTATAAGCAGCCAGATACATCAGAGGGGACTGGAACACACAAATAAATAGTGCACGGGAAAGCGGGACTGAGTTCCCTTTCCCTTCTTGGACAGATGCTATGTGCACACCTCCAAATCTCTGGTATCCCAGAGGCTCTGGGGGACGGACACTCCACAGAACCCAGGTGCCCCCTCCAGAGATCTTTCCCCGGGAGGGAGGCAGACACGGTTGGGAGCCTGCTCATCGTGGTCGAGTGCTCTGTGGGCTTCTCTGGGGTGAGTCACCAGATCGGGCTTCTAGAGTGCTACCCTGAGAAACATGGGCAAAGCTCTCTCTGAATTGAAACGCAAACCAGATAGTTCTGGAATACATCTCCTGTCCCATAGAGAGGCAGAAGACTGTCTGCGGAGGAGGCGGGATCTGCGGTGTGGTGGGCTCATTTCCCACAGCTGCAAGCTGATTTTTCTGGGAAATGAGAGAACTTATTTGTTCAGACTTCAAACCCATCACTCTGCACAAGCTTCTAGGTTAGGCCCCACATGGCCTGTTTTCAGGTTCTAGGTTTGAGTCTGATGGACAAATACAACCTCCGGCCCCAGAAGTTGGAGGGGGTAGCAAAGGACATGCGGGGGCCTGTGTTTTGTGCTTCATTTTTAAAAATCACATCAGACTTACACATTAAACTGCGCTTCCAAAACCGAGCTTGATGGGTTAAGTGTAAATGATCTTGAAACATGTGGATTAAATTTTCCAAGAAACACATACATGGATTTAAGCATCAGAAGGAAGATGGCAGTAATGTTAGTTTTGGGCTTTCCCAGACTCCGCACACTCTTCTGTTCCTAGCACACGGTGGCTTTCCAGAATCAGACTCAGTTTTGTTTTTTATTCTTTTTTTTTTTTCTGCAAAGGTGACTCGGGATGACTGACTTCCCAAGGAGCTGAGTTAAGCACCTCATACATAAAAACTCCATTATAGCTTTAATTATTCCAGCTGTGTCTCCAAAACACCAGTTTACCAGGGGCTCAAGTACTCCGCCTGGCATCGTCACTGTGACAAGCAGCAACAGTTCTTCGCACCCATCCCTCCACACCCAAAGGGCAGCACAGGTAGACAAAGCAGCCACCCCCCTCCTGCTTTGCTTAGATGGAAAACTGAAGGAAGTGCCCTACAAGAAAGAGTAGCCATACTACAGCCAGATGTGGGTTCGAATCTCACTGCTCTCTTGCTGATTTTTCTCCTACGGATTTTATTGTTCCCCCCCCCCCCCGCCCCTTCTTTTTGGTGTGAGTGTGCTGTGTGGGTGAATAGGTATCTGTGTTTAAATGCATGTGGGTACACACATGTGCTCCCGTGTGGGGAGGCTTAACGTTGCAACCTGGAGTCTTCCTCCATAACTCTTTAACCTTATTCTTTGAAGATGTCTCTCAACAGAACTCAGAGTTCACCAATAGCTGCTCTCCCTAGCCATCTTGCTCTAAGGATTCTCTTGTCTCCACCTTCCGAGGATGGAGTTACAGGCAGTTCCCACCCCCAGCATTTGCAGACCTAGAGATCCAAACTCCCTGCCTCTGGCTTGGCTTATGTATCAGCTGCTGTAGCTGCTGAGTCATCCCCACTGTGCTCACTAAAGACAAACAAAAACAAACAAAAACCCTCATTATACCACGAGAATAATGGGAGTGAAATATGTTAAGTACCCGAAAGAGAACTGGGTTCCCAGGAGTTGCTTATGAACTGGAGCTGATCATGGTAAACAGACCCTCATTTCAACTTTCCTTCCTTCCTTCCTTCCTTCCTTCCTTCCTTCCTTCCTTCCTTCCTTCCTTCCTTCCTTCCTTCCTTATTTCCTTCCTTCCTTCCTTTCTTCCTTCCTTCCTTCCTTCCTTCCTTCCTTCCTTCCTTCCTTCCTTCCTTCCTTCCTTATTTCCTTTCTTCCTTTCTTCCTTTCTTCCTTTCTTCCTTTCTTCCTTTCTTCCTTCCTTCCTTCCTTCCTTCCTTCCTTCCTTCCTTATTTCTGTCTGTCTGTCTTCCTTCCTTTTTTGTGGCCTATTCCCTGCTTCTAGAAGTTTTTGGAACAATAGCAATCTACTCACTCTGTTTTCATTACCCAGAGTGGCAAAATGCAAGGGTACATAGAGTTTATCCTGGATAATTTTTAAAAAGCAAGTCCCCAGGCCCATGACCCACACTTTCAATTTTCTGAGTCTTAGGGTGATGGCATGGGAATCTACAGGTCAGGTAAAGGTTCCCGAGGATGCCGATGGGATCTACAGGTCAGATATGTGTTCCTGGTGATGTTGATGCAGGCTGAAGCTGCACTTTGTTCCAGTTGTTTCTTTTTGTTCTCCTCGTGGAGAGCAAACCTGGAGCCTGTTCTTTCTGTATCACTGAGTAACATCCCTACCCAAAGGCCCAAATGTCACAAAGAAAGGTCCTCTAGACCGGCCCCTCTGCAAACACAGGAAAGTGTTACTCCTGTGAAGCATGGCCGCATGGCTACAGGTGATAATGCCTTAACTAGTGGTGTCCCACTAACATTAGCGGGGTTGTATTATCAGGAAATATAGAGGAACACTCTGCTATGATGCTGACTTTGAGTGTGGTGTCTGTTGGGAGGGAGCTGACTACAGTCAGAGTGGGGAATTCCCACTTCACGCTCCATCAGCAAATGACCTCGGTTCAACTTCTTGTTAAATGCACTAGAGTGGGGTCATTACTTTAGTACTTGAAAGTGATCATTCAGGACATTGGTTCTCAAAACATGATCAGGACCAGCAATAAGCAAAGGACTTGTCACCAGGGCAGATTATCAGCCCTCCCACTCCTCTGACCCTCTGAGGACGAAGGAAGGGCAAGAGCATTCTGTGAGTTCATGAATGTCACGGGAGACTCCGAGGCATGTTCTAGTCTGATAAGATCTTACTTAGAAGAATAAAATCATGCTCGTAATTGACTGTCTAATGACTGACATATGAACACGTGTGGAAGCTCTAGAATCATGTGTCCCAAGAGATGTTAAAATATACTTTATATAGTGGAAGCACAGAGATGTGCTGGCCCATGCTAAAAGACATTTTGGAAGTTCAGCAGAGGATCTGGCTATAGGACTTCTGAGGAGAAAAGGGGAAATCGGGGGATGACAGAGTTTTACCGTTCACATTAACACTTCTGAATTAGCTGGTGTATTCATGAATGCCATCTTTTACTTGGAAATTTTAATTTATTAACTAACAAATGAGAGGCAACTAAAAGAAAACAGAGCTGACGGCTGGAGAAATGACTCAGTGGTTAAAAAGCACTAACTGCTCTTCCATAGGACATGGGTTCAATTCCCAGCACCCACATGACAGCTCACAACCATCTGTAACTCTAGTTCCAGTGAACCTGACACCCTCAAATAGACATATATGCAGGCAGAACATCAATGCACATAAAAATAAAAAATAAGAAAACATATAAATATTTTTTTTCTGATTTGGGGGGAACATTCAAAGAAAAGAATTCCAAAGAAGTAAGGAATAGATTTATATAAAAATGTCATTCTTTGGGAAAAGATCTTCACCAACCCCACATCAGACAGAGGGCTGATCTCCAAAATATGCAAAGAACTCAAGAAATTGGTCATCAAAAAAATTTAATAAACCTATAAAAAAGGGGTACAGACCTAAACAGAGAACACTCAACAGAGGAATCTAAAATGGCTGAAAGATACTTAAGGAAATGCTCAACATCCTTAGCCATCAGAGAAATGCAAATCAAAACCACTCTGAGATTCCATCTTACACCTGTAAGAATGGCCAAAATCAAAAGCACTGATGACAATTTATGCTGGAGAGGTTGTGGGGTAAAGGTAACACTCCTGCATTGCTGGTGGGAATGCAAGCTAGTACAACCAGTTTGGACGTCGGTGTGGCGATTTCTCAAAAAATTAGGAAACAACCTACCTCAAGACCTAGAAATACTACTTTTGGGTATATACCCAAAGAATTCTCAATCATACCACAATGACATATGCTCAAATATGTTCATAGCAGCATTGTTTGTCATAGCCAGAACCTAGAAACAACCTAAATGCCCCTTGACCAAAGAATGACTAAGGAAATGTGGTACATTTACACAATGGAGTACTACACAGCAGAAAAAAATAATGACATCTTGAAATTGGCAGACAAATGGATGAATCTAGGAAACACAATGAGTGAGGTAACCCAGACCCAGAAAGACAAATATCATTGGACTCACTCATAAGTGGTTTTTAGACATAAAACAAAGAAAACCAGCCTACAATTCACAATCCCAGAGAACCCCAATGAGGATTCTAAGAGAGACATACATGGATCTAATTATACATGGGAAGTAGAAAAAGACAAGATCTTCTGAGTAAATTGGGAGCATGGGGATCATGGGAGAGTGTAGAAGGGGAGGAGAGGAGAAAGGAGAGGAGTGGAGAAAAATATATAGCTCAATAAAAACAATAAAAAAGTAAAAAAGAACGTCATTCTTTTGCAAATGAAAACACACCAATATAAACAAATTCATGCAAAAAAAATGAGCATAATTGCTTGAAAACTCAGACGGTTCCTTGGCAAGATGAGCAAAGGGAAAAAGAGAGATTCCACTGGCAATAAGTAGGAAAATGAGGACAGCACTATAGGTAAATTTAAAGACAAGGGGAAATGGGGCTGGAGTGATGGCTCAGTGGTTAAGAGCGCTGCTTGCTCTTCCAAAGGTCCTGAGTTCAATTCCCAGCAACCACATGGTGGCTCACAACCATCTGTAATGAGATCTGGTGCCCTCTTCTGGCCTGCAGGCATACATGCAGAATACTAAGAATACCATATACATAATAAATAAATAAATAAACAAGGGGAAATGTAAATCAAAGAGACTCAGACCCTGTCAGGATGGCTACGATCCAGAACACAAGTGACAGCTCATGCTGGTGAGGATGTGGAGCTACATAGCCGGTGGGAGCACAAACTTGTATAGCCATTGTGGAAATCAAGATGGCAGTTCCTTAGAAAACCGAGAATCAATCTACTTCAAGACCTAGCTATACTACTCCTGGGCGTATACCCAAAGGATACTCCATCCTACCAAAAGGGCATTTGCTCAACTATGTTTATAGTGACTTTATTCATAATAGCCAGAAGCCTGACGAGTATATCACAGCAAAGGCGATTACAGACCAAGCCCTCTCAGAAAAAGGCAGAAATAAAATAAAAATAAACATGAATAAGCTATTATTAACCGGAAGGGTTACTGTAACGCTGATCTGGGTTTCGATAAGTCTTCTAGAATGTAAAATTTGCAAATGTTAAGAACAAACAGAAAAACCTCCAGCAAATGGAGGGAAAAAAAGGAAAGGTTTTTCACTGGGGCGTCAGAAACAGTAGTAAACCTGGCCGAAGGGGGCTTTCTTCGGGCTGATAAACGGAGCCCGTGTTTTGGAAAGTATCATTAAAAGCACATCGGTTGACCATCCGGTGCACCCAGACGCACCAGCATCTGGAAGAACTTTGCAGTCTCAAAGCCTAAGAAACTGGCTGATTTGGAAAACAAAATTGGTCCTCTCTTCTGTGCAGGGACAACGAGGGCAAAGACGGGTCTTAGCCTGTGGTTCAGAAATGGAAGGCCTGTGCCGGGAAAGACCCACGGGCCGTCTTTCTGAAAGTTTCGTGTCCAGCAACCAGCGTTGCCCCCATTTCTCATCGGTATCTTTTTCCTGTGCTCAGCAGAATAGAACACTTTCGAGAAACAACTGGGCAGGAAGTGAGGGAGGGCTGAATTTCATCCTGGGAGCTCTGATTCCCACCAGCAAAGAGATGTGGTGGAAGCCATCGGGAAGCTTTGGCAGCGCTTCGGGGTTGTCGCGCTGCGTTATGAACTCCATCTGTTTGCGCATCCAAAACCTGCGGGGTAGGGTAGGAAAAGATTCCATTTCATTTCAGCCGACCCCGGCTAGATGAGATCGTGCTGTAAATTGGGAGCCAGCTACGGTTATCATGTGTGGATCAATGCGCTGCACTTGGAGAGCGGCTAAGGGCAAAGCATGGGACCAAGAGCAATGCATGGGGGCCAAAGGCAAAACACAAAATCTGCATGAAGTTCATGCAGATAAAGCAGGTGAAAGGTGAAGCTAAGCTAATGCCAGGGAAAAAAGAAAAAACAACAACAAAAAACCCCCACATTGTTCTCAAGACCAGGGGCTAAGAACACACCTTTAAAACTGGCTTTAAAATCAGAATAAACTTGTGCCAGGTGGTCCAATACTTACTGGGGAGGCAGAGGCAGGTGGATCTTTGTGAGTTTGAGCCGAACATGATCTACATAAAAGTTCCAGGCCAGTCAGGGCTACCTAGTAAGACCCTGTTTACCAAAAACAAAGAAGCAACACATACCAACAAATGAGCAAAAGCAGGCTAGAGACAAAGAAACTGTAAGAGACTAGAATGCTTAGCCCTCATGAGACATCACAGCACTGCTCCCAAGATTCAGGGGTCAGAGGCAGCTGATGGACCGGAAACAAGGCTTTTAGGACACATTGTATGAACCCACAGCAGCTGCGACAGCACACTCAAGAACTGCGTGGTTCCTGCAAGATGGAATCCCAGCCTGGACCAGGGAGGTGGTTATGATGTCCAAACTGACTAGCTGAGGAGCTACTGGTAATCAGTAGGGTCCGGCAAAGGGAGACTTGGTTGTCTTTAAGGGCGTGGCCTTGGTAGGTCTAACAGGCTCCTGGAGATGGCCACTTGGTCAGGAGTCTATAGGCAACACTAGTTGGATTTGATGAATGGAAAACCAGCAAAATCAAACAAACAAGCAAAAGGGACAGCAAGTCTTGTGGGTAGTGAATGGGGTGGATCTTGGAGAAGATTGGGAATGGGGGGGGGTGGTGAATATGTTCAAAATACAATGTGTGCAATTCTCAATAAATTAACAAACAAGAAGGAACTAGAGTAAGATTGGTGTGGCTCTGAGATGTAGCAAAGAACCAACACTGAAAACTGAGGACAAACAAGCAAAGAACAAAATTCAGTTGCCTCTGAGATGAAGAAACAAGAGCATTAATTGGAAAAAGCATAGGAGGTTGGGCCTGGTGAGACCGGCCTGTCCTTCCAGACACTCATGGGTAGAAGTGGGAAGATGACAAGTTCAAAGCCAGTTTGGACCACTTAGTGAATCTCTACCTAGACATAAACATTTTAAAGTGAAAAGAATGAGCTGGGAAATAGTTCAATGATAGAACACGTGACTATGAAGAGAGAGACCCTCAGCTCAATCACTAATGGTGAAAAGCCAAACTAAACCAACCAAAACAAATCATAGAGAAAAGACGCCAGAAGACTGAAATCTAAAAATCCTAAAGTAATCACTGACTTGTTATTTACTTACAAAACATTCTAAAGTGCCTATTTATGTCAGGCACAGAGTCGAGATACAAACCACACACTCAGGATCTTCAAAAACACTGGGAGCAGGCAGCAAGATGGCTCAGAAGGGAAATGGGCTCACCACCCAGCCTGAGAACCCAAGCTCCATCCCCTCCTCAACAAATCCACATAGGGGGAAGGAAAGAAGGGACTCTGGCAATTAAACCAATGAAAGAAATAGAGACCATTTATTTGTTTGTTTTTAAAAGAGCAATAGTGGTCAAAAATATCCTCAAAAATCAGTGTTGTTTTCTTTCTTTCTCTCTCTCTCTCTCTCTCTCTCTCTCTCTCTCTCTCTCTCTCTCTCTCTCTCTCTTTCTTTCTTCCGACAGAGTTTCTCTGTGTAACAGCCCTGGAACTTGCTCTACAGACCAGGTAGACCTTGCACTCACAGATCTTCCTGTTCTTCTTGTCTCCGCCTCCCAAGTGCTGGAATTAAAAGATTAAAAGGCTTGTGCCGCCACTGCCCAGCCTGAGTGTTTTTATTTATAAATGTACTCACAGACAAAACATATAACTCATCCTCTCTTTAAAACAAAACAAAAAACACAACTTATTTCAGGGCTGGAGAGATGGCCCAGTGGTTAAGAGCACTGGCTGCTCTTCCAGAGGACCTGGATTCAATTCCCAGCACCCACTGTGCCGTTCACAATTGTCTGTAACCTCAATTTCAGGGCATGTGACACCCTCACAAAAACATGCATACATGCAAAACACCAATGCTCGTAATAGAAAGCTGCAAAGCAAAGTAAAATATTTTTTAAAAGCGCTTCTTTCATTTTTTGGAGATTATAGTTACCTCATTTCTCCCCGCTCTTTCCCACATACCCATCCTTGCTGTCTTCCACGTTCATGGCTTCTCTTTTCATTGATTGTTACATACAACCTGCTCAGTCCAAATAAAGTTCCTTGTATGTACACGATTTCAGGGCTGGCTATGTTGTGTTGGATAGCCAGTTTGCAGGCTCTTCCCTGAGGAAGATTTCTCCTGCTCTCGGTGTTCCTTGGTTGCTTTCAGTTCTTGGTCTAGGGTTGAGGCACTGTGAGATTCCCCCCCACCCCTTCCATGCGAGAATGTCTATATTGTTGTTGTCTTTGCAAGGTCTTATTTGGTAGCTACAATGATGAGACTTCACGGGTGTGGCTTCTCCGGCATTTCTGGAAGCTCCACGTCCACAGCACACTTCCTGTTGCTCTGGATCTTAGTCTTCCCATACTTGTACAGGAATGGGGGTGTGCCTGTCTGAGTTGGGGCTCGGCGCCACCCGGTTTTGATCAGCTGTGGTTTTCTGTAATGGTCTCTGTTTCAGGAGACATTTCTTTGATGTGGAGTGAGACCTATACTTATCTGTGTGTATAAAGATAAATATTTAGAATGCACTTAGGAATGATACTGGTTTAGAGAAGTGACAGTTATAGGTTCTCTTCCAAGATGTATGTGGGACTCAGAAGCCACGGGTGGTTGCTGTGTTGCCAGTACAAGGCATGGCTCCCCTCTTGTGAGTGAGCCTCAAGTCCAGTAAAACGGCTAGTTAGGGCCAAGGGATGTGTGCTCTGTTGTACCCTTAGGGTTATCGCGCCATGCTGGCATGTAGTACTCTAGGAAATATAGAAGGAGATTTTCAGGTCAGATTCAATTCATGATCCCCCAGATCCTGTGTCCAAAATACATGACGTATTCAGCCATAGGGACTTACCTTCAGCCTCTGGGAACCAGCCAAGAGCAACAGCAATAGCCTGGAATGTGCTGGCAGTCTCTTAGACAGCCCTGACCAACGCAATCTAAAGGGGTCTTCTCATGCCTGGTGTTAGGGCACTGTTAGCTAGTCTATGACTATTTCAGGGAACATTGTCCACCCAGGTGGGAAATTTTCATTTAAACCATATATTGCGTATACACAGACTTATAGGCATTTTATGTAATTTTAGGTAGATAGATAATAATATGGTTCCTTGTGATGATTTTAGATATCCTTACTGTTATTTTGCCCTCCTCCCTATCTCTATATTTATCTCCCTCCTCCTCCCCAGTTAAAGCCCCTCATACATCTCCCGCCTTCAGATCGCTTGTACCTGGCTATTCCCCTATTTTCTCTATTGCTCAGCCCTGCCTGCCATGGCCCCTCTCACTTTCCCGGTTTCTGTAGCCACTCCAGGTTATGGACTCACATCTGAAGATCTGGAGCTAAGAACCACTGGTGAGGAGAACATGTGGCATTTGTCTTTCTGGGTCTGGTTTACCTTGTTCAGTATGATCTTTTCTACTTCCATCCATTTGCCCAGTAAGACCCTGGCAAAAGGTGTGCAGGAACCGGGTAGGCAGAGAGGTTTGCTAGGGGACACTTCTTACTAATCTATGCAGGAAAGTGAATGACCAGTTTCTTCATTTGGTGCAGCTATTCTTATTAGTTTTTTTCTCTGTGTGTGTGTGTGCGTGCGCATGCCAGCTTGAGAGCATCTTATTTAGAAATATCCCTAAACTCTCACTATCAGTTAGCTATTCTGTACTATAAAGAAACAGTTGAGGAAGGTACACTTTATAAAGAAAAGAGGTTCATTTAGTTCACAGTTGTGGAGGATGGAAGTCCAAACAGTATGGTTCAGGCGCCCCTGAAGGTCTTGTTGATTGTACCGTGCCATTGTAAAAAGGTGTGGAAATCTCTGTCTTTGCCTTGTCTTTGTCATTCTGCCTTAGATAGGGTTTTTTTTTTTGTTTGTTTGTTTTTATCACTCTGATAAACAACCGTGAGCAGAAGCCACACGGAGTGCCAAGAGTTCATTTTGCTGGCGCTTGCATATCCCAGTCCATCATCAAAGGAAGTCAGGGCAGGGACTTAGGGTAGGAACCTAGAGGCTGGAACTGAGGTACAGGGCGTGGCAGAGTGATGTTCACTGCCTTGTTCTCCATGGTTTGCTCAGCCTGCTTTCTTGTACCACTCAGAAACAGCAGGCCACCCACAATGGACTGGGCCCTCCCACATTGATCACTAGGTAAGAAAATGTGCCACGGACTAGCACACAGGCAAATCCTATGGAGGCATTTTCTCTAGCTGTGTCAAGTTGATAATAAAGTAGCCAGGACACCTTCCTCCTATAAAACCACTAAAATTCCATCTTGAAACTCCACCATTGTGATCCTGTATAAGCACAATCATTCTTCAAAGGTCCCATCTCTAAACAACATAGTCAGAGCGAGTTTCTACTCTCGTGACCTTATTAATATATTGCTTTAAGGTTGAATTTAGATTCTGGTACCCATGTCTACTAGCTTTGTGATTTTCTTTGTGAAATTAACAATTGCTGTTAATTTCACCTGTCTTGGTAGCTGGGCTTTGGAGTCGTGCTTGCTTCCTCAATTCCAGTCCAGTCCCTAGATCTCCAGCCTCCTCAGATTACAGGAGCCTCCTCCTTGCTCTTTGTCTACGCTCAGAGACCTGCCGGTCCTCTCTTCCTGCCGGTCTCTGTGGACCGCTTTGTGATGCTGGCCACGAGGCAGCCTTATCTGCAGCAGACCATCTGTCTGTGGTTCTCTGACTACCTCTACTCTTCTGCTTGTCTCCGAGCTCCCCTGCTCTCGGCTCCTCCCGAGGTTCCTCCACTCATCTATCCCATTAAGTCCTGGGAGGAAGGCATCGCTTCTGAGAACAGCGTTGCCAGGGAGACTGCAGCCTCGAAATAGCAGCTACTTTTCTTAGTCTCTTTTCCAGTTCCCACTTTCAAAATCTTTCCCCTTCTTTTCACGGCTTCAGGCTAAGACCCCAACAGCT
This sequence comes from Chionomys nivalis, assembly GCF_950005125.1. Lineage (NCBI taxonomy): Eukaryota > Metazoa > Chordata > Mammalia > Rodentia > Cricetidae > Chionomys > Chionomys nivalis. The sequence goes on along the minus strand of NC_080094.1, from coordinate 57,550,499 downwards.
GTGCAAAACTGTTTGGAAACTGTGGCTCGCACGCACGGAGAACGCCCGGATCCCGGCAGAGCACCTTCTCAGTGCTTTGTGTTTCTAGAGAAGGAAGCACAGTGTGGCTTTTCATTCTGATGCAACTCTGTATGTTTTAATGACACAGGTGATACTTTCTCATGTGTTGAAATAAGAAGCTGGCGACTCCTGACTCGGCTTCTTTCTCCCAACACTCATGGTTAGAAACTGGAAAACAAGGACAAAAATAGGAAAATAACTGCTGATAACCCCCCAAATGAGCATTGCCAAGAGATAATATTTCCGTCACCGCTGAATCCTCTAGGTCACATATTTTGGCAGCAAAGTTTTGCCTTCGAGTAAATTCGTGCTCAGAAATCTAATGTGCCTGAGTGGGGTTAGAGGTTGGGGGTGGGGCCCCTGTTCACCTTGACTATCATCTTCCCACAGCAGACTCTCAGGCCCCTCTGTGGACATCTTAGTGTCCTCCGTGATTGACCTGCAAGGCACTGGCTTGCGGACACACTGCCAAAGGCATACCAGCTTTAAAACGTTGCTTGCTGGAGTGTAGATCATATGGTATTTTGGGATTGAAGAGTCTTTTATTTCTCCATATTCTACATTTTTTTTTAATTTTTAAAAGCCTTGTCGTATATTTGTGTGTATGTGGTGTGCTGCACACACATGTCAGGACATGAACGTGGAGGTCAGATGACAATTGACTCTCTCCTTCCACCGTGTGGGGCCCGGGGATCAAACCCAGGTCCTTGGGTTTGGTGGGGAGTTCCTTCACCCACTGAGCCATTGCCATCCCTCTGCTTTTATTAATTTAATTATTTATTGTCAAAGAGCACCACTGGCGCTAGTCTAATACAAGTTGATTAATTTAGGACTCAAAAATTCCTGAAAAATATATGTCGACAAACTTTAGTGTTAAGACTCATACAAATTATTTTTTTCTTGGTAGGTTTTATTTTTGACGATCTCGGCAGTTTTCTGTTCAGCACTGTAGTTGAAAGCTAAAATTTAGTGACAAAATGGATTAAGTGTTAAATATTTAAGAACAAAAATAGAGGAAACCACTTTTGGAATGGATTTTTCTCCCATTTGAAGTCTGATATTTGACCTTGGTGTGACAGAATGTTGACTGACTTCACACATGCAACTTGAAACTGAAATGTTGTTTTACATTTGAGATCTCAACATCACCATGATGAGGGCATCAGATAACACAGGACACTAAACTTAGAATCAGCATGGATGGAGACGGAGCTAAGTTCTTAAAGGACCACCCTTTGCTTCTTCTAGTGGGCCATAAACATTGCTGAAGGGTTCAGTTTCTAAAGTTTTCATAGTTTTTGCATAATTTAAGAACACTAGCAGGATTTTCCCCTCAAATTATCCTCACTAAGTACATCCTTTAAAAATGAGCGCACTGCTCGCAGTGGTGGCTCAGGGGCTAGAGTGCTCGCTCCACAAGCTTGAGGACCCGAGTTTGAATCCCTAGCACCCCTCTTGCCCCCAAAAGCCAGACACAGTGGCACATGCCTGTACTTTCAAGACTGTGAGGCAGAGACAGGCAGATTTCTGGGGCTCCCTGGCCAGTCAGTCTAACCTAGTGAAGTCCCACGTCAGTCAGTGGAAGACAGAGTCTCGCAAAATAAAGTTGAAAAAGATAGAGGAAGACACTTAACATTGACCTATAGCCAACCCCACCTGCACATTCACACACATGCGTGCATGCACCACACACAGACTCACCATCGCTAATAGTAGTAGTAGTAGTAGTAATAATAATAATAATAATGTGATCACCCTTTGGTAATGCGTGTACTTTTTAAAATGTGAACAGAGCTGGATAATTTATTATTTACAAGTTCCGATCTTGCATTGAGTTCTGTGTGTGGGACCCATTCTGTGTGGGAAATTCTAAGCTAAGTGCCTGCTCTATACAGAGAAAGTCCAGTCTTGCGTTTTTAGACTGATAGACAGGCAGCTGATCCTTCTTCCTCTCATCTCAGTGCTTGACTGCCGTGAGGCTCGGTGGGGCTGTGACTTCCTTCACCCTTCCTGGGCATTTTGTTTTTCCCCAGTGAATACAGTGAATACTTCATTTATCTCTTTTGTGACAGAATTTATGAGAGAGCTTGCATGGTTAAGGTAGGAGCCTTGTCCTGCCCCGTCATGGAGTTCCTCATTAATGTGGTTTCCTTAGTGTATGATTGCGGCAGTGTGTGCTGCAGAGAGGGAGAATCCCACAGCTGAGATTTTGAAATCAGCTTCACAGTGAGTGACGGGCTAGCCAAGGCTGCATAGCAAGGCCCTGTCTCAGACAGACAGACCGACGGACGGACAGACAAACGAGTTGTGAGGGACAAAAATTAAAGTATAACAGGGAGCCTTTGCTGGGTTTCTTTGAGGGCTCCAAGGAAGATGTCTCTGCGTCTTAGAGCTGTGGCGCCCTCTAGTGGCTCCACGGAACTTCTTCCTCTGGGTTTCTGGCACGCAGATTATTCGATGGGTGGGCTTCCCCTCCTGCCAGCTGGTTACTTCTGAGTTTGTCACAGCAAGCTCTGCATGACTTTGAAATCAGTGGGATTCCGGGATTTTCATTCCCTCTTACATGACTTTAAATGGAAACAGATCGCGGGGCGTGAAACCATCACTACCATCCTTCATTTCCCGTGCTGAATGCCTACTGCCGAAGAAAGATGGCCTTCTCATGCTTGCGGGGAGAACCCACAGTGGGGTGAGGTGCACCGAACTGCGGAAGGGGGCGTGTCCAGGGCACAGGTCTCCACAGGGCACAGGTCTCGGAAGATGCACCCCGCTGAACTACACGCAAGCCCGTGGAGGGCTATGCTCTCTTTTTGACTTTGCAACTTAGGTCTCAGCATAAAGTCTTACATAGAGTATGTGTTTAACAAACACTAATTGACAAATTAATGAATAGGTCCTTATGAATAGATGATACCCGTCTCAGCTCTAGTTTCATATGGGGTTTTTGGTATTTCCCTTGGCTTAACCTTCTTCTGTAGTGTAGTGTCAACGTATACTCAAGAAGAGTCCTTAGATTGATTAAAAAAAAAAACACGCTGAATAACAAAATATTACTGTCTTTCACCCTTTCTTGAGGAACAAACTGAATTCTTCAGATAGATCATGCCTGCTTAGAGGGCAACATTGTTTTAATTTCTTTAAAAATATTTATGCATTTTTATGTGTATGGGACTTTTGCCTGCATGTATGTATGTATGTGCACCATTTGTTTGCCTGGCACCTGGGGAAGCCAGAAGAGGAAAGTTAGATCCCTTAGGATCTGGAGCTACAAACAGTTTTGAGCTACCGTCCGGATGCTGGGAATTGAACCCAGGTCCTTTGCAAGAATAGCAAGTGCTCTTAACCACTGAGCCACCTCTCCAGCCCCCTCTACTCTAATGTCTGATGGGCTCCTAGGAGTAGCAATGCTGTGGAATCTTGCAGAGATCCTAGCAGGTCCTGGGGTGGGGGTGCTGTCTAAAGACCTTGGGTGCATCTGGCAGGAGTACAACGGTTTCGCGGCGACCTTACTGAACTTGAACTTCTCTGCCTACTCCGTGGCATAGAATTCTAAAGTATCTGATGCAAAACCTCGAGTCTCAGGATAGTCAGGTCTTTTGGTCCATTTGCAGCAACGTTGCTTTGGACAAAGCTATAAAAGTTTAAGTGAAGGGGTTTGAATCAGTGCAACTAAGCTGTAGCCCGAGGCTCACTCACCCCTGAGAAAAATAGCCCCTACACTATGGCGCCCTCTTCTTTCTTCCCACCATCCCTTCCCTCCTCTGTCCTGTCAGTTACATCTCAAGTCAGTAGCAGGCTTCGCTGGACAAAGTGCTCCCTCTAATGTCCCCAGGACCCCCTATGTCTTGTTCTGATGTTGACTTGGTCTTCTGCCCCTCTCTAACTTCCACCCTGATTATGGGAGAAAAGAAAGAATGTCATTCTCCGGCCATGTACGACGGTACATCCTGATAATCCTAGCAGCTTGGGAGGCTGAGGTAAGATGGCAGCTCTGAGTTTGAGGCTGGCCTAATAGAATTCATGCTAACCTGTGTGTTGTGATCCTGTGTGATTGTGGTCCTGCCTTTTAGAAATGAATGAATGAATGAATGAATGAATGAGGCCATTCTTTCTCATAAACCCTGGCACTGGGCCCCAAGAGCTTCCTGTACCTTCTGATGTGGTTCTTTTTCTGCTTCTGGACATCTTGATTTGCTGCTGTCTTGGAATTCTGGGAAGCAGTCTAAACTAGCCGAGAAATGAAAAGGAGCGCATGTGCTCTGAGTTCCTCGGAGGCCATGGGAGATTCCGGGTATCCTTGTGTTTTTCCTCCGCAGGGTGAGTTTCTTTATCATCTTCCCAGAAAGATGCTTGATTGATGGCCATTGTTCCTTGGTTTCCTGGGAGCTAAGAAACAGGGGTGGTGGTAAAGGTCAGAGGTCAGCCCCGTGAAGGCTGATTTCTACCTTCCCTTCTTCTGCAGTGTTCATTGGGCACTCCACGTAAGCACAACCCTAGCGGACAGACTCAAAAGCCATTATGAATACGTGTGCAGTTTAGGGCCTGCACCGATAGGCATGTTTGTAAATATATATAGGCATATATGTGATGTATTTAGCTGATATAGATAAAGTGTGTTGCAATATATGCATAAAAAAAGCTGTAGAAGGCTGGGTGGTGGTGGCGCACGCCTTTAATCCCAGCACTCAGGAGGTAGAGGCAGGTGAATCTCTGTGAGTTCGAGGTCAGCCTGATCTACAAGAGCTAGTTCTAGGACAGGCTCCAAAGCTACAGAGAAACCCTGTCTCGAAAAAAACCAAAAAAAAAAAAAAAAAAAAAGCTGTAGAAATTACCTTCTGTGTTTGCAGATGCATGTGTGTGTATGTGTATATGTGGATGTGCCTATATGTTTATGCATGTTTGTCTATGTCTCTATGTGTAGTCATACATGTGGACAGTAGAGTTGAGGTAGGAACTACAGGAGTGTTGCTCCAGTGTGAAGCACCAGGATTGCCCTGTTCTATCCGAGTGACAGGACAGTGGCTGGGCCCTGGTGCGCAGGAAACTGCTTCCCCACCACCAAGGAGAGTGTGACTCCATTCCACTACTTACTCGATCCTCGCAGGGCCATTAAGAGAATTAAATGTATAATAGGTTTTCTATTGCTGTGAATACACACCTTGACCACGGCAACTGGTACAAAGGAAAACATTTAACTGGGAGATGGCTTACAGTTTCAGAGGTTTAGTCCATTTTTATGGCAAGACATGGTGGCACACAGGCAGACATGGTGCTGTAGAAGGAGCTGAGAATTCGACATCTTTTAAATTTTTTTTTAAAGATTTATTTATTTTATGTATATGGTGCTCTATCTACATATATACCTGTATGCCAGAAGAGGGCATCATATCCCATTATAAATGGCTATGAGCCATCATGTGGTTGCTGGGTATCGAACCTGGGAACTCTGGAGGAGCTGCCAATGCTCTTAACTGCTGAGCCATCTCTCCAGCCCCTAAGATCTACATCTTGATCTGCAGGCAGCAGGAGGAGACTGTGTGCCACATGGGGTGTAGGTTGAGCATATATGACTTCAAAGCCTGCCTCCACAATGACACACTTCCTCCAACAAGGCCACACCTCCTTAGTGCTACTCCCTATGGGGCAAGAATTCACACACATGAACTTATGGGGGCCATTCCTATTCAAACCACCAAATTCTTCTCCCAGGTCCCTTAAAGGCTTATAGCCATCCCATAATACAGAAATGCATTCAATCCAACTTCAAAAGTCCCCGTAGTCTATAATAGTCTTGGCCCTGTTTAAAACCCAAAGTTCAAAGTCTTTTCTGAGATTCATGCAACCTCTGAACTGTAATCCCCTGTAAAATCAAAGTAAAAAAGTAGATCACATACTTCAAACATATAATGGCACCGGATATAAATTACCAGTCCAAGATGAAGGAAAGGGAGCATATAAAAGAAATACTAGACCAAAGCAAGACTCAAAACCAGCTGGGCAAACTCCAAACTTTGCAACTCCATTCTGATGTCAAAGTGCTCTTCAGATCTCCAACTCCGTTCATCTTTGTTGACAGCAACACATTTCTCTCTCTTGGGATGGTCTCACTTTCTGTTAGCAGATTTTCTTAGCAGATATCTTATGGTTCTGGCGTTGCTAACATTTTTCAAGTCTCCAAGGCAACCCAAGATTTCCCTCACAGGCTCACACACCAGCCTCTCCGGATTGCCATTCTGTGACGTCCCTGACAAGCACCTGGCCTCAGTGGCTCTCCTTAGTTGTGGAGGAAGATCCCACAAACCCTTTCTCTAGCCTTGACTCTCAAGCCAGAACCACCTCATGGCCAAAGCTGCCAAATTCTGCTGCTTGTTGGGCTGGAACATGGCCTCCTCCTTCAATTACATCTTCACCAGCTTTCCGGTTTTGATGGTTTCCTCCACTGCCTAAGCTTGGCTGTCCTGGAACTCTATCTGTAAACCAGGCTGGCCTTGAACTCAGAGATCCACTTGCTCTGTCTCCTCAGTGCTGGGATTAAATGCATGCACCACTACACCTGGATTTAAGATGTTCTTTAATTCTTTTTCACAAGTTGGAAGCTTAGCTAAGTAGTGTCTTGCCTGGAGTTTACCACTTGATTCCATTTCTTAATCTGTTTATCTCCTTGAACACAGGACTGAGTTCCATCCCCCTTCCTGGTGCCCCTTTCTCCTCACATTGTACATCTGGCTCTTTTTCATTATTGATCTTCATCAGCATACCCACTAATAACCACACAACAGAGTCAATGCTGGGCTGCTTTGAAATTTCCTCTGCCAATGGAATTAATCCAAATTACTTTACTTTAACCTCAGGCAGACTCTTCAGACAAGGACAAAATGAAGCCACATCCTTCACCAAAATATCACAAGAATGATCTCTGGGTAATACACTATCATTTTTCCCCCCTCTGAAACCTTTTGGGCCGGGCCCCCACAGTTCAAATCACCTTCCACACCACTGTCTTCCATGTTCTTACTAGCATGGCCCATTAGGTAGCACTTAAAGTATTCCAGTGCTTTGCTGGCACAAAGTCCCAACCTCTTACTTCCTCCAAACAAAAGCATGGTCAGGTCAATCACAATACCGTCTCCTGGCACACACTGTCCTCTTCCAAGCAGCTGGCACACAATGATGAGCCACTGAGGTCTGGATCTCTCATCACCATGCCAACTTCCTAGACCATCATGGATTTCAGAACTGGGTAGTGTCCGTATTTTACTGACTGAGCCACTGTCAACCCAAATGCCATACATGGTATTTGGTGGGAGAAACCAGAAAGTGGATAAAAAGGCTGGAGTAATGGGGTTGGCCTGCGCAGACAGACAATAGGAACAGTTTTTACCTTTGCAAAATTGAAGCCAGGGGTCTTGGGAGAGGGGAAGGTGCAAGCTCTCAGCAGGAGGAGCTGAATTTGAGCTCAAGCATCCACAAACAAAAGACGGGTATAGTGCCACACACTATCCATGCCAGCGCTGGGGAGGCAGCAACAGGAGGATCCCGATGTTCTTTGGCAAGCAGCCTCGCCAAATTGACAAGTTTCAGGACAGTTAGAGACCCTGCCTGAGAAAATAAAGACAGGCGGCACCTGAAGAGGGACACTTGAGGTTGACCTCTGACCTCTTTCTTACAGGCTTAGCACGCAGGTGTCGTGATATTATCACTTGGAAGACTGAGGCCGAGAGATCACTGCAAGTTCATGGCCAGCCTGGACTACAAAGTGAGACCTTGTCTCACAAACCCAAAACAACACCAATTAAAAACAAAACAAAACAAAAAAACAGAAAAAAACCTGAACTTGACCAAGCATACGTAAGACTGAGAGACTCTACTGCTATCCACAGTGTCCTTTTGGTACCTCTCTGGGCTATTTTCAACTTCAGGTTTCCTGCGGATAACACCATATGACCTAACACCCCTAAATAACCTCCGCCTCAGCACCTCAGGAAGACAGAGTCACCACAAACTGTAGAGCAAGATTTCCGTAGCAACATCACGATTAGCCAGGCATGGTGGTGCATGCCTGTAATGTCATCCCTCAGGAGGCAGAGGCAGGGCCATGGCTGTGAACTTCGAGGCTAGTCTGATCTGCAGAGTGAGTGCCCGGACAGCCAACGGACAGCCAGGGCTATGCATCAAGACTCTGTCTCAACAAACAAAGACAGTGCAAAGAGCTGCAGGGAATGCATGCTGCATGTGACTGGCTTCAGTTGTAAACACACCCACCCTCTTTGGAAAGAGTGCTCTCTTTCTGACAATATAAATTCTATTCACAGTGCAAAGAGCTGCAGGGAATGCATGCTGCATGTGGCTGGCTTCAGTTGTAAACACACCCACCATCTTTGGAAAGAGTGCTCTCTTTCTGACAATATAAATTCTATTCCAAGTCCATACATTTTCTTAACTGTTACTTTAGAATGGCCAAAATTACATGATTCTGACAAAAAAAATTGCTTTAAGTGATGATTTTTTTTAAAAAAAACAAGGAATACTTTTCTACTATTTTCTTTAAGGAAGGGCCTGTGTTAAAGATACCAGACCCTGGGTACAATCAGCTTACTTTTAGAACCTTACTTATGGCCCCTTCTGAATTGGTAACCACTAGCTTCATCTTGAAACAGATTTTAAAATGAATTATAGAACAAAAGTGAACAGCAGCGGGCCTCCTCGGCATGCTCAGAGTCTGTGAGAGGGCTGGAAAGGGATTCTCACGGTCTTGGGACTCATAGGACTCGGACTCAGAGTGTGACGCAGTCACAGGCTGTAGCCTAGCAATTGCACACGCTCTTACCTTTTAAAACATCGAAGCGCTTCTCTGTTGCTCATGCTCCAAAAACTGAACGCGGTGTAAACTTGGTTTCTTTCCAAATTTATTGATCCCTGTCTTTGTTTGGGTGGTTATAAGCAACAGAACTAACTTGACTTAAAAAACAAATTACTGAGAAACTAAGATGCTCATGACCCCGAGGGAAAATGTGGAAATCCTCGTGGGAGGCTGAGGCATGCAGATCTCTGAGTTCGAGACCAGCATAGTCTACAGGGAAAGTTCCAGAAAAGCCAGGGATACATAGAGAAATCCTGTCTCTAAAAACCAGAAGAAAAAATGAGGAGGAGCATATAAACAACTTAGAAACAAATGGAAGTTCTCCAGGGGCCGGGGACTCTCAACACGGCCTGCCGTGCAACGTGGTACGGTTCGCGCAGTGTACGGTCTAGGCAGCTCTAAGACAGGGTTTCACAGACCGGAGGAAGAGCCTCTATTAACCTCCACCTTCTCAAAGGATGCCGGCTTTGAGCGCCCGCTTCCCTCCCAGCCCGTGGCTTTAGCAAATGTTCTTGTCTCCTGAGATGGAATCTTACTTATTTGGTTTTAAAGCATCAGTTCTTGCTGGCATTCAGGCTTTATGCTGGCCTGTCCCCTGACAGGATACCCTCAGGCAGTACCTGGGTCAGCCCAGGGTCCTATGGCTACGTAGGAACCAAAAAGCTACGGAGAAACCCTGTCTCGAAAGATCGAGAGAGAGAGAGAGAGAGAGAGAGAGAGAGAGAGAGAGAGAGAGAGAGAGATCCTGAATATCAGATATTTTACATTACAATTCAGAACAGTCGCAGAATTGCAGTTATGAAGTAGCAGCAAGCAAAATTTTGCGGTTTGGGGGTCACCACAACAGGAGGAACTGTCTTAAAGGGTTGCAGCATTAGGAGGGTTGAGAACCACTATTTTAAAGGGATGGTTTATATTTGGAGGTACTGTGTCCTATAGTGATGCACAGATGCCTTGTGGGAAGGTTAAGTAGAGCCAATGGTCATATCTTCCTCCCGTGTTTTTAAAGTGCAGACTCAGGAGTAGGGAGGGAACACAGTGACACAAAGCCGAGAGCATGAAGAGATGGCTTTGTAGAAGTGTGGGGAAAGTGGATGCTGGAGAAACGGACAGGCATGGACGGAACAGAAGAGGGAAGGAAGATTCTAGAATGTTTCTGACAGCTATACATCCCACCACACGTTTCTGAATATTCAGAAAAGAATTTCTGTGTTGTTTGTTTTTTCTTTTACTCTTTACTCTTTTGGCTTTTTCGGGGGCCTGCTACCCAGTTCCCAAAAGTCACACAGAGCCTTATTCTTTTTTATGATACCTGACCTTAGCTTGGCTTGTTTCTAGCTAGCTTCTCTTAAATTATTTCAACTACTTTTGCCTCTGGGCTGTCATCTTTCTCTATGTCTATATACCTTTCTTTACTACTTACTCCCTGACTGCTGTGTAGCTGGGTGGGTGGCTCCTGGAGGCCTCCTCCGCTCATCTTTTTCTTGCTCCTCCATCTCTTCCCAGATTTTTCCTTTTATTTATTCTCTCTACCTGCCAGCCCCGCCTACCCTTTCTCCTACCTCGCTATTGGTCGTTCAGCTCTTTATTAGATCCAATCAGGTGTTTTAGGCAGGCAAAGTAACACAGCTTCACAGAGTTAAACAAATGCAACATGAAAGAATGCAACACATCTTTGCATTATTAAATAAATGTTCCACAATATAAACAAATGTAGCACATTTTACATTAATATTTCACAGTATTTCTGTTACTTTTAAATTGTGTTCTGGACCCTGGGATGTCTTTGTTTGGCCGTGAGACACCAGAAATTGTGTTGCACTGGAATGGGGGTGAGGAGTAAGCTCAGGGGACAGGGCAGGATTTTCAGCAGTGGGCACTGGATGAATTGTAAACACTTTCATGTAAAATCAAAAGGAACACTTATGACATAGAAGACATGGTTATCACCTCTCATTGTCTTTGCATGACTCAGACTCAACACACTTCATTATTTCTGGGGAGGGGCAGCTAATAGCTGTCGGTCCCACGCCTTCCACACAGCTTACCTGTCTAAGTTGTACATTTCAATGTTACCAAGTCCTGCAAACATCACTGTGATCAACTGTAGAATGTCTTCTGCTTCTCATTAAAGAAACCCTGCATGCTTCTGTTACCACTTCCCAGCATGGCACAGCCTCAGTTCCCAGCAATCTCTAATCTATTTTCTGTCTTTACTGATTGCAACGGTTTGAGTGAGAAATGTCCCCCATAGTCCTGGATATATGAACAATTGGTCCCCAGTTGGTAGCACTGTTTGGAGAGGATTAGGGTGTGCAGCTTTGCTGCAGGAATTATGTCACACTGTAGAGTGGACTTTGAGAGTTTGGTGGAGGGAAAAAAGGAACAACAGGTTTTTGTTTTCACAAAGATAACCAAATCACTTCCTTCTGGGAAAATAGAACTGGTCATATCTACAGAGTCTGATTTTGTTGTCTTTTTTGATTGCTTGTTAGTGTCCCTCACAGGTTGGATATCATAATCACCAAGTCTGTCTGGAGCACAAAGATCCTAATGTGTGCTACAAGCTTAAGGAATCAGCTTAAGACAAATAGAGAGGTCCAGCCTAAGCTTCGCAAAGGCAGAGGAATGCATGACTTCCTGAGGCTGGAAAGATGGCTCAGCAGTTAAGAGCACACACTGCTCTTTCATCGAGAGTTTGGTTCTACTATCAACTCAAGACTGCTCAGCACTGCCTGTAACTCCAGTTCCAGGGGATCCACTGTCGTTGGCCTCTATGGCACTGTATGTACACATGCCTACCTCTTCCCACCATGTAATTTAAAATAATAATAATAATAAATCTTAGAAGACATAGCTTCTTGGCCTTTTTGTGCCGATCAAGTGCAAAGGGCATTCAGCTGTTACTACAAAGGCCTATTGGTACCCAAGTTGGTTACTGATGGCTGCCAGGCTATACCTGTGTCTTCCTTTATTAACTTTTAAGGTTATTATGTAAAGGAATGGGTTTATTAGTGCACTTTCATGTCTGTATGCCATTATACTTTGTTCTCATCTGTGTCCTCACCTCTTCTCCATGCTACCCCAGCCCTTTGGCTGGTTCCGTTCCTTTTTTCCAAATATTCCCCCTTCTGATCTCATGTCACACGTATCCCACTACCCTCTCTCCCCATCACCTTAATATATCTTCCTTTCCTCTTATGATCATGTGGCTGAACAGGTGTGGGTTCACACGAGGTGTTGAAAGAAGACACAGGGCACCTTAAGGATGATTCTAGTCTTTTTAGCTGGAGAAGCGGGGGGGGGGGGGGCAGGCTCAGCCTCTGTGAACTGTCCCATAGCCAAGGGCCCTTTTTTATTGTTCTTCAATTTACACCTTTAGCAAGTTGATTTCCAGATCCCCAAAGCATCCTAACTGAGCCTTCAAAGGAACAATGTCAAATACAAACTCTCAATCAAGGAGTATCACCGTGTGGGATTTTTCCCAACCAAGTTATGCACAGGCTTTTTACCCTTGAGTAAATCTCAGACACGATTTTCATATTTTAAACAGGAGGTGCTGAGGACAAAGATTAAGGTTCCATGGGCATTTCATGATTCAGGAATCAAGTCAGCTGCAGCTGCGTAGGAGTTGTCCCTACCTGATCACCTTTCTCGTTTTATTTTCTTGCTCCGTCTCCCGCATATAACTTTAAATTTTGGATCTGCACATGAGAAAACTGAAAAGTTTCTGCAACCCAATAAACCTCTCTGCTGATGCAATAATCCAAATCAGACCAAATCAAACCAAATTAAAAAAAGCCCAGGTTTAATGGATAACAATGCTCCCAGGTGGCCTTCCAGACCCCCCTCCCAGAGAGAGGAGATGGGGAAGGAAGACCAGAAAACCACATGTTTCTTCTCTGGGGTGCAGTTTAAATACCCTGTGGGGGTGGTCTGGAGTATCTCTGGGGAGGGGTCATCGGTTGGCAGACTTTCTCAGAGATGGAGTCTGGACTGAGGCAACTCTCAGGGTAGGGGGCTTGGGATGGAACTTCCACCCAAATAATCTAGATTCTTTGGGTATATGGATGCCAAGGGTTGGGGTGAAACTTTAACCCAAACATTCCAAACTCTTTGGGTATATGAATGCCAGGGGGTGGGGTGACGCTTTCACCCAAACATAAACTATTTGCATTTCTGAATCTGGCTTATTTCATTTAGCATAATGATTTCCAGTTCCATCCATTTCCTGCAGTCCAACCATTAGAGAGCCCCAAAGCCTTAGCTGAGAGCCCAGTGACTGGCCGTGGAGGTTCCTTTTAGGAGGCTCCCACGCCGCCTCTTCCTGTGGTCTTGTCCACGTCAGCCTAGCTAGCTGCTACCGTGTGTTGCCGGTGTGTATTCCTCCACCATATGTGAAACTTGACAAAGCAGCCAGAGATATTTGGAGCAAAGCATTTGGCTTTGGGCTGGGGAAGCTGAATGTGCAAAATCATGGAGTGGTGTGGAATTCTCCACATCTGGTTCATTTTTTAAAATGCTGCTATGGTTACTGGGACACTGGAGACTAAATATAAATAGAGGGACTAGAATTGCAGCTGACGGCCAAGTTTGCTAAGGTTTGAACATGGCAGCTGATAACTACATTTGCACAGAGCAGGGGTGAATAGTGCTGAACTGGACAGGAAGATGTATAGACACCGGTTGTGCTGGCAAACCACGGCTCAACTGTCTGGTTTTGAAGGCTGGCTTGCTGGATACCACAGGACCTGGGACAGTGACACATCAAAGCTGGCAAGGAATACCCTTGCAGTGGACTACAGGACTGAGGACTTCCAGCTATACACCAAGATCACAATGAAACATTATTTAGAAGATCAGCTGACAAGAAATCATGTGAAGGTCTTGACACTTCACTAAGCCTTTTGTGGACATCCATCAGGTGACACCGCACATTTTTACAGCTAAGGGCCACTTGGATCCCAGTGCTCCCACTTCTGCAAAATCCAATAACGCCACCTTCACATGTCACTTAAACTCCAAGGCCTCCTGGGAGGCTCACAGTACTCTGCCACACTAGAGAAGATCAATGCTGGAGGTCACGAACTGGGGCTTGTTTGGGACTGGAGATTTAATGCAGCTGAAAGAAACCTCTGGGAATAAATAGCAGAAGTCTTAGCCTTGATGTATTTGCATGTGACCAGTGCTCACACCTCCGCCAAGGCAACCAAATATAGAGGAAGAACTGCTTAAGAGCTGAGCTGTGTTACGTTCATTTACACAGTCATTGGATAGCTTCGTTTGCACAGTCACTGGATAGGTTTACTTGCAATCATGTTGCTAATGTTGCAGTCACCTATGAATTGTTTAAATGATTAACTGTCAAATATGCTGCCCAATAATGAAACAGACCTTTGCAAAAGTTGCATTTGTGTACAGCTTTGGTGCTGTGGAATAATTCTTTTGTACTCCGTGAAAATGTGTTGCTCTCATTGTTAATAAAAAGCTGGTTGGTCAGTCGCTAGGCAGGATTTGGGAGGCAGAGAGAATGCTGGGAAGAAGGGTGCAGTCTTGGGAGTCAGGAGAGATGAAGAGAGAAGCAAGATGAACTTGCCATGTTGAAAGAAGGTACCGCCACTTGGAAGAGGGTAGATAAGAAATATGGGTGAGTTCGAGGCCAGCCTGGTCTACAGAGCGAGTTTCAGGACAGACTCCAAGGCTATAGAGAAACCCTGTCTTGGGCTGGAGAGATGGCTCAGTGGTTAAGAGCACTGTCTGCTCTTCCAGAGGTCCTGAGTTCAATTCCCAGCAACCACATGGTGGCTCACAACCATCTGTAATGAGATCTGGTGTCCTCCTCTGGCGTGTTGGCATACATGGAGGCAGAATGTTGTATACATAATAAATAAATAAATAAATCTTAAAAAAAAAAGAAACCCTGTCTTGAAAAACCACAAAAAAATAAATAAAAATAAAAAAGAAATATGGGTTAATTTACAATATAGGTGTTAGTTATTAACCAGCTATTGACTGAGCATTTATGATTAATAAGTCTCTGAATGATTATTTGGGAGCAGCTGCCAAGACACAGAGAAAGTCTGCCTATGGTTTGGGTTTTTTTTTTCTTTAACATTGATAACTGCTGTTGAATGAGATGAATCAGTGGCTGTTATAGGATGAGTTTAAAAATTTTTGTGATATGAAACCACCAGTAGTAGAGTCCCTTTCACAATTCCCAAACACTACAAATTATGAATTAAAAGTATATATTAAGAAACTGTTGTTCCCAGTCTGCGGGGACCACAAAAGATCACCAGGGAGACCCACTCACCAAAATGCAAAAGCAAGGTTTGTTATGTGCACAATACAAGCCAACAGGAACCTTGTCAAAGCAACTGGTACAGCAGCAGCAAGAAGAGGTACCTGCCCTTCTAGAGGGCATTATTTAAAGAGAAAAACCAGAAAAGTTACATGAGCAGGGTGTGGGGTGATGAATTTTTAAGGTTTAGGACCCCTGATTGGCTGACATTTGTCTAGGGGTGTCCTAGTGAAAAGCAACGAGTGTGTGCTCGCAGGTGATCCTATCTACAACAGTTGGAAAGTTAGGAATTTCTTTTGGATGGTCTGTTCCTGGGTGGTGCCTGGGTAATCTCAGTTTATGGTCTTTATCAGAACCAGGTATTGCTTCAAGGTAAACTACTGAGACTCAGGCCTCTGTTGATCTTGTCATGGCTGGGTCCTACAAAACAAAATTGTGACATCTTGAAATTTGCAGGCAAATGGATAGAACTAGAAAAAATCATCCTGAGTGAGGTAACCCAGATCCGGAAAGACAAATACAGTATGTACAGACTCATAAATGAATATTGCAATGGTAAAAATATAACGCTGCTGTTTCCCAAGGGGTGCAATGGCAGAAATGCTGCAGGTCCCCGAGTGGCAGCAGTGCGGAGTGGGTCCTGAGACCATGCCTCAGGTCCCCAAGCAGTGGCAGGCAGCAGGTCCTAAGACAAAGGCAGCCAGGTCCCAGGCAGGGAGCTGCATGGTGGGTGAGAGACCAAGACAGATAGGTACATCATACAGAGAAAGTGGGTATTTATTTAGTGGGTTATGGAAGGGAAGGGAAAAAGGGAGCTAAGGGGAGAAGGGAGAAGAACAGAGAGAGGCGGGGGAGGGGAGACATGGAGAGAAGGGAGTGAGACAGAAGTTGCCTCTTTATGAGAGAGACAGAAAGGGAAAGACTTGGGCTGCAGGCAGGCAGGAAGATCTGACTGCCTCAGTGGTGAATGAGGGAGGAAGTGGGAGGGGCATGTCTCTTTAAGGGACAGGACAGACTAGTACATTCCCATCTCATTTTTATAATAAAAAGGCGGGAGGTTAGGTACAACAGGTTAAAGGAATTGGGGCAGCAGATTGGCAAGACTGCTTCCTGCTTATTTGTAGGCATCGTCTTGGTGGGGGGGGAGAAACCTGAGAAAGCTGGGTGCTGGTCACATCCTGGGATAGCTGGTTTTTTTGTTCCTATCCAGTGTTTGTGGTATGGAAATGTCTGGTGTCTCTTACACTTGTTTAAGGTATTGGCAGAACAGAGGACAATGTTAAGTTTAGGGGAAAAAAATTAGGACCAGGGAACTGAGAGGAGTATATCTGACCTGTTTAAGGTGAATCCTTTAATTCGGCTCCCTGGAACTCACAGAATTTTTGGGTTTGTGAAAACATAATTTTTAAACAGCAGCATATTTATATCAGAATGACTGTGACAGATATTTTTTGCATAATGAGAAGTATTTTTAAGACTATGGAAGGCAGCGTGAGAGAGAAATTTTATAACTTGTATTTGTCCTCACACCTTTATAACTTGCAGGTCTACATTTTAATAACTTGCATGTGTATTTTACTGAAATTTGTTTGGTGAGGCTGCCCTTTTAAATGACAATACCTCTCAGCTGTCAAACTGCATCAGGAATCTTTGAGAAGGATAAAATTTTACTTGAGTTATTGATTAAAAAACGATAGAGAACTTACTGGTTGGCACCTAGAGCCCCTCCTCAGGGTCCTCCATGGTCACTGAGGGTCGTATTTGCCTTTTGCTGTTTAGCACAGGGCCTGCCAGGCTCCAGAAGATCCTGTGGGCTAAGAAATCTGTAGGAAGACAGGCCTACCTTGACCTGAGCAGCTAGGCTGTCAGTTCCAGTGATTCTTTCCACTGTCTGGTGATCTTCAGTTAGGATGGAAGGCAGTTTCATCCAGAGGTCAGTGCTTGGCAGTTGAAGCAAACTGCAGATGGACGTTGTTTTGTGCCCATTTGTCTTCTGTCTTCTTTGAAGGAAATAGAGTGCTGCTGCTAGGAGCCAACCTGTCTCTTTTTGTAATGAAAAGTTTTTTAATAATTAAATATTTAAATGCCATATTCCCCAGATTTCAGAGCAGTTGAGGGCTGTTTATCAGGCATAACTACAGAATAGAATCTGCCTGAAGAGCTGGGTATGAGCTTGACTGTACTGGCTCTCAGCTTACCAGGTAAGATTTACACTCAAAAAAAAAAAAAAAAGAAGAAGAAAAAACTACTTGAAATAGAACGTTAATGGCAGAACTGACAATAGTAGAGAACAGCTTAATATATTTTAAATCAGGGTTGGATTACATATATAATTTTTTGTAAGAGACTTAAAAGTACATACCACTTTAAAACACGAGACTTATTGCTTTGTAGTCTAGAATGAGATAACAATGAACAGACAATTATAACATTTAACAGTAAACATAGGTGCATTTAAGTTACATATATGAACACATACACACAGAGTGAATAGGAATTGGGTGAAGTGGATGCTCTTGGTGGGCCCTACCAAAGGCATGCCACTGCGCAAAACACACTTGCAACAGAGTCAACAAGAGGAATCTAAAGACAAAACATAGGTAAACCAGGGGACCAGGCAGGGTATACTTCAGTAAAGATGGCAAGACATGGTCATCTGACCTGGCTTTCAGTTAAGATGGTGGTGAAAGTCGCCTGACCTCAGTCAAAATGGTGGTAAGGTCACCTGATCTGTCAAAATGGCGGTGGTCACATGTTGTATGGAAAAGCCATGTTTTCTAAGCCACAGGAGTTTTAAACATAACAACAAAGAGAGACCCAGAGGCATGATCTGCCCTGTTGCCGAGCCGCCACACCACAAGCTGTGGCGGAGAGCAAAGGCTGGAATTGAAAACAGCTGCCTCGTGGATCCGACCAATCTTGTTGGCAGCAGTGGCAGGAACAGTTTGAGGAAAAGTGGAGCCGGTGGGACACCAGTGGAGCGTAGTTTGAGGTGTTTATACTGTGGCTGAAAACGTGAAAGTCTGCAATAACATCACAGGGCCTGTAGAAGAGTGTCCTCTCTCTACAGGCGGGGTGTTAAAGCCTGACTGGCTCCAGTATGGGTGACTAGGGAGGGAGAGCAAGGAAACAGATGTCTTGGTTGAAGGAGCCATTAAGGGGCTAGCAAGAAACCTGGCACTAGGGAAACTCCGAGGAATCCACAAGGATGACTCCAGCTAAGACCCTAAGCAATAATGGCAAGAGTGCCCAAACTGGCCTCCCCTGTAATCAGATCGATGACTACCTTAATTGTCACCATAGAAACTTCATCCAGCAGCTAGGTGGTAGTGGTGCATGCTTTTAATCCCAGCACTCAGGAGGCAGAGACAGACAGATCTCCATGAGTTTGAGGCCAGCCTGGTCTACCAAGTGATTTCCAGGACAGGCTCCAAAGCTACAGAGAAACCCTGTCTTGAAAAACCGAAAGAAAGAAAGAAAGAAAGAAAGAAAGAAAGAAAGAAAGAAAGAAAGGAAGGAAGGAAGGAAGGAAGGAAGGAAGGAAGGAAGGAAGGAAGGAAAAGTCATCCAGCAACTGATGCAAACAGATACAGAGATCACAGCTAGCACTGGGCCAAGCTCCCAGAGTCAGTCCAAGAGAAGGAGAAGCCATAATATGAACAAAGGGGTCAAGACCATGATGGGGATATCCATGGAAAAAGCTGACCTGAACTAATGGGAGCTTACTGACTCTGGACTGAGGGGGAACCTGCATAGGGCCAAACTAGGCCCTCTGAATGTGGGTGACAGTTGTGTGGCTGGGGCAGACTGTGGGGTCACTGGCAGGCAGGGGACCAGGATTTATTCCTAGTGCTTGAACTGGCTTTTTGGAGCGCATTCCCTTTGGAAGGATACCTTGGTCTTGCCTCAAAGTGATGCGTCAGACTTTGCTGACTCCACGTGAGAAGCCTCACCCTCTCCAAGGAGTGAATGGGGGGTGGGGTGGGGAAAGATGGTGGGAGTGGGAGGAGGGGAGGGAGAGGGAACTGGGATTAGTATGTAAAATGAGAAAAGATTGTTTTAAAAAATAAAATAATTGGCCGGGTGGCGGTGGCACACACCTTTAATCCCAGCACTCAGGAGGCAGAGGCAGGCAGATCTTTGTGAGTTCAAGGCCAGCCTGGTTTACAAGAGCAAGTTTCAGAACAGATCCCCAAACTGCAGAGAAACCCTGTCTCAAAAATAAATAAATAAAATAAAATTATTAAACCAAATTGCTCTTAAAACCTTTATTGAACTACACTGATATGAAACACATATCAAACACGCAACTTCCAAAATTTTGATGTAGTTACACGTATCTTCAAATACCAGTCATTTTCAGATGTGTCCTCC
This sequence comes from Chionomys nivalis, assembly GCF_950005125.1. Taxonomy (NCBI): domain Eukaryota; kingdom Metazoa; phylum Chordata; class Mammalia; order Rodentia; family Cricetidae; genus Chionomys; species Chionomys nivalis. Next base: position 57,530,904 of record NC_080094.1, on the reverse strand, counting down.
ACAGCCCTCCTGTCCTCATTTCACCAGACAGCCCTGCCTCTCACAGTCTCCAGGCTGTTGGAAGGAGGCCACTTGTTTGTTTCCCGGCTGCTCAGCCCCTAAATAATCACACAGAAACTGTATTAATTAAATCACTGCTTGACGAACGCATTAGCTCTAGTTTCTTTTTTTTATATTTATTTATTTATTATGTATACAATATTCTGTCTGTGTGTATGCCTGAAGGCCAGAAGAGGGCGCCGGACCTCTTTACAGATGGTTGTGAGCCACCATGTGGTTGCTGGGAATTGAACTCAGGACCTTTGGAAGAGCAGGCAATGCTCTTAACCACTGAGCCATCTCTCCAGCCCCTAGCTCTAGTTTCTTATTTGCTAACTCTTACATATTAATTTAACCTATCTCCATTAATCTGTGCATCACCACGAAGTCGTGGTTTACCAGCAAATTTTCAGCATGTCTGTCTCTGGCAGCTCCATGGCTTCTACCTGACACTGCCTTTTCCCCCCCTACATTCAGTTTAGTCTCCCCTGCCTACCTAAGTTCTGCCCTATCAATATGCCAAGGCAGTTTATTCACCAGTGGTATTCACAGCATACGGAGGGGAATCCCACATCACTAGGCAACTGTTGACCCTTCTCTGTCACTGTGAGTTGCTGTGTATTTCTTCAAATTTTATATGAATGAATTTTTACGGTGCACTGTTTTTAAAACCTGCTTCTTTCACTTTTTTTATTAGTTTGAAATTCACCCATATTAATTTAGGTATCAGATGATTTCTTTAATTGGTGTGCTGTGGTTTTCTGTGTCAACGTGACACAAGCTGTAGTCATCAGAGAAGAAGCCTCAGTTGAGGCAATGCCTCCATGAGATCCCTCTCTGGGAGACTGAAAGGCCACATGGGACATTGGTATCCATTAAACCTGGGCTTTTTCTAATTTGGTTTGATTTGGATTACTGCGTCATCAGAGAGGCTTATTGGAGCACAAAAACTTTTCAGTCAGGACCAGCTCTCTTGTTGCAGTGTCTAACAAGAGGCAAGGCCAGCTTTCCCTGGGCCAGTGAAGGGCAGGACTGTCTCAGAATGGCCCTCTGGTTTCATCTCTCATCTAAGGTCCCCAAGGTGACGCAGGTCACAGACATCAACACAGATCCCACCTACAAATCCAGACATGGCCGGCCCTTGGCAGCTACTTGGGCCTGGACCACATCCTGTCTCTGGGTGGAAGCACTGGCCACTTAGGTGGGGATGGTTCTGGTGACAGCATGGCCCCGGACACCACCAGTGCCTCAAGTTGAGACCCTAACCCTGGACTTTGTGATCTTTGGTGGCAATAGGGGACTCAGACTTGAGTACAGACCCCAACTGCCACAGGACCACGGATCCAGACATGGTTCTTGGCAGCAGCCAGGTCTGGTTGTCACCATTGCCCAAGTGGCAGTACAGGTCACTCAAATCACCGGCATTGCAGCCCTCAGACATCAACATGGCATCAGACCTCGGGCATCTGCACAGCCTTTGATGTTAACAGGAGCCTCGGAGGTCAGCACAGACCCTGCCTACAGTAGGGCCGCAGACCCAGACATGACCCTCAGCTGCAGGTCTGGCCTGGAAGTCACCATGACTTTGGGTAGCAGTGCATGTTGCTGTACACAGATCATGGGTAGCCCCAAAAGACCACCATGGAGACTGAATCTCGTATGTAAAAGCAAAGAGCCTTTATTCAAGTTCAAACTTGGACTCTCAGTGTGTCCAATGCATTGGCATGATCAGAGATCTTCAAACTCAGGTGGGGTAGGGTTTTTGTCAGAGGTTTTAGCAGAGGATTGTGGTGAGGGGTTTCTAAGGTTCAGGACCTTTGATTGGCTGATATTTGTCTAGGGGTGTCTTGGTGAAAGGAGATGGGTGTGTGCTGTGCTAAGGGATGTCAGATGATCCTATCTGTAATGGTTGGACTATTGGGAATTTCCTTTGGAATGTTAGGTACTTTCCCCTTGGATGGTCCATTCCTGGGCATTTCCTAGGTGGTCTCAGTTTGTGGTCTTCCCTGGAACCAGGGAATCTGAAACTCAGGCCTCAGTTGAGCTTGTCATGGTTGGGTCCTACAGTCCCAACTTCACAAGTACTAATGACAGGACTCAATCATGGGTCCTGCTTGCCCAGGGGTTTAAGGGCATGGCATTTGGGACATAAGAACCATTAGCTAATAGATTTTTTTCTAGGGCAGTGACCGGGCCCTGTAGCTCTGATCTTTAAGCACAACCGGATTGGGAAGTTCAACCAATCATATCTGGTTAGGGTGTGCCTGCCTGGAGCCCAGGTAGAAAAATCAGGATATGTAGGTGAGCCCAGGTAGAAAAACCGGGATATGCCTATAGACAGATGAAAACAACAGCTCATCTATTTGGTTCTACATTCATAATGAAATATACTCTTAATTTATTCTTATTAATGCCTGAGCACTGCTGCAAATATTGGATCAATGGGGTTATTTATACACATGCTGTTACTTTCTGTTATGCCCAAATCTGCAGGGTCCTCACAAAAACCAACAAAGGAGACTGGGTCCCATAAAATCCATACACACCATAAAGAAAAATTAAAAATATAAGGCGGGGGAGTGTTTAACCACTAGGTTTGAATCAAGATGCTAAAAAGATTGACATTGGCCAGGCAGTAGTGGCCCATGCCTTTAATCCCAGTACTCGGGAGGCAGAGACAGGCGGATCTCTGAGTTCGAGACCAGCCTGATCTACAAGAGCTAGTTCCAGGACAGGCTCCAAAGCTACAGAGAAACCCTGTCTCAAAAAACAAAAACCAACCAACCAACCAACCAAAAAGATTGACTTTAACACGAGGTTAAGATCTAACACAAAGATGCCTTTTCAATATGAACACATGTTTATTTTCCATTTTTTTTTTTAAATGTCTATTGTTAAAAACACGGTTTTTAGGATGCACCAAGCACGCATGGATTGTTTCCAGGTCTGGGTCCCACGTGCTCCTCCACGGTCGCCATGGCTACCTGCCCCGGAACCTTGGCGTGATGACGCTGGTTTCCGGCGGGATTTTTAGAGTGACGAACAGTTTTGGGCCAAGCGACCATGAGAGGGCCAGAGCTGGGGCCCGAAACTAACATGGAGGGGGACGTACTGGACACCCTGGAGGCCCTGGGGTGAGTGCTCTCGTGGACCCCTTCCCGGGGAGGTACGCGGGCCCCGCGCGCGGCCGCTGCGGCTCGGGCGCGGGCGCCCCCCGGACCCGGCCGGCGGTGTGTGTGGCGGTGCACAGGCCTCTGCGCTCCAGCTCACCGGGACCCGGGGAACGGGGCGGGACCGAGCGGCCGCGGCGGGAGCAGGCCAGGCTGGCGCGGGGCAGGGTCCTGCTGTCCTGTGCATCGCGATCTCCCCGCAGCCGGCTCTCCCCGGGCCTCGGGGGCCTGCCGTGTGGACGGAGAAGTCGCGCGCGCCGCTCCGCACCGCTGTCGCCTCTGGACCGTTGTTGTCGCACGCCACTCAGGGTTTGACTTCCTCCGGGCTCTGGAGGACTCTCTCCAGCTTTTTAGATCAGAGACTCTCTTAGTTGAGTGCAAGCCTCTACGTTTAACCTTCTCCGCTCTTTAATGCACGTTTGAGTGGTAGGCAGGGGAAATGACAGTTTTCAGAGTGATAATTAGCTTTAAAGGATCTACTACTGTCCGTTGCAGTTTATAATTCTGGGCGCTAGGTGCTATGAGGAGGACCCCAGGGGTCGCGGCGATGGGACGATCTGGATACGCAGTTCTTTCTCTCTCCCATCGTGGTTTCCTTCACAGCCCTGCTTCTTTTCCATCTTTGTCTTGTGAACTTCACCCAGCTCCCGGAGAACAGGTGCTGTGCCAGCTTTCTTCACTCGGGGATTTCTGGCAACATACTAGAGAGGGGTCTGTCGCAGGGAACAGTGACTGATGGGGTAAAAGAGTGAAGAAAAAGTTCAAAGGGGGGTGCATACGTGCAAGCGAAGGGCCAAACGACCGAGGGTTGATAACCTCACGTTGGCGCCATCTGCACATTCGTGTCTGCCTCCTTGCCGTGCAGCTTCTTTTTATGGTAACTGTGTTCCTAAAGAAGCTTGGAACCTTCTCACCGCGCCCCCTTGCTTTTGCTCCCTCAAACGTCATTGCTCCTCTAGCGACTGTTACTTTTATTGTCCTCAGGTGATGCATACTTGACTGTTGCCCAGAGTAACAGAACCTTGCATTTATTTGATCTTGAATAAAATGTTTTTTTTTAATGAAATAACAGAGCGAGGGATTATTTCAGGGCCATTTGTACTTCTGTGAAATTCTCTTCTTACCTCACCGGGGATGTAATTATTAGATACTAAGTTAAAGTAGCCAGAAGTGTTTAGGCTCCAGTTTGGCTCCCAAGTCCGACCTTTGAAAGTTTTGGGATCTTGTAAGTCATTTATGAAAAGGGAAGACAATGGTTTTTTATCCTTCTTTGATTCGTTAAAGTTGTTCCTACTATAGCTGTTAAGAGAGATTTGCTGTAATGTTGACATTTACTGAGGAACATTTGTTTACATTCAATATGAGAAGTACAACAGCTTGCACACTTCAGAATTGGCTTTTCCTCGAATGGCCAATGTGGTGACATTTTGTTTGTGATTTAACAAATAAAGCTTGCATGAAAATCAGAGTACGGAGCTAAGCCTGCCACACCTCCCTTCTGGGTGGTGAATGGAGATGAGGGGCAGGATCAGGAGTCAGTGAGGGACAACTTGGGGCCACTGTGAGAAAGGCCACATTCTAGAAGGAACTCACCCAGGAGACCACAGGCCTGAACACAGGAAGGACAAGGACAGGACTATAACCTCTTCTTGCCTCTCCCTATCTCTGCCACCAACCAGAATCCCCATGACTGTCCCCTGCCCCGGGATGTCCCCATTCCCAAACGCCAAACCTGATGGTAGCTCCTTTTCTTGGTAATGAAGAAATTCAGAGGGAGGAGGCTCAGGAAGACGGCAATGGCTGTGAGGGCAGAGGGTCCAAGGAGCTAGGGACAGAGGACACTAGTTAACCATAGAGGCCAGGCAGTGGTAACACACATCTTTAATCTCAGCGCTCAGGAGCCATGGGCAGATGGGTCTCTGTGAGTTCAAGGATACCCTGGGCTACACGAGATTGACCCAGTCTAAAAGAGAAACTGAGCCAAGCAGTGGTGGCTCACATCTTAAATCCCGGTACTTGGGAGTCCCACACCTTTAATCTCAGCACGCGAGACAAGAGGAATGTAAGATGGGAGGAGACAGGAGCTCAGAACATTCACTCTTGAGGATTCGTAGACACAGGATCTTGCCCCTTTTGGCTTGAGGATTTCGTAAAGGTAAGAACTAGTGACTGACCAATCTGCTTCTCTGATCTCTCAGCTTTCACCCCTAATATCTGACTCCGGGTTTTTATTTTTAAGACCAATTAGAGTTTATGCTACAGGCCAAGGACAAGATTTTGAGGTTTGAAGACTTACTTTATGATGACAAAATGTGGAAATGTTACTGATTGTATATGTTGTAACTGAACACTGATCTCCATGAAGATTGTGAAGGATGTATTTTCTATTGTGATGAAACCATTTAGTTTATCAGTGAAAGTGCTTTAGGTCGTCAGGTAAAGTAGACGTTAATGGAATGACTTAAACAGGACAACTCCTAAAAGGCCAGTGTAGAGCTGCAGCGGGTCACTAAGAAAAGCCACTTAGGAATCAGTTTGCTCTTCCGTGAACTGAGTATCCTCAAGCAGATGATTTCATGCGTCTTTAGTTACAGTGGTCTGGGATTTTACGAACAGTGCAGCTCACCTAGTTGGTTTGGTTGTACACTGCAGCCATGCACATAGATGATGGAAAGGTTCTGGTCTGGTGTACAGTACCCGCTGTCCACGTCACCATCTTCAGAGGGGTGTACAGTACCAATTCTCCACCTCATCATCTTCAGAGGGGTGTACAGTACCCGCTGTCCACGTCACCATCTTCAGAGGGGTATGATAATGTTGTAGATGTTACAGAGCTTCAGTCTGGGGTGAAACCACTTTTTATTTCAAACATTTATGGAGCATGGCTGTGTCTTGGAATACTGTTCCGAGGAGCCAGTGGTGAGCAAAAGACACTGGTGCTTGTCTTTACAGAGCTCACAGTTAAGTGCAGAAACATGTGGTTGTCTGTTGATGCACTGTAATAAGTGCTTCAGAGGAGAAAGCAGGGGGATATAACAGAGGTTCATTGGTTCGTGCTAGATGCCTGAGGAAAGGACAGTGGAGTTGAAGTAAGAAGGATGAGTAGAAACTGACTCAGTGAGAGTAGCTGGGGAAGGAAGATGCTGTGTTCTGAACGTTAGAGTAGAAGAAGACCTTGAGGAGGCGATGGGGCTGGGAGGCAGAGGGTGAAGAAGACCAGGGCACGCAATACATACCTTTACAGCTATGTGGTTCATTTTCTCCCTTACCTACCAGTAGGACCTGCCAGGTAATTAGCTGTCTAACTCCAAAGTTCTTTTGATGGTTTGGGAAAGACATGCTGCTTAGTGGTAGGGGTGTGTCGTAGTCTAGAGGTAAGGGCGTTACTGATGATCCTTAGTACCAAGGGTTCATTTCTTCAGTCAGGTAGATGCACCACGGAGTCACAGTCGAATAGGGGAGGCAGTGTAGATAGGAGGGAGGAGGAAGTACAGAGGGTGAGAGGAACCAGTGGCGTGGAGGTGGCAGGAGGTCAAAGGATGGTTGTTGGTGAAAGATGACAAAAGGAGCTGGGGAAGTAGGAGGTGTGGCTGGGGAGGGACATGCCTGAATTCAGGATTTGGGAAGTATAATAGTCTCGTGGCGAAGTCCAGGGAGAGAGTGACAGATGCAGAGTGGAGAACGAGTGTAGTGTGAGCTGTGGGCTGCATTCCTGCCTCCTGCTCCCAGCCGCCTGGCTAGCTTATGCCCCGAAATAACAACACACAAACTGTATTCTTTTAAACACTGCTTGGCCCATTAGTTCTAGCCTCTTAATGGCTAATTCTCACATCTTGCCTAACCCATATTTAGTAATCTGTGTAGCACCAGTCTTACCGGGAAAGATTCAACATGTCTCACCTGGCGGCTTGCTTCATCGCGTCTGGCCTGGAGAGGAGTGACATGGCGCCTGAGCTCACTTCCTCTTCCTCCCAGCATTCTGTTCTGTTTACTCCACCCACCTATGTTCTAACCTATCAGGCCAAGCAGTTTCTTTATTAATTAACCAATGACCTTCCTCCATCAAACGAGGTTAGGGAGCTGAAGGCTCGAGGTGTTAGGTAGTCTTACTTAGGGGCTTTGGAGAGACACAAGATAATAGTAAGAGCAGGGGTGGAGAAGAAAATTGACCACAGTGGTGTTAGATGCACAAGAGGCTTACAGCTGGGAGCCATAGGAGAAACTGTCCGGAGCTTTAGACAGCAGGGGGCAGTTGTGAGAGCAAGGAGGACAACCCCAAGGAGCTGGGTGGTAGAGTAGGGGTAGCCTGAGAGGAGGTGGGATCGTAGGGCAGCTCTTTACGGGTTAGAAGGCATGGGAAGCAGAGGGGTGGAGAGCTAAACCGGCAGAAGGACCAGTAGGGTGGGTTAATGGCAGGAAAAAGGGCTTGTATCGCTTAGGCTGATTGGTATTAATAAATTAGGGGGCTGGAAAGATGGCTCAGTTTTTAAGAGCGCTGAGTGTTCTTTCAGAAGACCCAAGTTGATTCCCAGCACCCAAATGGGGGCTCACAGCTATTTGTAACTACAGTTCCAGGAGATCTGTGTCCTCTTCTGGCCTGAGGGCACCAGACATTTTTCTACTGCACAGTCATGCAGGCAAAACACCCACACACATGAAATAATAAAATTTAAAAAAGAAAAAGAAATAGGCCCTGGGTGATGTCTATTTGAGGAAGGCCCACAGCACTCTAAATGATTGCAGCCCAGCCCCAAATTAATAAACTTGGTTATCTATGGGGTGGGAGTCGAGTAGGGATTAGATTCAGATGGCAAACTAGGAACGTGGTGGCTCACACCTGCAGGTCCAGCACTCAGGAGGAGGGGTGGTAGGAGGAGTAAGACATTCTGAAGTCCTGTTTAAAGATAGATTTGTGCTGATGTACCTCATTTTGTAAGTTAGACTTCAAAACTATATATTCTGTATAATTATACAGCAAGATCATAAATGTGAAATGAAAACAAAAAGTCGTAAAAATTAAAAAGCAAAAAAAGCTGTATTTATCAAATGGTTGATTAGATGAATTGTCTGGGAATGAACTCATTGTATTTTGAATTAAAGATGCCTCCCTGGTAGAGAAGTGTCTGACTGGATTGTCAGGAAAGTAGGGAACTATTTACAAATCCTGGGGACGAGTCAAAAGACGCACTGGCCCTGTGACTGCACATGTGCTACCCAGAGAGAACAATTTAAATCTCAGAGTGAAAGCTGGAGTCTCTGCTACGTGGCCGAGTGCTAAAATCTGAGAGTGTGCGCTGCCTGAGAAAACCTTAGTTGTAGAAAGAGTAAGTATGGAAAATTGGTATCTAATACAGTTGAAGTGGTATATGAAGTATTTTGAAAAATTAGTGTCTTGACTAATACAACTTGTAGAAATACTTTCAATGATAAAAGTATGAAATAAATAATATAGGTTAAGATCTCATAGGTCGTTTTTAACTTTACTTCATAAACTAGATATTTGCATTTATGCTATTTTTCACTATAGTTTTTACAATTGGGACGATACAAGGCTATTAAGATTGTTTGGTATTGTGTTATTTGTAATATTTAAATTTTCTAGAAAAATGTGAAAAGGCCAAATACTAATTACATAGAGTAAGAATAATCAGTAAATTGTACAGCTGTTCCACTCTTCACTCCTCCCTGAAAGCAGCTACGATCACACATCAACATAGGTAATGTCTATATTCTGATAAATTAATGTATAAAGACGAGCAGCAGGGCTTGGCAGAGAGCACTAGAGGCTTCCTCCCAGAGCAAGTTAGAGAGTTAAAAAAAAAAAGAGTTGAAAAGTAAACAAGATAAATTAAGAGTTCCTTTTGTCCTTCTCTCTCCTCCCTCCAGCTCCTGCCATAGCCCACAACCCTCAAATTGATAGCCTCTTTTTCTTCATTATTGTTATACACATGTCTCTCAATTTACACACTGATATATGAATACATCCTGCTGAGTCAATTTTTGTTTGTATATAGTTTCAGGGCTGACCACTTTGTATTACATAGCGAATCAGGGTATTGATCCCTGGGAGAGGTCAAGTCTCTCAATAGTCATTAGTAGACTGTAGTCCTTTGTCTAGGGTGGGGCCCCATGAGATTTTTCTCTCCCGTCCATGAGCATGCCTGCTGGTACTGTCTTTTATGTCTAATTTACGCAGCCATTTCTAAGAGAAGCAGTCTGACACAGGGTTCCTTGTGTTCTGACTCTTGTGTTTTGTCTGGCCCTCCTGGCTGATGTTCCTAAGCCAGAGATGCTGGAGCTCTCTGCAGATGTGTCCATCAGGGCTGGGCGCTCCACAGTCCATTGCTCTCTTTCTCTCTCTCTGTGTTGTGTCCAGGTGTGGTTTTCTGTAACCATCTGCATTTGCTGTAGAGGGAAGCTCCATTATCTGGGAATAAGGTTAGGACTTAGAATGTAGTTATGGAGTTGTGCTGGACTAGCAGAGTGATGGAGACTCTCTCTAAGACTGTCCCCGACAGACCCCAGCTGGCTAGGTGTTGAACAGGCCGTAAGTTCACTTAGACAGCTGTTGGTTTGTACCTTACGGATATCTTGTCATGCTGTCACTATTAGGTTCACAGGTGTCGCCACAGGGTAGGACTATTGGTGGCTTCTGTCCCTTGGCAGCTTGTACAGTACTGTGTGGTGCATGGGTTCTTGTGCAGGAAGGAGGCTTTGGGTTAGATTCAGCTCAAACAGTCCAAGTCCTATGTCCTCAGTGTGTCTTCAGCAGTAGGGGCTTACTTTGAACCTCTGAGAGGTATCCAAAGGCAATAGCCACAGCCTATATTGTTTGGGGAGTCATCTGGCCTCCTCTGGAGCTACAGATTGTAACAGAGTGTTCTCAATAGAAGAAATAAAAATGTTCATCATCCTTAGCAGTTAGGGAAATGAAAATTAAAACAATTTGAAACTTCCTCTCACCCTCGTTGGAATGGCTAACATCAAAACAACTTTTCTGTATTTTTATAAGTTGTTGTTTCTTCCTTTCCAGGTATAAGGGTCCATTGTTAGAGGAACAGGCGCTCTCCAAGGCAGCAGAGGGTGGACTGTCTTCACCTGAATTTTCGGAGCTCTGCGTTTGGTTAGGCTCTCAAATAAAGTCCTTATGCAACCTGGAAGAAAGCATCACTTCCGCCGGTATTGCTGCCCTGCTCTGCCCACCCTTCCACTCACTAGGGAAGCAAATGGACTGTGCTCAGACTGTAGTCTATCAGTAGTGCGACCACTGTATAAGGAGCAACCACTAATATGATGAGCCTCAGTACTGGTTATTAAAAGTCTAAATTAAATTTTATAGTAAACTGTAAGCCTTCACTACCTATCTGGAAAAGGCAGTGTGAACTGGCTGTTATAAAAACTGAAGCTCTTGGCTATGACTCAGTTTGAATTAAGTTTTAAAAATATGTATACTCCTCAATTTAAATATTATTCTCAAGTCTTTATCTTAGGACATGGATTCACATGGAAATGTTGTGATTATAAACCTCTTATTACCTTAGGCTGCTCTTTTAACTCTTCGGCATCTGGTACTGGGGTCTTCCTGCCAGGCCCAGTAAAATTTCAGATAGTCTGATAAAGTGAAAAATGAGGAATTATTGGGTATTTGCTAAAGAGAAAAAGTAGCATTCTTTTCCAAAGCTGTTTTTCCCCAATTAATTACTTTCTTTGTCATACATGACAGAGTTCATTTGAGACAAAATAAAATTTCTACATTTAAAGCATGATGCAGATTCCTCATGATTATAGTAAAGATAGCAGTGAAGCTAAATTCCACAATTACATTCATTACTGAATGTGGAAAAGCAGCGGAGTTGGACAGCTGCCCTGATGCCAGTTCATGACTATTGCACTCATAGTGCTTTTGAATATTCTGGTTTCTGATACTCAAAATGTCTAGCTTATCTGATTTTATGGAGACTCCATTGGAGAGACTTACGTGAGATTTAAATGTAGAAATATTTCTAATCCTGTGATCATCTCCTTCATGTTCTTAAGCTTAGATGTCGCTTTCTGTGCGTAGACATTGTGTGCTTGCTTTTAGTGGTTGCCTATCTAAAGATGAAAGTGAAAATCTGGAACTGAATGTAAAGTGGAAGTCAACTGTGATGCATTCATTTTACAGTGGTGGATTATGTGGTAGGTGCTCAGTGAATACCTATGACTTCTTTTAAAGGGAGAGACGACCTAGAGAGCTTCCAGCTTGAGATAAGTGGGTTTTTAAAAGAGATGGCCTGTCCATACTCGGTACTCATATCAGGAGATATTAAAGACCGCCTCATGAAGAAGGATGACTGCTTGAAACTTCTGTGTAAGTTGTCTTTCCTTGGACGTTTGAATGCGTGTTTTTAGTGTACTCTTGTTGCTTTCAGATCAGAATTTATACTCTTCAATTATTGAGACATTAGACACCTTACATACTGAAGAGGCCTTTGTGTTTGAAAGTATTGCACCATCTTAAACAGTCTTACACAGACAGCTTAAACTCTGCTAGCATATATTAATACTCACAGTATAGTCAGTAAATCCCCTTGTTTGTGCTTTCTGCTGTATTTTAGCAAGTGTTCCTTTGCCTGACTCATCTCTGATAGCTTATGGTGAAATGGCTAACTTCGTCATCGCTGACGTCTGACTTAATTTTTTAAATTCTGCAGATCACTATATCTTCTTTGTAGTGATGCACAGTGATTGACTGTTTAGGAATATTTATTGATCACCGACTCTTAAGCCAGGAACAGCACTAGGAATACATCACAGAAAATCAGATAAAATGTAGTTTGTGCCTTCAGGGTTCTTGAGTGAGGTTTGGGAGGTTTGGTAAAAACTCAGACAGATATTGGGGTTCAGCCTGAAGACCAGAAAAGCAAAGCAGCCAGCTACTAGCTCTTTCCCTTGACCTCAGTCTGAAAATGGTGATCCTGCCTCCAGGAAACCTCAGAAAGAGACTGACAGAGAGCTGTCTCATCTGGTTTTATAATCCTCTCTAGGGCTGGGATTAAAGGCATACACCACCCGTTTTCTATGGCAACTAAAGTGGCTACTGGGATTAAAGGTGTGTGTTACCACTGCTGGTCTGTAAGGCTGACCAGTGAGGCTGTTTTACTCCCTGATCTTCAGGCAAGCTTTATTAAAATACAAATGAAATATCACTGTGTATATTAATCTGTATTCCTACAGCTGCTCTAAAGGCCCTCGTAGAGCCATATTTTATTGAACTATTTTTGGAATTCAGTGAAAAATGGCTATTTGTCATTGAGGTTTGAGGTGTTCTATAGCTACTGTTCTCATTGGTTCTTTGTAAGTTAGTTTTGATTTTGATATTGTTATTACTTGTTTATGTAAATTAGTTCAACAGTTTTTTTCAAGAAATTCTCAGGCATGTATTAATGTTATTTTTCTGATTTTTTGTTACAGTGTTTTTAAGTACAGAACTTCAAGCTTTACAGATATTACAAAAGAAGAAACATAAAAATTCTCAGTTAGATAAAAATAGTGAAATTTGCCAGGAAGTTCAAGCTGTGTGTGATGCCCTCGGGGTTCCTAAGTCAGACACTTCTGACATTCCACTCCTACTGAGCCAAGTGGAATCGAAGGTATTTTATATGTATAAAATACACAAATATTCTATTCAAGATTCGACTAATTGCTAACATGTCAGTGCTGTATTCTAATTGTGATATAGATTATCAATTTTTAGAGAAACTTATATTTGTTGTAGAGCCCTGGCCTACCATATGGAAAGTCCTGGATGCCTTCCCCAGCACCAAAACAAGAAATACTTCCCCAAAGTTTTATGTGTAAACTTAAGTTTTTGACTTATGTTTAATATACATATAATTTAATTTGTAATTAATATTCAAGAATCATATTTTGATGAGTGAGTCTAAGACTATGCCAGAGTTTTCTATAACAAAAATTGCTTTTCAAATTCAAGGATTGCTGTCCTAGCTAGGTCTGTAATACAGTGTAATAGAAGAAGTGGTTATTTTGTAAGGTGAAGGACACTCACCTCCCCACACCCCATGGGATACTGCATTCTGTTTTCTTTGCCAGGGAGCAAACGTACTCTCTTGATTGTTTAGTAAGTATGTATGGTGTAGCAAATGAATAAATAAGCACAGATAGGGTAGTTATAAGGAACTATAATCTTGTACCTCCTGTATTTTCCCTTATCATGCTCTCTGGGCTGTTTACCTAAAGCAGCTTCCTGTGCCATTCAGTTCCTATCAGAAGAAAAATTTCTGTAGTTTATTTTTTCTACACATGATCGTACAAGATACTCTGTTATGATTGAGAAAGACACTTTTTACTTTCTAACTTAAGCTGTTCAGTAATGTGACAGTGAATCCCTGTCATTTACTGTTTTGAATATTTACATGTTGTGATAATAATTCACAGTGTGGTCGACCTGATGTCTTTCCTGCCAGCCATCTCCCAAATAATGACCTGGAGACTTATTGTTAGTTATGAAAGCTTGGCTTTAGCTTAGGCTTGTTTCTAACTAGCTCTTATAACTTAACCCATTTCTATTCATCTATGTTCTATTGCATACCGCCCATCCTGCTTCTGTGTCTCCTGGCATCTCTAGTGCATCATAGATTCATCTCCTACTTCCTCTCTCTACCTGGAAGTCCCGCCTATACCTTCTGCCTAGCTATTGGCTGTTTAGCTCTCCATTAAACCAATCACAGCAGTATATCTTCACACAGTGTACTAATATCCCACAACATTTGAGAGTAGGCAGTTAGCTCCCAGAGCTGCTGCTCTTGGCTCAGTCTATAACAAGTTTTTTAAGTCTCGTTGCATTTTAGAAATTTAGAAATTACAAATGTATGTCCATTTAGTGTCCTCTTGAGTGAGAGGTGACAGCGACCCTCATTGTTAAGGTACTGAAGTAACCCTACAGATAGTTATGGTGTTTGGGAAAATTAAGGTACGTGAAGTAACCCTACAGATAGTTATGGTGTTTGGGAAAATTACAGAAACAGCGTGTTTTAAGAAAATAAATGAATTTAGAAATGCTGCTGCATCCTGTACTGTGACTGTGGTCAGTGGAGGGGTAGATTGCTCTGAAGATGAGAAGGTTTACAATTTGGGGCAGCCGCACAGCCTCGCTCTAAGCTGATGTTTAAGTGTAACCCTCAAGATCCAATCTGCATGTCAAAATCTACCCATATTAAATGTACAGAGTAATGAATTTTAGTCAATTTTCATGTTGTATAGCCATTATTACAATTATTGACTAACTTTAGAACATTCTTAACACCAAAACCCATGTGCCTGGTACAGTCATTTCTTATCATCCCAGCTTTCAAGATGATTTTGAATTTTTTCTTTGAATTTGTTCTGTATTCATTTACGTTGTCTTCCCTGCATGCATGTGTATGTATCACGTGCTTGCCTGTTGGAGCCCGTGGACTTGGGGTTACAGATGGCTGTGAGCCACAATATGGTTGTTGGAAACAGCCCAGGTCCTCTGAAAGAATGTTGAGTGCTCTTAATCATTGAGCCACCTCTCCAGGTTGGTTTCGAATTCTTAAAGAAACATTACTGCTTCTGATAATTTGCTATGGTTGTTATATTAATAAGACACTAAACCACTCTCTAGTTTGGAGGGTGAACCCAACTTAGAATGTTACTCTGCAGTCAGTTTCTTCAGGCAAAATTCCTATTATTGCAATGATCTGTGATGATACTAAAGAAAAAGCAGTTGTCTAATATCCTGTTTTCAGAATAAAAATGATACCCTAAGTCAATAGCTTTGTAAAAGTAATTAAAATGTTTGTGTCAGGCTTGTAATAGGGAAGCTTATTCCATGTTGTCTTGTAGAGCAGTGAAGTGTCAGCTAAGTAAAAAATTCCAGTGTTTATTTGAGAGAAATTGAGGAACTTGTTAAATGTCCTAGTTCTCTCTTGAGAGTGGACCAGGAAGTAAAGAGTGCCATCTTGGGAGGACACTGCACAGAGATTGCCCACACACCATTTTAACACTGAACCTCTGTACACTTCCTTACTCTGACAAGATTGCTCTGTGGTTTGAATGAATGTAGCCGGCTCTTTTTGTGCACCAGGGTCTTGGCACTGCCATGACCCACTTTCCTGCTAGGTGAAGGTGTGTTTTAGTGGTATTACTTTAGCATGGTTATTATTTGCTGTTCAAAACAGCACATCAAATAAGAATAAGATGGCTTTAAATTATTCTGTATGCATATTTTAAATGGTTCTGTATGCATATTTTAAATGATTCTGTATGCATATTTTAAATGATTCTGTATGCATATTTTCTGTAATCTTTTATATTTGCTTCCAGGTGAAGGATATTCTCTCGAAAGTCCAGAAAAACCACGTGGGAAAACCACTGCTAAAGGTTGATTTAAGTTCAGAACAGGCAGTAAGTGTTCCTTTTACTAATTATATAACTAAATTAAAGCATAACTGTACCAGCTCTGTAGACCAGGCTGGCCTTGAACTCACAGAGATCCACCTGCCTCCTAAGTGCTGAGATTAAAGGCGTGTGCCACCCTGCCGGGTTCGTTTTTAAACATTTTTGTTACTTTAAGGAAATACTCAAGGCAGGCTACCCCGAGACTTATCCCACAGCTTAAAAGACTCAAAGTCTAAACTGCAAGGTGCCAATTCAGGCAAGGACCACCTTTGGCTCTGTCACTTCCTGACGGATGGCAAGGCTGGTGTGTGCATGAGGGAGACATCAGATGAAAAGTCACAAGGTTCGCATCCCAAAGTCCTTTTCAGGGTCATGTCTTCCGTGGACCTAGAACTTGTCCCTGAGCCCCATTTCACACAGGCTCTCTGTATCCTTCCTCTTCCTTCTCAACCCCTGCCCCCTCGCAGACCAGACCTCCAACACAGGAACCTTTGAGGGGACGAGCAGCATCCAGTCCATTCTGCACTGGTGTCCTTTTGTAAATGGACATTTAGTGTTTTGGAGAATTAGATCACAGATAATCATAACACTTTAGTTGAGTTATTAATTTCAAATATCTACTAGGAGGAATGTTTTTAGTGGCAATATATTAGCAGAGCTGTGATTTGAAAAGGGTAGTTTGTGAGGCCAGCAAGACAGTTTTTGGCCTATTATTTCCTTAATATGCGCTGCTTAGCAAGCTGATGTTTTGCTTAAATACATATATCTAATGAAAGATAAGCTTCTTTACTAGCTTCTGAACACCATAAATGTTTTATCATTAAATGTTATTTAAATATTTTCCCGTAGTCTCACAGGATTATAAAATGATCATTAAGTATAGTATTATTTAAAGTACAGTAATTTTCAAATTTCTTCTCTGAGCAGAATCAAAGAGTCTAATCTTGTGGTTTCATCCCCAAATCCTCTAGGAAAAATTGGAAAGGATTAATGATGCTCTTTGCTGTGAATATGAATGCCGCCGGCGGATGTTAATGAAACGGTTGGATGTGACCGTGCAGTCTTTTGGGTGGTCAGATAGAGCAAAGGTGAGGCTGCTTTCCCCCCTGGTTTCCTGTAGGTGGCAGTATGGGGCAGCTCCTGCTGTTCTCTCTCTGCTTTAATTCTGTTCTGGGCCACATGTCAGCTAACCACTGCTCTTACATACAATGATTATAGGCTCTTCCAGGTTCATGTTTGCTGATGACAGTGTACCCTGACCTTCAGCTTTGTTTTTAACTTGCACGGATTGATTTATGTTAGTGTAAAATGAGTATTTCTTTGAGCTGACTGAGGTAGAGACAGTGCGTAACTAATGAGAAGCAGAGTAGGAGCAGGTTCAGGTGGCATATGCTGGAATAGGGTTCCTGAGTCTCTTAGGCTGGGTGACTGTGGCATGTCTTCTCACTGAAGAGAACTGCAGGATGGAGCTATTCCAAAGAAGCTTTCCAGATCCTTGAATCTTTACCTGGTGTCAGTCTGGGGTCTCTCTGTTCCTCCCCCAATCATTAGAACTTTCCAGACAGTAAAAAAGGACCACCATGGGACCTTCCCTCTTTGAAGGACTGCTGTCCTGAGCTCTGTGATGGTCACTATATGGCAGCCATTGGTTGTCTAACAGTTGTTAGCCGACACCTTCAGAGGGTGAATCTGGCATCAGTTACTCACTTTGACCACAAGTGGAGTTCCGACATTACATCGTTACTGTTATTTGGAGCAGCTGAGCAGTTCTTCCTGCGTTGTATCACTTGGCATCATACACTACTATGTTTGATGTTCCTCAAGGTTCATATTCTAGAAGCTTGGTTCCCACCATGGTGGTGGCCGTGGAGTCTCGTGGAAGATAGGCGTCTGCCCTCCTGAGTGGTCTAATCCTGGGCTTGAGCTCTGGTCTCACAGGAATGAGTTAGTGGACTGTTTAAAGTGCGGCTGTCATGAACTTGACCCCTCAACACAGTCTTTTCTCTTTCCATATCTTCTCACTAGTTCTCCTCTGACCTTTAGTATTCCTTGCCTTCTGCAGGACTTGGGATTGGCCTTCAGGAGCCTTGTACCATTAGGTTACTCTTTTACTGCTCTTCAGGTGTTTTACTGTGAGAGGACTGCCTTTTCAGCACCCCAAAGGTGCCGAGTTGTGTTCTCATTGTCAGTTATCACTAGGAATTTAAATTTCTCCTGTATTTCTTATATGATCCACTGCTAATTTAAAAATGTATTGCTTAGTCTCCAGATATTTTTGTAGTTTTTCTTGATGATTTCTAATTTTATTACACCATCTTCTAATCGGACATAAGGGATTATCTCTCTCTCGCTTGATTCTGTTTTCTTTTGTATTTGCAGAGATTTGGATTTGTGTCCTATGAGAGGATTGATTTTAGAAAAAGTTCTATCTGATGCTGAAGAAAAATATTTCTTCTCTGTTAGGTGGAATATTCTGTATACATCTGTTATTCCTAGTTGATCCATACTGAATTTTAGATCTGAATTTCTTTACTTGCTTCCAGTTTAGAAGATCCATTTAAATACAAGAGTATAGCATTGAAACCACCCTCCTCCAGTATTGTGTCAGGACTTAGATGGTCTTTTATGCCCTTCAGTGTTTGTTTGTATCAAATTAGGGGCTCTAATAGATCCAGTGTATAAATGTTTACAATTACTGTATCTTTGTGATAAATTGTCATCTTTATTAATATGTAATGCCCCTTTTTATGTCTTCTAATTAGTCTTGGTTTGTATTGTGGAATATTGTTTACACTGTAAAGCTGTGTCTCTGTCCAAGACACCTTCTGATTGGTTTAATAAAGAACTAAATGGCCAATAACTAGGCAGGAGAGAATAGGTGGGACTTCCAGAAGAGAGAGGACTCTGGGAAAAAGAGAGGTAGGGATACCGCGTGGCAGAATGTAAATTATTAGAGGCAGGTTAATAAGTTATAAGAGCTGGTTGGAAAAAAGCCTAAGCTCAGGCCGAGCTTTCAGAAGTCTGTGTCATTATTTGCTGACCAGCGGTCCTGGTGAGAAAGCACGGCTACAAGTTTGGAGTTTACTTTCTCTGCTATAGGGATAACAATACCTGCTTGTTTACAGTTTCCATTTGCTTGGTGATTTGTTTTCCACTTTTTCATCTCTGCTACCTAAGTGTTAGTTGCAGATAACAGATAGCTAGTTCCTTTAATCTAGTCTGTTAGTCTATTTCTATTTAGTGAACGATGAATTGAGGCCATTTCCATTTTAGGTTATTATAGACAGGGCTTACTATTTCCTGTGCATTTTCTTGGTGATATTCTGTTTTGCTGAATTATTGGTATTTCTTTTCCTTCTTCTGTGTTAGTTTCAAGGGTTTGCTGAGTTGCTGTGTTGGATATGATTGTTTCTTTCCCAGCTCGGGTTTGCTTATCTGAACTTCCCATGGAGTATCCACTTTCATGTATTCATGTTAAGAACACAGGCGGATGGCCTGCCCCCTCCCCTCCCCTCCCCTCCCCTCCCTCCCCTCCCTCCCTCCCTCCCTCCCTCCCTCCCTCCCTCCCTCCCTCCCTCCCTCCCTTCTTTTCAGTACTCTATTAAGAATTTTCTACAATGCTGGATTGTTGTGAATTGCCTTGGAATATCCTTATTGTCCCACTGGTTTTGGAAGATGGCTTTGCTGTGTATAGCATTCTTGGTTCACAGTTGTTTACTTTCTGAGCTTGAAATAGTTAATTCCAAGCTCTTCTGACTTCTATGGTTGCTGATGCAAAGTCTGAAGTAATTCTGATATTTCTGCCTTTATGTGTGAGTTGATGTTTTTCTGTGCTCTTGGGGTTATTTCTCTACACTGTATTTGACATTCTGACTGTGACATGTTGGAGTTTCATCTCTGGTCATGTCTGGAGTTTTGTGTATATCTTGTGTTTGTATACTGTTTCTTTCTCTAAATTTGGGGAGTTTTCTGCTGTAGCTTCAATAAGTAGTCTGTCTGTTCCATTTCATTTTAGCTCTGAACTTCTCTCCAGACTTTTGGAAATTTTATTCATGCTCCTTAATATTTTCCTTCTTATATCTGTTTATGTTTTTATGTCAGCTTTGTCCTCTGTCCCTGAACCATGATCTGCTGTGTGGTCTTGTCTATTGATGCTTTCAGATGTGGCTTTTATTTGATGAACCATCACCAAGTATCCGTCTCTTTCTTTTTCAGCGTTTCAATCTCCTTGATGAACTTTTCCTTCATAATTTGAATGTCTACCTCTAATTTTACTGACTGTCATTCATTTTAGAGACTGTCTTGTTGGTTGAGGTTTTGGTTAAATTTCCTTACTTTGTTCATCTGTTTCTTTGAACCTTTATGACCATTAATTCTTCGAAAAGTCTCAATCATTTCTCAGATACTCAGCTATCTATCTGTAGCTTTGGATTACCTCATAGGTGTGTTGGTCGGATGGAGATGGGCCATGGATGGTGGCTGTGTCATAGTCTTTGTGTTTCTATGCTGTATTGTCCATCTGTTGGAATGGTCTTGTCTTTAAGTTTGAGCTTCCTCTTCCTCCAGTTCATTTGAATGTGTTATATTCTGTGATTCTTCCTAGAGCAGTGGTTTTCAACCTTCCTAATCTTGCGACCCTTTAATACAGCTCCTCATGCTGTGGTGACCCCTAGCCATAAATTTTTTTGTTGCTACTTCATAACTGTAATTTTGCTGCTTTTGTGAATTGTAATGTAGATATCTGACATGCAGAATATCTGTTATGTGACCCTGTGAAAGGCTTGTTCACCCCCAAAGGGGTTGAGATCCACAGGCTGAGAACTGCTGTCCTAGATGGATGTCTCTGAGTTGTGAGTTCAGTTCTGGGGACTGGTGGAGCTTGGTGCTGACTGTCAGATGGAAGCTCTGACATGATTTCCATCTTGGCTGTACAGCACAGGACCAAGGGTGGAGACAACCGCATGGAGTCAAAACTTTGGTCTGCCCTTGGAGTCTATGAGCCCACTAGGGGCAGGATAGCAAATGTCAGACTGCCCAAGTCTGTGTACTATCTATGAGCTGTGGCTAGAATCCAGGGCTGGAGTAAGCTTTGGAACCATGGAAGTATTGGCGTGCAGTCCTGTGGGGAGCATTGCAGAAGTTAAACCTCACAACCGCACTGACCTTAGAGACTGCTGGAGCCAAAGCTCAGACCCTGCATGGGTCTTGAGGCTGCTGCAGCTGGGAACTTAGTCCCATAGTGCTCCAGGGCTCTTCTGGAGTATCCACTGGAGCAGAAGGCCTGCATCTATAGAATTTTCTGGTCCATGGAAGCTAGAGACCTGGATGCACAGTGCTCTCTGATCTTTAGGAAATGGAGGTCTGGGTGCATGGTACTCTCTCTCAGGGTCTTTTTGAAGGCTGTATTAAATTTAGCTTATAATTTTACAACTCACTTAGCTCTAATTTTATACCTTTTCCTATATTTAACATCAGCATTTTTTCTATATAATTTTTATAACTTTCATAATTTACTGTAAATTTTAGTGTATTATGGTAGATTCCTAAAATGGTATTTGCTGTGTGAAAGGTTATTAGTTTTAATAATTAGAGCTTCTGTACACCGATAAATACTGTCGTGTCTCACATTATGTTCACCAACTTTCTTGCTAACTTGATGGATAAAAAGATTAACTTACTAATTTGTTTCTTCTTATCAGGAAAATTGTTTTCCATAGGCCCGTTAGTCATTTGAATTTCCTGTTTTCTATTTGTGTCTTGATGCTGCTTCCTGTGTCTTCTGGTTTCCTTTTGATTGAACTCTTTTGTTAAGAAAGTTCAGATATCACTTACGAATATTTCCTCGATTTTCTGATGATTCTGTTTTAGACCCTTTGACGTATGATATATGGAAACTTTAGTCTGTACAGTGTGATAGGTTTTAAAGTTTAAGATAAAACAGCTCTACTCTCTGGGATGTCTTTTGGTGAACGTGTGCCTCCCCGCTGATGTCATCACCAGTGTTCTGCCGAGTATCCATCAGCGCGTGCCATACCGTGGAAAATGATCTTTCCTTTCTGCTCATTAATCTGCAATGTTTCTCGGGTTGTTCTCACACTCATTCATTTATTTATGAGACTCCAGCCATTTTCTGTCTTGCTTCATCAATCTTTTTTTTCTTCAGAGTTTCAGTTAATCAGGTGAGGCAGTGGATGTCCTGTGTGTTGTGGTCAGGGTGCTTTTCATGTGTTAGCATGTGGTGCAACTGGGATTTCTCACTGTGTTTTAGGGATCCAAGTCCCTCCCCCCCCCCCTTGTGGATCCATCTATTCTTCGTATGCCTGTAACTTAAGAAAGCTGCAGATGGAGTGATAAATGAACATTTCTGGATTAAATAACTCCTAAGTTGAAAGCGGTGTAGCACATTTAATGAGAGTAATTGTTAGCTCTAAAAATGATAAATTCAGCTGGGTGTAGTGGTCATGCCTTTAATCCTGGCAGGATCACCAGGGCTACACAGAGAAACCCTGTCTTGAAAAAGAAAAAACAAAAACAAAGAAAAAGATAAATTCATATTATATATTAGTATACAGTAGGATTCTTTAAAAATACTTTAAGTCATTCTTCCATATTTAGGTTCTGGATTAACCTTAGATTTTTGTTGTTGTTGTTTATTTTCTTGTCATAAAACCATTTCCATTAGGACTACTGTTGATCACAATGTGCAAGTTAAACCGAAGGACACCAACAACAGCTGCGTCCCCTCCAGACATTTAATAGTCCTCGCCCTTTCTTCAAGTTTGGCTGTTGTTTCTATAAGATTTATTATCCAAGCCGGGCGGTGGTGGCGCACGCCTTTAATCCCAGCACTTGGGAGGCAAAGGCAGGCGGATCTCTGAGTTCTAGGCCAGCCTGGTCTACAAGAGCTAGTTCCGGGACAGGCACCAAAGCTACAGAGAAACCCTGCCTCGAAAAACCAAAAAAAAAAAAAAAGATTTATTCTCCATTTTATAATGTGTTAACATGAGTAGTATCATTTTGTTCTGTTTGTTTGTATTATTTTTTCTATTTATTTGACTTTATCCATTGCATTGAGTATTGGGATGCTTTCTCTCTTCTCTATTTTCTTGCTTACATATTATGAATTCTCTTTCTAAAGATTATGATTGCTACTGCTTTTCATTCAGATTCACTTGCACTGATTTCCCTCTCTCACCATCACATAGGCAAAAACAGATAACATAGCAAGAATTTACCAGCCCAAGCGGTATGCTTTGTCGCCCAAGACAACAGTTACGTTGGCACATCTGCTTGCTGCCCGTGAAGATCTGTCCAAGATCATCAGGACAAGCAGTGGCATCAACCGGGAGAAGACGGCATGTGCCATCAATAAGGTCAGTTTTCTTTCAGCTTTTATAGTCGTGAAGTCAACTCAACGCTTTCTGACTCCGAGGAGTTGAGAAGGGCTTTTACAGTAGCTTTATCAAGTGTTTGCCTTATCCATCTGAGTAGTAAGAATCTTCAGGAATTGTTACCACCACTTATTAGATTTACTAATTAAAATCTCTATAGTGTCTGTTTCAACTCTTATGACAGTGGTCTTCATGAAGTTGAAGATGTCTGTGATTTTGACTGTGTAATGGCAGAACACTCTAGACAAATCCAAAATGTCACCGTCAGCTTGAGTAGAAAGGTTTCTGTGTCTGTTAGAGCATCCAGGGGCGATTTGACTAAAGAAGAACAACAACAAAATAATAATCAAAAGCAGTGGGACAGGTAGTTTATTTGAGATAGGATTCTTTGCCAGAGGCATTTGGTTTGCTCTCCCCCTCCCCTCCTGTATGCTAGGCAAGTAACTCGACCAAACCCACGTCGCTGTCCAATGGTTGTTTAAAGTCAGTCTTTTCCGTGTTTTTACTCTATAGTTTATTTGTGAGCTATTTTGGGGCAGCATCTCTATGAATTTGGCAGAAGTTATATGAGAATAATAGCTAAGAAAGATTGGTGAAAATGTGTAGCCCAATAAAAACAAAAGTTTGGTGTTGTGTATGTGCGCATGCACGTGTGTGCGTGTGTGTATAATTTGGTAATTAGGACATTATTGCTGAGAGATAAAGATTCTTACATGTGGGAGTTGTTGCATAGTGAGAATGCATTAGTAGTAGTATAGGAGTAGTGGTAGGTTACTCTGTAATCCTGGCTGACCCTGAACTCACGGAGACTGGCATGCTTCTGACTCCCACGTACTGGGATGAAAAGCCTATGCCACCATATCTGTGACATACCTTCTATGCATTTTTGGTGGTGGCGCACGCCTTTAATCCCAGCACTCGGGAGGCAGAGGCAGGTGGATCTCTGGGAGTTCGAGGCCAGCCTGGGCTACAAAGGGAGTTCCAGGACAGGCTCCAAAGCCACAGAAAAACCCTGTCTCGAAAAACCAAAAAAAATAATAATAATAATAATAATTTTAAAAATTTATAATATAATTAGATCAGCCCCTTACCTTTCTTCTTCTCTCCAATCCCCCCATGCAGCACCTCCCTTCCACACTCCTCCTCTAGTGCTTAAACCCTTGTGCTCGCGCTCTCTCTCTCTCTCTTTCTCAAATTCATGACCTTTTTCTGTGGGTTTGATTAGAGATAACGTTGCAATCTAGCTGATTCTTTGGCTGCTTTGATTGTCTTGTCTCCCGGAAACTGTTGGAGTCCCCTTGGCTGTGCCCCCCCGGCAAAGTTGGCGCTTGCCATAGTTACCTATAATCTTTCACTCTGCCACGAGCATGCAGCATAGCTTATGTCTGCCGATGGGTGGAAGCTTCAGCTCTCCCTAGTTTATTCTTCCAGGTGTTGCTAAAAGCTTGGCTAGGGGAATTGGTGTCTGTATGCATGCTCTCTCTCAGAAAGGTTTAATAGTCCTCATTCAAAGTACTTAGAGAGAAATGCTTGTATTTTAAATGATGTTTAATAAAAATTTAACTTAAAATTTTAATTAATTAATTAATTAATTTTTGTTTTTTCGAGACAGGGTTTCTCTGTAGCGTTGGAGCCTGTCCTGGAACTAGCTCCACCTGCCTCTGCCTCCCAAGTGCTGGGATTAAAGGCACCGCCACTGCTCAACTTTAAATTAAATTTTTTAAAAAAATAGATTGAAATTATATATATATATATGTGTGTGTGTGTGTGTGTGTGTACACTTCTACCCGTCGGCAGACATAAGCTATGCTGCATGCTCATGGCAGAGTGAAAGATTATAGGTACTCACACACACACACACACACAATATTTGTTTGTTTAAATGATCTTAGGATGAGACCAGTCTTAAAACACAGAATTTGTTTTGTGTATACCTTATACACATAGTTTGAGGGTAATTTTGTGCCATATTTTTTGTGTGCCTGTGCTTCTGTGTAAACCATGATGTCATTTGTAGAATTTTGCCATCAAGTTGGTGCTGAAAATTTTTAAATTATGAAGCATTTCATGTCTTGGATTAGAGTTAGGTTATCTATGCTATAGTATTATAGTAGGTATATTACTGATACTGTTTCCTCAAAGAAAGGAATAGTTCAGGAGAACCCTTCTCTCTGTGTCACTTGTTATGTGACAGACTTTTGTCTGGGGAGACTGTCCCCAGGTTTGGAGCCCCGACAGATCAAAGTGCAGATACCACCATGTCCACCCAGTGAGTTTCACTGGGGTCACTTACAGGAATATGGATGAGGAGTAGAAATGCCTCAGACAGTGCCATCACCACAGCCCACCCCAGCATGGGTGACAGACAGCTCACAAAAGCTGGGAACCTGGAGCTCACTGCACAGCTTACAGGCAGCTCAGCAGATGGCATAGTTTGAGCCTCCCCTTCCAACACTTCCCCTGGGCTTCATTTCTTTTTAAAAATATTTATTTATTTATTATGTATATAATATTCTATCTGTGTGTATGACTACAGGCCAGAAGAGGGCACCAGGCCTCATTACAGATGGTTGTGAGCCACCATGTAGTTGCTGGGAATTGAACTCAGGACCTTTGGAAGAGCAGGCAATGCTCTTAACCTCTGAGCCATCTCTCCACCCCAGTGCTTCATTTCTTCATGCAGTGCTGCTGGCCTCTGCTTCTTCTGGACAGTGGACAGCGGGTCTTGTCTCAGAATGGGCTTTGCAGCTCTGCTCCTCTGAGAGAGATGCTCAGCATTCTGTTCTGTTCACATATTCCTGGGGAAGGAGAGACCTAGTGAATATGGTCAGTTTTAGGGACTTCTTGAAGTTACTTTGAGTTGTTGACTTCCTGTGTTAATGAGCTTCCTGCAGGATGGAATGTTTCCCTTGGAGGAAACTGCTACAGAACATAGCTGGGACTGTTGTTCCATTCAAAGGGGGCTGCATGTTATGTAGTCTTTATACACTGACGAACTGAAATGTATCAGAGGAGTGCAGACTTATTGGATAACCCATTGCCAAACAGACCCTTGTGGAAAGTCAGAGTTGTATAAATAAATGGATATGAAGTTGACTAACGTAGGTTTTATGATTTGTGTCTTAAAAACATTTTGCTAAAATAGTTCTTAATGTGACACCATGTTTGTCATAAATTTTGTTTAACAAATTTAAATGAGAAAAAAATTAACAAGACTTTAACTGTAGGGAATACTGCTTTAATTTGTTTAAAAATACTACTGTACTCTGAGGAATATGTCAAACATCACACTTATATTTTCAGTATTAATTCATACATCCCTTATATGTTCAAAGATTTGGCTTCTTTATTTAGAAATAATAACCGTAATATCCTCTGAAATCTTTATATAAATTTAACGTTGAAAAACAGAAACCTAATGAGAATTCTTTTTCCACACAGGTGCTTATGGGGAGGGTGCCTGACAGGGGAGGACGGCCGAATGAAATTGAACCACCACCCCCTGAAATGCCCCCTTGGCAGAAGAGACAAGATGGCGGAGGGAGGGGTGGCTGGGGTGGTGGAGGTGGAGGTGGTGGCAGAGGAGGTGGTGGGGGTGGAAGAGGTGGATGGGGTGGGGGTGGGGGAGGAGGGTGGGGAGGAGGTGGGGGAGGGGGAGGAGGGTGGGGGGGAGGGGGTAGAGGAGGAGGCGGCAGAGGAGGTTTCCAAGGCAGGGGAGATTATGGTGGAAGAGGGGGCTATGGCGGGGGAGGGGGCTATGGCGGGGGAGGCGGAGGAGGTGGTGGGTACAGAAGATACTAAGACTGCAGCTGTTAGAGCCCTGCTTCCTACTAGATACCATGTAGAGATAGTGTTCTGAGGAGCGTACTTGAATGTCCCCTGAGGTAGAGCATGGTGGTGTCTCTGAGGATGGCGTTAGAAGGCCATTTTACACTACCAGGTGAGCCTGCAGCACCATGATTTCCGTGTTCTCTGTACTCAGCATGCTGTGTCTTTTTAAAGAGAAAAAACCCAAAAACTATTTTTAAAAATTAAATATTTATTACCAGCAACTTGGAAAATGGAATGTATTTTATTGTCGTGATTGATTTTAGACTGTAAACTGGTATTTTGTTCAGGATTGAAACACACAAATGGCCCCACCTGTAAGAGAAAGGAACCCAGACTCTTGTCTTGTTTGTATTCCTGTGGATCTGTCCTATATTGTTAATTCTATTTTACAAAACAGAGAAAGTGTCTAATGTTTGTGCTCAGTAGGCAGTTGTCATTTTTTTTTAATAGAATGAAATTCCTCTGGTTAGGTTTTTATTAAATTTCTGTTAACTGAAGCCAGAGTCTTCTTTATTTCACTATGTATATGCGACTTATTTTCCAGCTGGATATGAAACCTGTGTGGTTGGCAGAATAGCTAAGTTAAAGAGCGTGAGAACAAAAGAAGGCGGGTGACTACAATGAAACAGTGTTTTCTGGACATGGGCCAGTTACACATCTGAATCCGTAGAGTTCTATGCAAGATGAAGCCAGATAAATCCCAGCGTGGAGAGGGAGGTGGTCATGAAGTCGCACCCCCAGCTGAGGAGCTGTTGGCAATTGATTGCTGCTGGAGGAGGGCGAGCCAGTTTCCTCCAGGGATGTGGGCAGGAGAGCTGTCTGTGCTCTGGTAGATGTACTAAACCTGCCCATGGGGACAGTACTAAGTGGACTCAGTTAAAGAACAACGACACAAATAGAAGCACATGGAGTTGAGGAGAAAAAGCATGTGGTATGGGGGGTAGGAGAGGTATTGTAGGGAGTGTGGATTTAGTCAAAACACACCAGATGCATGTGTGAAATTCTCAAACAATAAAAGAAAAAATAATATCAAAACTACTTTTAAGGAACAAAGGTACATACTGATTTTACTTGATGCTATGAAAAATAATGTGTTCCTAATAAGTACCCTTGCTTTAGATATCAAGTTCTGAGAGGCAGGCTGTGTCAGAGGGAAACACCAACTTAGGAGTGGCTGCATGTGATTTGGTAGCTGGAGCAGTCAAAGGCTTGGCTCCCGGAGCTGTGAATCCACGTTCTCTGAGTCAGCTCACCCTCTCCGCTGTCAGCGGGGTCAGCTCTATTGTGCTGCCAGGAGAGGAGCAGGGCCTGCTGTCCTAAGTGCTGCAGGGGTGAGGGACTGGGACAGGTCCCCTGTTTGCCACAGGTATCACAGAGCGGGGGGGGGGGGGGGGGGCGGCGCCTTTCTCTCGCCCTCACCACCACATGGCCAGTTCTTCTACACATACCCTTGGGGTTGGCTCACACATGCCCCCATCAGCAGGGCCAGCTCTGCTGTGCTGCCCTGGGGTGCAGGTCCTGTTCTCCCGAGTGCTGCAACCATTGACAGTTGATGGGCAGGGACAGCTTTTCTACTTTAATGACCTCAGGGCCAGCTCCCCACCTGACGCAGGTGGCAAAGGGGAGGGGAGGGCATCTGTGTGGCAGATGAGGGGGCAGACCAGATCTCTCACCTGCACCCCTGTTGTGCTGCCCAGGTGAGGTGCAGGGCCTGCTCTCCCATTCGCTGCTGCTGGTAAGGGGCTGGGTCAGGTCCCCTGCTTGTCACAGGTTTCAAGGCATCTTTCCTTCACCTATGCCACCATAGGGCAGACAAGGAGGGTAGGGCCAGCTCTCCTACTCTCACATCCTCAGGGTAGTCTTGTCCCTGCCCCCTCATCAGAGTCAGCTCTATTGTGCTGCCCAGGCGAGGTGCAGGACCCTCTTTCCACAGTGCTTCACCTGGTGATGGGCAGGGCCAATTCTCCCTAGTGTTACAGCCTGTGGGGCTGGGCCAACTCTGTAGCCCTGTACTCTCGGCCTGCAGTGGTCGCAGGAGCCATGGACGTCAACACAGACTGTGACTGCAGCAGGGCCACGGACCCAGGCAAGGGCCTTAGTAGCAGCCCAGGCCTGGGCATCACCATGAGCCCTGAATGGCAAGCAAACCATCCGTCCACGTTAGCCCGCTCCTCATCGCTTTCACCTCTTCAGATCTGCCTCTGTCCGCAGGATGTGAACCACTCTGTCTCTTTCTCTCTCCTCTACCCCACCAAATATTTGCTGACCATAATTGTGCCTGCCCTGGACAGGCATGTAGGTCTCCTGCTCAGTTGTCATGGCTAGTAGGGTTTTATCTCCAGTTAAACTTGACTTTGTGCTGTGCAGGTCCACCTAGAGCTGTGTCTCCTAGGGCTTCTAATCCAGTGTGGTGGACAGTGGAAGTGTCCAGCATGGCTGCTCATGCTTGTAAACTCTCAGTGCAGGCCCAGGCCACAGCTGTCGATAGCAGCCAACTTGTTATCTGGGGACAACACACAACTGGCTTTTGATTGGCAAGGGTGTACTATTTTATCACATAGTAAGCTCCATGATAAAATTTAAAATAATCTTCAACGTGCAAAAGTTAATACTGTGTGTGCCGCAGTCACGGACATGTGCTTTTGAGGCAACTTTTTGAAGAATGGGGACAGAAAAACTGTGTTGTCACTTGGAAACTTAGGAGTTTTTGTGTCTCTGGTTAATGTTTTTTTTTTTTTCCCCATTTGTGGCAATTGAAGCAAAAGTCTTTCCATAACTAAGAAAATACATATGTCAATATCTGAATTCTGAAAAGCAAAACATTATAAAATATATGTGAGTAAGATAGTGTGGAATAGACAAAGTTGAACGTTTTCACATTTCTTTTATCATGAGCATGAGTTGCTGATAGTAAGGGGCGATTCACAACTAATATTTATTTATTTGGGAAAGGCTCTTGCTATGCAGCCTAGGCTGTTCTTAAATTTAACTCTCAAACTTGGCATCCTCCTGCCTCAGCTTCCTGAGTGCTGGGATTACAGGCCTGTATCACCACATCTGTTCTTTACTTTTAACCCTAAAAATTTATGTAAATATGACAGACACTAGTTTATTTCTATTATGCCTTTTCATTCCTTCTGTGAGTGCTGTTGGGGTTGTTCTGGCAACCATCGGCAGTCTTTCTTCAATTGGGTACTTCTGAAATCACAGGGGAGTGGAGCCGGCTCTGTATACCCAGTCTGTGAGCTTTGCACAAAGAGAAGCTCTGTCTGCAGCCTAATGGCTTAGGTGGAATTATTATGATGGCCTTTGTAGACTGTTTGCTATTTGACCCCTGTGCTGGCAGTAGGGTGACTTGGGGTGTGTACAGCGGAAGGTCATCACATGAGATAGTCATAAATGAATTGACTTCGTGGAGACTGATGACGAATGGCATTTCGCTGCTCCCTAAAACCTGACGCCTTTCTGGATACTTGCTCGTTGTTTCTTGTTTTTTTTTTTTTTTTTAATTTCATGCTTTTTCAACTTTTACACTTTTTTGCCTCTTTTTTTTCCCCCATGTCTTTGCCCAGCTGTGGCACTTATGAGCACCCATGGACATGATCTTAATAGAAACTTCTGAATTAAATTTGTAACTGGGCTTTCCTCTGGGCTGAGAACATCAGTGCTGTCCTACCCCATGAACTGTTGTCAAAGGGAAGCAGCTGTTTCACTGTTTCCTTGTACTCTGTAGATTTAGAAAAACTTGTCTCATTAAAAAGAAAATCCATAACATCTAATTCAGAAACATTAACCAGTACTTGTGGCAAACAGCGTACATAATGTCAAAGGGCTTTATAGCCAGAAAATGTCCTGAGTGATGTTTGGTCCATTTACTACATGAGGAAGACAGAGCTTGCAGTGAGATCTGCAGATTGAGAATGAGGGTGGATAAGAAGAATTTTCACCTTTCCTTCAGGGTCAGCTTTTCAAAGTGATTTCATTATTTCATATGAAATATTAAGTCCCCCTCCCCCCGAAAACGTTTTAATAGAATGGAGTGGTTTTGCTCTGAATTACAGTAAAACTTCAAATGAAATGCACGATGTTAAGAAACCAAGAGCTTTGAGTTACAGGGATCCAAATGTCTTTTATAAATATTAGACACAGAAAACGTACAATAGGTATCAAAAATTTTACAGTCTGTACATTGTTTTCTTGCGGCTTTTACATTATACATCTTTAGACAGAATTGTGATCAGTAAGGAGGTGAGTCAGTCACCAGAGATGAGAAGTAGTCGTCACTATTACTGACAGGATTGGTCCTTGTTTTCCCAGACACGTGTCTGCCTGAACATTTCAAGCAGTATGGTAAACAAAACTTTGTGTGATAAGCTGAACTTTGTTCCCAGTTTGTATCAGGAGATCCCACCTGCTCCTACATCTCTGTGGGAGCAGTACCAATGCAGAATCCAGTTCTACAGCTCTGCAGGAACAGTACCAATGCAGACTCTAGTTCTACAGCTCTGCATGAACAGTACCAATGCAGACTCCAAGCATCTTTTATCTGTGCTGGACTGTAAGAATCTGTGATGGAAGTACTGCCTCCTCCTGTCTTTTCTGTCAGTTCATGCTAGGACCACCTAACCATGATTGAGGCCCTCTGAATTCCTATGTTACAGGTTATTTACATTAAAAACTCCCTGGGAGATCTTTTGGGGGATGAAGAATAAGAAAAATACAGTGTCTAAAAAAATTGGGCTATGCACTTGTGCATAGCAGAGGAAAGTTTTCATAGTGAACAATATAAATGTTGAGGTCTGTCATTACTCATAATTGTTCCAAATAATTGTTCCATATTACACCTGCTAGCGGTGTATGTATGAGGTGGTAGCTAGGCTTTGTGAATTTCCAAGTTTCTATATAGAATAAGGATGAAATTGTGCGTAAAGCGGTTCTAGTGAAACTTTAACCACAAGCCAGGACTTTGTCACTAAACTCCACAAAGAGGTACACAAATGGGCATTGGTCTTTCACCAAACAAACTTAAGTGAGCCGAGTACTTTAGGGAGCAGCACCACATACGGTTTGCATTCCTCTGGAGACATGGTGCTGTTGGCTGTAGGTTTGGAACTTATTTTGGTAGATGGTACTCTTGGAAGTTATTCGTCCTGTGTATGGATTACAAGTTAGCATGGTGCCAGACCTTCTAAGCATGGAAGCAAAGTCTCCCCCAGAGGACACAATCAGATGAAATGCTTTTGAAAGATGAAAAGAAGTTGACAAGAGAGTCTGTGAATAGCTTCCCAGGCAACAAGTCAAAACTGCTGACTTTTACCCTTTCATGATAGAATACACAGAGACTGTTACTTGTGGTTTTGCAAAAGAATACAGTTCACATTGTTAGCAGTTTGTGTTATAACGAAGAGAACGATCCGTGTGAATTTGTGTCAATTCCTAAAAGGTGTTTGATTCACATCTGCATTCTCTAAAGGAAAGTCCAAGCTACATGCATGCCTGATAGTGTATCTACATATTCTATACATATGTACATGCCGTCAGCTGTTAGAGCGTCATGTCCATTAGCTTATTTCTAGGTAGTAGAAGTGAAGACAGGTTAAGCACAAATTCAGTTAAAAAGAAAACCTTAAGATAGTTTACTTAGAGAGAGAGAGAGCGAGAGAGAAACTCGAACATGAAGAATTAAACACTGTCCACATACCATCCCTTTTAAAAAGTCACAGATTCTTAATTGTACCCACTAGAGAATATCTGAACAAACATTTTTAAGTCATTTGTCTTAGCTAATTAGCTGTGTATGAAATGGTGATTGCTGTTTATGGATAGTGAGCTTTAGTTTGTATTTCATGATGCCTAAGACCTAGAGCTATGAGTTGGCCTGTAATTGGGTAATGTCAAGTTCAATTAAAAAGTCCTGGATTTAAAACCGGGCTCCATCTCTAGCAGTTCCCTTCTAGGTAGGTAGACTGATGTGCCTACAAACAAGGGAGGGAGTGGTGAGGAAGGACAGGGAAGGGAGGAGGCGCTCGGTCAGATCTGAGGTAGTGAATTAGGGAATCAGTCTCACAAACCATGCAAGCATGTCGAAGTCACCACTTTTAGGGTATTTCCATGAAGTGCAGGCTTTTGGGTTAAAGTAAAATTTTCAGTTTGCAGAAACCTTGGGGAAGGCAACAAGTTGATCCTCCAGGGACTTTTTATCTACGGATCAGTAAAGCAGGCTGCCCGAGACACTGTCAGGAAACTATGGTCTTTTTTTAGCACGCGTTTGGTGTTGGTTCCAGTAAAGAAAGAACGAGATTTGAATATGAATGCTCAAAGCTTAACAACATTCTTGAGCTTTTCTTCCCATTGAGTCAGCTGACTGAAAACCAATGACTCACATTAAGAGTATGTTAGGTAGAAAAACAACGACACCAGCAACAGTGGCTGGCTTGCCCCTTTTCAAGACTGTTAATCTGAAGTTGCCCGAACCTCTGCCTCTGCGATCAGTTTTTGAAGTGAGATCCCAGGATACTCGTCCAGATTCTGTTCCTTGATTTCTGGATTAGGAGCCATTACCCCGGTCCAACTGTGCTAAGACATGATTGCTTTTCGCAAGTTGAAGGGACTCTATCTTCTTCTGTGCGTACTTGAGTTGGATCTTCAGGGCATCATTATCGGCTTTCAGGGTATTTATCTCCTGAAGGGAAATGAGAATAAGGCATGTCACTAGAGAGGCGGCGAGTGGGAAATCACTTACAGTAGCACGAGTATTATATTTGATTGGCATTTCCTATTCATCGTGGTTAAGAATTAGAAACTATTTTCAAAGTAGTTATTTAGCTGTGAGTATAAAATAACACACTAACTATCATGGACATGTGCAAATAGCAATTACTCTTTGTTATCACATCACAGATGTGAGTGGCTAGCAGACAGAATAATCCATTCTTGGGA
The DNA here is from genome assembly GCF_950005125.1 of Chionomys nivalis. Taxonomy (NCBI): domain Eukaryota; kingdom Metazoa; phylum Chordata; class Mammalia; order Rodentia; family Cricetidae; genus Chionomys; species Chionomys nivalis. The sequence goes on along the minus strand of NC_080094.1, from coordinate 57,497,111 downwards.
AGTGGGTGGAGGAAGACACAACCCTTGGATAGTGTGTAGCAGGCATCGTCACTTGGCAGACAGTAGTCTGTGGTCTGGTCTGCTCTCAGCTATGCAAGCAGTGCTTCAAAACTCCACGAAATGAGAAGTTGTTGTTAATTTAACCTAAGTTCGCAACTCCCATTGCTGATAACTAATTCACCTTTTTGATGGAAGACTTTTGTCTCAGCCCCACACTGGGATTTAGTGTTTTGTTGGTATTAATTTAACTGTACAGCCATGGGTTCATCACCAGGCTTCTGGTTTTGAGGCAAGTGTTCTTATGTCAGACTGACTTGCATGGGCATCAGAAGATACAAGTGCACTGTCTGGTTAACTGGGCCCCTCTGGGTTCTCAGACGGAATCACCCAGAGTGCTGTCTACCAGCCTCTGTGAGATTGAGCACTTGCTGTGAGCCCGACACTGCTGTGTGATAATAGGGTAGCTTAATCCTCATGCACACCCTGGAAATAGGTGCTAGCTGTAAACTTTATAGGGGCAGAAAGTGCTCACACATACTCCTAGAGCCTAGGCATATCTGACCCAAATGTCTTCAATTCCTTTTTTTATTTGGTCCCATGCTGATTCAGTTATGGCATGAACCAAAATAACATACATTACTTTAATGTGTATTGAAATATACAGCTGTAATCAGCTGTCCTTATTGCATGCTATTTTAAGTCCTAGTTTAGCTGGATGCCTTCCTTGTGTTGAGGACTATTGGCCTAAAGACCAGTCATGGCAGGTCTCTAACGGGACAGCAGAGCACATGATTGTGCCTCTGAAATGCTTATGGGGAACTCTGGTCCTCAGGTCCCTGTGATGCAGGTAAAAGAAAAGAGAAGCAGCTAATACAACATCAGGGTTCATGACCCTGGTGACTGTCACCTGTGCCTCATGGCATTTCCACAGCTGTAGTTCTGCCTTTCATAAGCATGTAAGATTTGAAACCTCGGCATGGACTCCTAGCCCTGCATTTTACAGAAGATCAATGAGGTTGCAGTGTTTAATAACTGGCATAAGGAATGTCTGGGATTAGATCCCCATACTTAGGAGGCAGAAGCAGGCAGATCTCTGAGTTTGAGGCCAAACTGGTCTACACAGTGAGTTCCAGGTCAGCCAGGGCTACAGGGAAACTCTGTCTTGAAAAACCAAAACCAAACAGCAACAAACAAAAGCAATACAAAAAAAGAAATGTCTTGGTGTCTCAGACCAAATCTCTACTTATACCACATTCCCCTTCCAAGATTTCTTTTATTGTTCTAAGAGGCGACATTTGGTAGTTTCTCTTCCTACGGTAACTCAAGTTGACTTGTTCACTAACGCGCATTTTAAAGGTATTTTGAGTAAAAGACATGCTTTCTTCCAGAAAATCTGTTGCTCTTTTGTCCTGTGCTCCTCCTGCTACCATGTTCTTCATTCCAGTTACCAAATTAAGTCACAGACATTGCCTAGCACATAGCTCTCGGACTCTCCTGCCGGCGTGGCAGGGAAGGAACCTTGCTGGGAACAATGATGAGTGTCCCAGCACCTTGCGGGTGGCTTCACCGGACATGCTGTTCAGTGAAGCCTGTTAAGCTAGGTGGATGGTGGTTTATGTACTGACAGGTCTCCAAACATGATGCAAATCATGATGTCTGAGGGACAAAGAAAACATTCCTTAGTAAAATTAAACACCGTTAATGTCTCCTTTCTTCCTTGACAATAAAATGACTTAGATTGCCTACATTTGACAACTTTCTTCCTTTTTCTTGTCTGCTTACTTAACCTGCTAGTAACCAAAGTTTGAATTGTCACTCCTCTGCTTTCCCTACTGGACTTTATTTCAGCAGGAGAACTAATTCAGGGAGGAGGGTGGCAAGAAGGGAGGCACCTGTTCCAGTTCTTGGTAGGTCCGGAGTCTGAGGTGAAGTTCCTGTTTGGGTTTTATAAGCGATTCTTTGTTCTCCCACTTGACAAATGCCCGCTTCCGGAACAGCACTGGGCTGGGGCATGGGGATGTAGGGCTGGGAAGCACATACAGACCATCCTGGGCCGGCTTCCGCGGGGAGGACAGCACCAAGTGGCCAGCCGGCATCTCGCCGCCGACCCAAGCCGATGGGTCTGTCTGGGTGGTCTTGTGGGCAACAGTCCTCTTCAGCCGCACTGAGATCTTCTGGGAGGACACCCCTAGGAGCATGATGGTCCGGTCCTTGCTGTCTTCGCTGTGGTCCACAACCTCCCCATTCTGGAATATAAATGCGCCTTCCTCGGGTGCTGTGGGGAGATATGTTTGTTAGTGCTCTCAGATACAGTTCAGTTCTCAACATCTGTCTCAAACAGACCTTTCTTATTTCAGGAGTCCCGCTTCCAAGCACCCTCTGTTTTCAGACATGCAATGTCAGGCACAGTAGGAGCTGAAAACCAGGGATTTTTGTATCAGGATTCATCTACACTAAGGAAAGAACATCTTTCCTTTTTTACCTTTTTAAAAGTTTTTTTTTTTGTATGTGTGTGTGTATGATGTTCTGCCTGTATCATGTATGTGTGTATGTATATATGTACACCACATGCATGCAGTGTCCATGGAGGTCAGAAGAGGGTTTTGGATCCCCTAAAACTGGAGTTAGAGGTGATTGTGAGATACTATGTAGATGCTGGGAGCTGAATTCAGGTCTCTGCAAGAGCAACAAGTGCTCTTAACCTCTGAGCCATCCCTCTAGCTCCTCAAACATCTTTTCTGTTTGCACAAAAGTTACCCAGACAGCCACTGTTTCTGTGAGTTAGAATCCCTGCCTCGACGTAGCAAGGTTTCCTAGCGCTTCTAAAGATAGTGGTATAAACATATGGACAGAATGTTCCATTGTGTGGGAGGCCCTTCTGTCTATGTGTTGCTTTTATTGGTTAATGAATAAAGAAACTGCCTTGGCCTGTTGATAGGGCAGAACTTAGGTAGGCGGGGAAAACTGGACCGAATGCTGGGAGAAGAAAGGCGGAGAGAGAGATGCCATGGAGCTGCAACCAGAGTCAGACATGCTGAAACTTTGCTGGTAAGCCACTGCCACGTGATGATACATACACAGATTAATGGAGATGGGTTAAATTAAGATGTAAGAGTTAGCCAATAAGAAGTTAGAGCTAATGGGCCAAACAGTGACTTAATTAATACAGTTTTTGTGTGGTTATTTTGGGGCTGAGCAGCCGGGAATGACCAAGCGGCCCTCCTCCAACATTCCATAAATGCTTTCTGTGGACTCAGGGTGAGAGCTATTGCTCAGAGTTTGATCCAGGTACGGGGCTGCTGCTCAAGATGGTAGGAACTCCCTGTGGAACTCACTTGTGCATTGGTACAGATTAATGGTGAGGTGGCAGGATTAGTTTTGTGGAGTGTATTCTAAAATTTATTACCCTTATTTGATTCTGCAGGGGTAAGGACAAACCAGCCATCTGGTTTTCTTTTAGCCAATATCCCTGCCTGAGACACAGCCTGGAAATATTAACTAAAAGGAGGAATTTCCCAAAGAAGTAGAGAATTAGTGGATCTATTTGAGACACGTGGGAAGATAAGCTGGAGGTCATCCAAGTTTACCTTTTGTAAAGACTCAGCGCAAATTTTGAACTCTTTGCAAAGTAACTAGGGTCTATATCTCACTTATTAATAAACGCATTTTGGATTCTGTTTATTTCATTAAATGGAGTTGGAAAATATCCTATTTTCCAGAGCGTAGGGAATAAAGTGATTTTATGTATGAGAAAGGTTTTTTGTTGTTTTATTGGTGATACATGTGTATTAAAATGATACATTTTTCTTATTGCTAAATTTAAAAAGGGTTCTTTTGTGCCTGTCTTATGCCTGGAGGCCAGAAGAAGGCATAGATGTCATCTGTCACTCCCCATCCAGTCCCCATATTCTTTACCCTCTCTCTTTCACACAACAACATCCATCCTGTACAATGCAGGACCTTCAGCAAATTTGACTCAAATATACCGAGTTACTCCACAGGACCTAGGCTGGCTCACAGGGCTGCTTCCTGCTGACCAGTTCAGTGGATATCTTTCAAATCCCTACTAGATGCGTCCTCTCTCCTCCTGTGCCCTCCAGACCTAGGGAGTCTCTGATGTACTTGCTTCAGGTTGTTTCCTAACCACTCTTGACTTGCATTTTACCATATGAAGAGTTAGTGGTGACAATTCTGGCTTAGTCCTGGATTCTTCTTGGATGATTTGGTTCCTCTCCAAGCATATCTCCAGAGTTCCCCCCCCCCTTTTTGTATTTACTTTTCTGATTTTAGAATTTTAATCATCTTCCTTCACCTGATCTCTCAAAGTTCTCAGTCTTGAACAGGGTGTTAATTTAATGGGCGAGGTTCCTCTTAGGGATGATGCGTATTGTCATTGAACCCGTGCATAAGCCTACTTCCTGCCACCGGCCCTAAGGGCCAGTCACATGGTTTTCTGAGGCTCCTTTCTGGGTTATTAGCAATGAGTCTGGTTTTGGTCACTTTTCGTGCATAGTGGTCTCTGTTAAACTGCAGAAACCAAATTCTCAGCTGCGTCTGCCTCCTGGAAACAGGGTCAAGAAAACCGTGTTTCCAGCTTCTACTAGTGTTGTTTCAGCTTCTGCTGATAGTATGTTCTCAGGACGTTTCTGAGCTATGGAGATAGTAGTCTTTGTTTCTGAACACAGCTGTCCCTTTTACATAGTATGTTACTTTCACACTGCATGCTATGCATGCTATACGTTCATTCTCTCCCTCTGGTTGGGGTTTAAGGATAGGGGAAGAGAATTAACATGGGATGCTATCATGGCAGGAAGCCCATACCTGCCCTTGGTATAGGTGCCCAGTAGCACCTGATGACTTCTTTGTCTAACTTCCGCTCTGTTACAGCATCCAGGGAGTTAAAATCCATGACGAATCAGCCATGGCATAGCAATTGAGGTGATCTTTCTTACCCGCCAAACTTGACCCTTTCTGTGCATACCCACGGCAAACGTCGCCGGTTCCTGCTTACCATGGAGCAGATCTTTGGTTCCCAGTGGGCAAAGGTTGGATATCGGCACCACAGAGCTGATGTTCTCCGTGGATACTGCTGGGCTCTTGATTCTCTTCTTGCACTCGAACACTACCAGGTCTTTGCACTGTTTGTGGCAGTTCATCCCACAGTCTGTGGACAAGACACTCACACTCAGCTCACAAGTCCTCCGCTCACTTTTCCTAGCATCTCTCTCACAACCAAATTCACGCACTGCTTTCTTGCCAAACTCAGCTGGTCTAGCCTCTGGAGCTAGGACACCTGGCGTTCCTAAGGGATCTAGGAAAGATCACACCCTGATTCTTAACCTCCTTGGCAAACCCCAGGGCTTGTCACCACTGCACCAATGAGTCTCAGAACTAAGCAGCATCTCATCAAGAAAAGAGATGCTGACCTGGAAAATTAGGTTCTGAGGTGTTTGCTGAAAAAAGAAATGCTGACTGGTCCTGTAGTAACCTTACCGAGGGTGATTCCCTTTCCTTGAGCATCTATCTTTCCAGGCTTCTACAAGGAGCATGGCCATCTGTATTTCCAGAGCAACTGAGGCAGAAAGAGGGTCTTGTAGAGCAAACCTACCCGACTGGTCTCGTGGGCATCCCTCTTTTGGCTGGCAACAATTCCTCTTAGGATTCTCTTGTTTGGACACGAGGCTCTGAATGTAGCCAAGAATGTTTGGACTAAATGGATAACTACTATGCACTAGAAATGTTACCAAGGGGAATTTGTTGGACAAGGGAAGTGATTCCATTTCCCCAAACTGGGACTTACCTTTACAGCGATATCCTTGCTTGATCACTCCCCAGAGCTACAAGGTAAAGAAGACAATATGGCTCAAGTCATTCATCTGTCTGGTGTGAGGCTGTGCCTTGGCATTCATTCTCTGTCTTTGTTCTACTGCCTACCAATGACTAGACCCTGGTAGCATTGCTTCTCTATCTATCTTCCTTCTACGGCCTATCAATGGGTAGACCCTGCTAGCATTCATTTTCTGTCTATCAATGGGTAGACCCTGCTAGCATTCATTTTCTGTCTATCAATGGGTAGACCCTGCTAGCATTCATTTTCTGTCTATCAATGGGTAGACCCTGCTAGCATTCATTTTCTGCCTATCAATGGGTAGACCCTGCTAGCATTCATTTTCTGCCTATCAATGGGTAGACCCTGCTAGCTGTCTCATGTCCTGGTTCTTGGACAAGAAGCCACTGGTCAGTGATGACTGCTACCTATACTAGAGCTCGGTACACCCCAGTGCTCTGCAGGCCAGATGTGGATGAATCCAGGCCAACAGGCTCCTGAGGACTGAGTATGACATCCTATGTCAGAAACTTGGGTTTGCCGGAAACTATTAGTTGGGTCGGGACAGAGGGCAGAGAGCACTCAGGTAACCTCTGAGAGAAGATCACTTTGGGATAATTTCCCCCATGTATGTGATACATTGTGGTCACACTTATCGCTCTGTCCCATTCTCCTTTATCCTTCTCCCTGTCCTGCCAACCTTCACTCTTCTCAATAAGTCTCTCTTCCACTGCCATATCTTTCTAGTGTTCGTTCTGTGACACCCTGAATTGAACCAGGGTCACCCTGTGGGGTGTGGAGTGGCCCACTGGAACGCAGGAAAGTTGTTTCTTTTGAAAGGGTAAGGAAGTGCTTATTTTCTAACATTTGAAACAGCATGTAACACTTTTAAGAGGCGTATCCAAACTCCACATTTCTGTACCATTTATTTCAGAACTTTAATGCACCAGGGAAGAAAAAAAAAAAAGCAGGAAGAAATTAGATGCAGGCTAAGTCCATAGAGGATTGTGTTTTCTGGGTGTTCTTTTGGGTTCTGAGCCGGAGTGATTACAGAAGGATTTTGAGACCGTGCACGTCTTACTTGTTTAAACTATCCTGCATATACCGCCCAACACACACAGACACAGACACAGACAGACAGACAGACAGACACACACACACACACCACGTTTAGCTCTGACACTCTAAGAGTGACTTACAAAGCCAGCACAATTGTCACAGAAAGTAGGCTTCAGGTAGGTGGTCTCTTGAAAGTTGTGAGGAAAGCCCAGGCCCAGCTTGGAATAGATGGAGCTGGCCCTCATGAAGTAGGCTGTGATCTCATCCCTGCTGATGAGGCCTTCCCTGCAGCGAATGACAGGCAAGGCGGTGAGTATGGGAAGGGAGGTTTCCAGCCTTTGGACCTAACCTTCCCTACTGTCCTTCCCGTGGCTGCTTCCTTGAGTTCTCATCGTTAGGGTACAGGATAGCATGGGCTGGGAGTGAGGCAGTCTGACTGCTTATCACTCGTGGTAAATGGCCACACGGATCCGTGTGCTCAGGACTGAAGGGGAAGTGCTGTGTAATGTGTGTATAGGAAAGCAAAGGCCTCCTGCTCAGGTGTCTGACTTGAGACAGGAAGCCATGTGTAGAACCCACGGCCAAGCGTTTGTTTTTCTGTGGAGAACTGGGATAAAGCTTTTAGAGCCATGATAAAAACACAGGAAATATTGATAGAACTATGAGCTCTTCCATGGTTTGTAACGCCAAAGCAGGAGGGAAGGCCCGGTGTTTCTCCTACGCTGGTGGCACTGGGGGTCTTTGGGAGCTATTCAGAAAGCTTATGGATATCATGGGCTGCAGCAGCCCGGGGTACAGGCGTGAGGCCTTCACTTGATGGCGGCGCTTGCTTCCAGGATATACCTTCTAAGCCTGGCAGCACACGCATTTGCAAGTTGCTCAGTCACTGCTTCCACAGTCCCACGCACCACCCTTACCTGTCTTTATCCATCACGCAGAAGGAAAATGGAAAGCTTGCGGCAATCTTTTCAAACTCCTCCTGAGAGATGTATCCATCCTGATCGAGATCGTAGTTCTTGAAGACAGACTGAAAAAAAAAAGATTTCTTCCCTTTACTGAAGGAAACCAATCACCTCTCCCTGTAGATAAATGACAAGGGGGCAGATATATATATAAAAGCTCAGCAGCAGCCTAAGTAAGAGCAGCGCTGAGCCATGCCCCCTAAACTGTGGCACTGGCACAGCAGGGCACATCCCGGGCCTCTGCTCTCCCAGCTGCTACAGGGTGCCTAGGTGCTCTCAACCTGTAAATATCAACTGTGTCACGCCCTGGCTGCTGCACACAGCTACTCCACAGGGTAGAAGATGTGTGTTCTCCCTCCACTCTGCCCTCCCTGCAGTATCTCTTCCCTTCCCTGGGAAGCTCACAGCCAAACACAATTGGAAGTGTTCTCCTCCTTGAGTCCCGTGCTCCTCGCTGTTCTGCACGTGTGACTGGAACATGAAGACAGCATGCAGTCCATCCCCTTCCTCAGCAGTTAGCCAGACCAAGCAGTGCCAAGTTTCCCATCCTCCGTCTTAGCATTATTATATGCTCATATTGGCCACATATTAACCAGCAACTTTAAACATATGTTCCCCTGCAAGGGCCTTTAAGCAAGGCAAATCTGCCCCACTGGAGACCAGTGTGTTGACAGTATTTCCTCTGAAGCGTTCTACAGCCACCGTGTGTGGAGTGAGCAGCTTTGTGTTCCCAAGGGAACGGGTTTGAGCATCCTCACCTCCATGTGTCTATCTCCCTGGACCCCTCTTCTCTCCACATCCTGAAATTAAAGCAGGCTATACCATGATTTTGTCTGCTGAAATGGGTACTTACATCCACCATCCTCTGGACATGTTTGCTGATGGTCTTTGGGTCTGGCTTGGGAGATACTCCAGAGGCCCAGTCCACTACAACTGGTGGCTTCGAAGGAGTCAGTGGCTAAAATGGAATAGGGAAACCCTTGTGACTGACACAGGTTAACAGGGCTCCTTCCTTTCGTGATATCTGACTGTGCGCCGTGGCAGAAGAAGAAAGCGCACACAGTCGGAATCTGTCTGAATTAGCTCGGCTAACAGGTTTCTAAAGAGTGCCTACAGGACCCCCAGCTGCAGACAATCTCGCTCCTCAGTGGGCCTGACTTCCAGGCCCCTCTCCATTAGCTCTCTTGTCAGACCTGTCAACAAAGGTTACCATGAATCGTACCCTTTGCCTCTGTGCTCCTGTCCCATTTTAGTAGAGATGGATGAGGAAAAGCTAATCAAGACAGCAAGGAAAAAAATGCACTCTGCATATGCTGAGAGAGAAGCTATTGTTGATAATTTGAACCTTGGCCCCAATTAAAATTCCCCTGAAAATAAAAGTTGCTGATCCTTCTTCTGAAACACCTCTAGTGCCCCGGGTGTGGATCCTCCTGACCATTCTATAGAGGCAATGGGATTTAGCAACCCAAAACAAACAACAACAACAACAAAAATGGATTTCTTGTGGGTAGGCAACTTTCTTCCCTCAAGTCCTTCTTGCTTGGGGAGTTAGGAAGTCTTCTAGGCTATGGAAAGAATTCTGCTGCTTACTTGTCAGTAAGAGAGGCAGGCTCAGGTAACCTGTAATGGTCCTACTGTGTGCAAAACCAGGACTTGGTGCTGTTTTGAGTCCTACTGGGCACAAGAGTTCAAAAGATCCAGTAACTTCCAAACCCAGAACACCACTGACATTTTTCTTTCTACCATGGCAGGAAGTTTCACGAATATTGCTTTTTAGTGTGAGTGTTGCTGTCATCACCCCGTTTTAGAAACGAGACGTGGGGACCCTTTGACAGGAGGGAGATAGCACCATGCTTCGTAACACTGCCTCTGACAGATTTGACCCCACCCCCATTGGGCACATAGTCATTTCCGGTCCACACAAGGGTCCCTTGGTCTACACAACAAGCTGCTTATGGATAAGAACTATGTGTTACACGTATGTTGAGAAGCCTTGCACAAAGATGTGCACACAGCACAAACCGTACACTTAGTAAGCAACTGAAGCCCAGCTTCTTGAGAAGGAATTTACACTCAGCGTCAGGATGAGAAACCTACCGGGGCTCTGTGGTTCCTTGGTTCGCGGGCATAGGAGAGCTCATAGATTTCATCCTCTGTGTAGTACAGATCCAGGGATAACTGCAGTTGAAGCAGAACACGGTTCATTTCCAGGACACTACCTTTCCTAGAGCCGAGGTCTTATTCTTGGCTAAATCTTCCCAGTGGTTCGTTTTCTTTTCCATTTTTTTAGGTTTATTTATTATATATACAGTGTTCTGTCTGCAGGCATATGGAACATGCAGAAGAGGGTGCCATATCTTACTACAAGTAGTTGTGAGCCACCATGTGATTGCTGGGAATTGAACTCAGGACCTCTGGAAGAGCAGGCAGTGCTCTTAACCGCTGAGCCATCTCTCCAGTCCATTTTCTTAGTGCTTAGCAGGGACTTTGTTTGCTTTTAGATGTATTCATTTTCTTTTATGTTTGAGCACTATGTCTGCATGTAAGTATGTGTGCATGGTATTCTTTATGCCTACAGAGGTCAGAAGAAGGCATTGGATTCCCTAGAGCTGGAGTTACTGATGGTTGTGAATCACCATGTGGATGCTGGGAACTGAACCTTGGTCATCTGTAAGCGCAGCAAGTATTCTTAACCATGAGCCATCTCTCCAGACTCAGCAGTTTGGAAAACACTGAGTTGGAGCCAGTAAAATGCCTTCGCAGGTAAAATCCCTTGCTGTGGAAGCCTGGAGACCTGAGCTTAGTTTCTGGAACCAAGATAAAGCTGGAAGAAGAGAAACGACTCCACAAAGTTGTCTTCTAACATCCATGCCCACACCATGGCATGTGAGCACGTGTGTGTGTGTGTGTATGTGTGCACATGCATGTGTGCATGTGTGTGAGTGCATGTGCGAGCCATCGCTCCATCTTGTGCACAGACAAACACGCATACATACACACAAATATAAAAGAAAAATCCTGCTACTTTGATAGGGAAAACTTTAATTTGTTCCTGTTAGAATGTTCTTAGATGACCAAGTTCTAAGATGTTCTCTTTATTTGTGATTTATTATCTATGCATCTCTAAAGACTTGATGTTGGTGTGCGAGACTTGCCAAAGTCACTTGTTTAAAGAAAGAGGGTTTGAACCCCCAAACTGCACCCAAGCTGGGGGTGAAGCCTTGGCTCCATCAACATGCTCTGTGAGGCAGAAAGAGACCCTGGCCACCATTCCTCCCACTGGGGATGGAGAAGCCAAGTTTCAACTTGTGTAATTTTGGAACAGGAGGTTTGGATCACCTCAAGACTGGCCCCTTAGAGTTTACAAGGAGGAGCAGATTGGAGAGCATAGGCCCACATTTGTCCAGCTAGCACTCTGAAGCATCTCAAGTTTGGAAGGAAGTGCAGCAGATGTCATCTGCACCCACTGCAAGCCCGATCTCCAGTCCCCACACCCACCCTTGGCTGGGAGGTGTCCGGGCACAGAGATCTAGGCTGAAACTAGCTGGTTTTGTTTGTGTGTTTTTTACCCCTGCCTTATTGAATTTAGTGAGAACACGCTGTCTCCACTAGTGGCCAAGGTTTGCGTCTGATTTGCTATCAGCTCCACCTTGAAAGCTTAGGGACAGCTTTTTGCAAGAGTAGGAGCACACCCCTAGAAGTTTACAAGGCACACTGCTTTAAAGAAAGCCTCCTGGGTCCCGCTCCCCAGCTCGATTCTAAGTTGAGGTCTCTATTGCTTAACAATGTCAGCTCCTCTGCGAAGCTGAACTTTGTGTCTCCGTATCCCATTCCTAAAGAGGAGCTGGCAGTATATGGGAAGGGAAGTCGAATGGACCCGGCACATAGCTAGTACTTAGTAATTATTCTCCCATGGGGATCTCACCGTTAGCAGGTGCACCAAGTCTTTGTTAGCATCCAGTGGTGGGGCCACCTCCTGCAGCTGGACCAGTTCATTGATATGATTGTAAAGGGCCAGGAGCTTTTGGACGTTCACCTTCCCGTCCTCCAGATAGTCGGGCATGGCTTCATACAGGGAAATGAGGTCCTTGAGGTGCACCCCAAGGATGGGGATTTTGAAGTGGGTGCACTCCCCATAGGCTCGCCTGTAGTTGTCATAGTTTCTGCAGGAGGACAGCAGTTCAGTCATCTCACCCAGAACCTACAAAGCAGAGCAGACTGGTCACAGATGCCTGTGAGGCCGAGTATGCCACCTTGCTTACGTGCATGTCTGCCGTGATTTTACCCTATCCCGGATTCGCCGAACCGCGCATGACGCATCTCATTTGTAGCTATTACAACTCTCAAACTAAAACTCCAGCCATGTCAAATGTCACAGTATAGTCATAACCGAAGTATGTGTTCCTCGATTTTATCATTTTATATTAAAACAATTTATTTTTAGAACTAATAAAAGCTCTTGACACAACAATTAGAGGTGCAGGAGGATACACCGTAAATAAGTGTCTTCGGAACCCCAAACTGTAAGTTGCCTTCCCTGGTGCCCTGGTGTCCTTGGAAACCTCCAGAAGCATTGTGTTGAATTGTGTCCAGCTTGTGAGGTCAGCAGGCACAGCCTTAGCTGCTGGCCTGGGAAGCTGTGTTTTATTTGGGGAGCTACAGTCGTGGAGGGCAGGTTACTATTCTTTGGCTCAAGATTCTCAAAATGGGCCCATGCCTAAAGGGAGCAGCCAGAGACAGTCTTCTCAAACACGCCGGGTTGGCGTCAGAACCCTGCTCCCCAAGTATGATGATGTCAGCTCTTCAGAAGTGAAGATGCGGGGTGGCTTTGCCATCGTGTCTTCACATGTAATAACCATATTAGTTAGACACTATGCCAAATTCTCTTTAACAAGAGCCATGTCTATACAGTGAGGAAGTAGAGGCTTGGACTGTGCCCTCTCAGTCATTCCGAGACAGCAAGAGATCCCCCCCCCACCCCTTTGTCAAATACTGCGGGCAAGTGTGAGCTATGTGAACTCATGAGATGAGATAAATGGCGGGATGTAAGATATATTAATGTTTGTTAGTGTTTCCATGGTTTCTGATACCTAAGCGATCTTTTCAGTATGGTCTCAGTAGAACTGTTGGGAATGAAAAGGTGACTAAAGACATTTCTGGGTACCCAGCCATAGGGAAGGGGCTTCTCACGGGTCCAGCATGGTGATGGGAGGGGCTAATTAAATGGGACTCCTTGTAAGGAGGATGGATACACGGGATAAATGGACAGGGATATCGAGACTCAGGAATCTTTCCCTGCAAAGAGCCCCCCCTTCCAGGTTAGGATGTTTATGATTCGTGGATAGCAAAGTCCCGTGACACAAGATGACAGCGCTCAAACAGCCATCATTACCTAGCCCATGCCATGCACGGCTCACCACATCATGGTGGGCGGTATGTACACTAACAACCCTCTGCCACGGAGATTAAGGATATCCTGTGACATCTAACTAAGAATGTGGGACCGTCCATGAGACACTTCGGGAAAACCATTGTGAGTAAACTGTGTCATAAAATCGTAGTAAGTGACCAGAGGATGCAGCTCGGTGACCAGGCCCTTCTCAACAATACCGTATCTAAAGAGTGCATTTCCAGCTCTGGAAATTCAAGGGTCCAGAAAGTCTGCAAGTGTGCTGGTGAGCTAGGGCCCAGGCTGCCACTGCATAAATACATTTGACACACGCTATGAGCAACTGAGCTTCTATTTGTTCTGGTGAAACATTCCGAAGTGAGGAGAGACTAGGAGAGTGTTGAACACTTGATGCCTTGTAGACACAAGGAAAAGGCACACGTTATTTCTTCTAAGTGGTCTGGCAGAGAGAGGCACAGTGACACTGGGGCCGGGCAGAATCTCACACACTCTCAGATCTGTGACTTACGCATCCTGATTTCCTTAGGGTTTGCCTGCCTTAACCCCTGGGTTGAGCAGGGGTATGTAGTCTTCGGGGCCCCGGAACACACAGGTCACTAACCTTATTGATCTCATGCGGGACATGTGAACTTGTCTCCTTGAGCCTGGAGATGGAGCTGTGACACAGCCCCCCGATCACAGCCATCAGCGTGTTGAAGTTCTGCAGCTGGTGGAGCTTCTGTGACACAGGACACATGACAACAGAATCACTGTACATGTCATCACACGGCGGTGCCTAGAGGCGACATCTCTGTGCCGCACATTTTCCATATAATGTTAGACTAACAGCCAGGGGCTTCAGTTTTCTCCCTTTTTATTGACCTCTAGAGCAGATCCGAGGTCAGCAGGGAGGCCGTATGCCTCTCTTTCATGGTATCTATCTGTGAACTATCATCTAAACTGTTGGTGTCTAAGGATCATTGAGTACATTCTTTTTTTTTTTTTTTTTTTTTTTTTTGATTTTTCGAGACAGGGTTTCTCTGTAGCTTTTGGTTCCTGTCCTGGAACTAGCTCTTGTAGACCAGGCTGGCCTCGAACTCACAGAGATCCGCCTGCCTCTGCCTCCCGAGTGCTGGGATTAAAGGCGTGCGCCACCACCGCCCGGCTCATTGAGTACATTCTTAATGAAGACTTCTGGAGCCAACCCCATAAGTTCTGGCTCCCTAGACTGGGGATAGGCTTAGAAAGTATGTCACATCTGCCTTTAATAAGTATCAGAGCAGGTGGGCCACTTCCAAACTTGGGGAAATACTGGTGCAGGCCATTCTGGGTTGGAAAATGTAACAGGCACAACCGTATTGCCTTTATCCTATTGCCAGGCTTATTGTTGAGGATCTTATGTGTGATCTTATGCCAGTAAAGGATAATAGCTGGGGAAGAGAAGTTAGGATCTCTGCTCCTCAAAAATCGACTATACTATTCACAGAGCCTCAACTCAAGAACCTAAGATAACTCAGGCTGGGCCGGCTCTGCCCATCTCCTGGCCATATGTCTAGTTATGAGAAGATCATGTGTCTCCTAAAAAAGCATTACAGAGCTGAGTCTTGATCTTGAGATGGTCCACATGGCCTTCCACTTTGCTCTCAGATGAGAACGAAGAAGAGCTGCATGTCCATACCAGCAGACAACAGAAGGCGCACATGCCTCATTGTGTGTCGGAGGGGACACAACTCTGACACGCTGGGCTTCAGGTGAAAGGAAGAAGTCATTTACCCCATGGCCTAGGATCTCAGTCCAGCCACTTACCTGAGCCACATGGATGAACTTGATGAAGACCTCTGCGCGCAGCTGCGGGGTGGGACGGCTGAGAACCATCAGCTGTACCCACTGGGAGATGCCATTGCACAGGGCGATGGACCGCTCCATGGTGGGGTTCTCCTTCACGCAGCTATTTACCAGGTAATTTTGATAATCAGAGAACTGGAGGGGAAAAAAAAGACAATCATCAGGTATTCTTGGCGTTCTGAGGGGCACATCAGCTCTGCTTGGTTGTGGCTCGGAACCAGTATGGGCGAACAAGCCTGTGGCTACCGTCCTGGCATCTTTGCTACCAGGTCACAAAGAGTGATGAATGGGAAATCACATTGGGATCTCTCTGTATGAAGTCCATTAGGTACACAAGGATGGATACAAGTAATTAACCCAAATGACATACTTGAGAAGATGGTTTTCTCCCTCCTGAACAGAGCATAGCACAGTAGCAAATGTTTATTAGTTCTAGCTGTTAATCTTCAGTTGGAGAACACAATTCTCCTTCTAGAACCCTCTCTTTCCATCTGCTGTCTACAAAAGCTGTGATCATAAAACCTCCCTGCTTAGGACATGAGCCTACTATAAACATCAAGAAAACACATGGTATGGAAGCACAGCTCCACACAAGCGTGCAGCAGTGCTAACAGGAAGATCATGCCAACACTAGCCTGTCTGAACTACCCTGAGCAGGGGCCAAGGTACCCAAAACACAGCTAAGTAGACACACAGTGACCTTGTTTTTCCAACCTGTCAGTAGCATTAGCTATGGACAACAATGGGACCGTATGGTCTACGTGATGATTGTAGCTGACATGTCTCTGTCACAAGGATCTCTCAGCTTCAGCAGTTAAGAAGAACCTAGTCTCCCGGGATACTGCTATGGGAGGCTGTGGTGATGTGCTGATCTCTGCACTTTGAAAGCTGGGTTGGGCAGGTCAGATAGCCAGTAGGATGTGAGCAAAGCATCAGGACCAATCTAAGCGCCAGCGCATGCCTGGTTGTGCTACTTTTCTAGTGCTCCAGAGAGGATGGGAATTCCAACCGGAGGAAGACTGGCCACTCCCACTGTTCACACCTGTTAGACTTGTAGTGTGGTGGAAAACCAACTTTCAAGACCACACACACACACACAGAGAGAGAGAGAGAGAGAGAGAGAGAGAGAGAGAGAGAGAACATGAATGTCTGCTTTGCCTAAATAAAACAGATGCCCAGATGCGCATTAACCGATCTCCATCCATGGTGCTGCCATTGCTGGCGGGTGGACATATCCCAGTGGGACAAAAGCACTCTTTAGAAGAGCGGTAAGGGCTGCCACAGCAAGCAAAGGTCTTCCTGGCTTTAAGAGGAAGTGGTCACCCTCATTACGACGGATGCACTATGTCCCTTCCCACTCGAAAAAAGTTCAATCCATTTGTCTCTTTAAAGAGAGAATTATCCAGATATAAAATTTTCCCATAAAGGGCTAAACAAATCACAGCGGAGCTACATTTCCCTAATGTTGGAGGGAAAGTTACTATTTGTGAAACTGCATAGGAAAAATAAAAGCAAACAAGAACCCACTGAAAAAGCCTTCTATGAAGGGGCCACGGCACTCAAAAGAGAGAAGGCTTTTATCTGTAAACAGAACACTGTTCTACCCAGAGGGGCTGGCTCTGATTCCTTCTCCTCCCTGCCACTTCTGCCTCCCCACAGCTGAGCACCGGCATCAAGCAGACATCACGCAGGCCCAGGACAGCTCTGCCAGTTTCTCCGGCACAGCTCTGATTTCCAATGTGATAACGTTCCCTTTTCAGAGGCTTTCAGCTCTGTCTAGCCTTGGGACCCGGGAGGTGGGTTAAATGGAAAATCCCTAGCCTCACAATGGGGGTCCAGCTCTCTATCTGAGGGGTGCCCAGGAGGAAGCTAGGTAGTTGGCACCGGGGAGCCTTTGGATCCAGCTCTAAGGGGAAGCTCCTGGGTCTCTGGTTGGGTGATGGCAGTCAGGGTGTTATGGGAGAAGCTATGACATAATCTCTGCGATCTGGTTTGCTAGGCTCCCTCCACACGCAGCTGGGCTCAGGAAGTTGGGGCTGAGTGACTGGGAGACCTGAGCCTCAACTAGAATAAGCTGTGTAGCCCTTGCTCATCAATCCCGTGACCCTTCACCCTCCACCTGGGGAACACAGGTCATTCTAAGGCAGCAGCAAAGTACTGACTGGCGTCAGAGCGAAAACTGAAGACGGTCCCTAGGGGTGGGAGGGGCACCTGAGTGGAATAAGTGTGTCATGTTTCAGAAAAGCACATTGGCCAGGAACAGCAGGTTGCAGCTAACACGGTGACAAGCTCTCTTGTGTGGAACAGTGTCTCGGGTGTCCTGTGGAGTTAGTTGTGAGGACCGTAGTAAGAACAGGATGTGCCGGGATCTCTCCCGGTTGCTAATGGTTAAGTAAAGCCCCCTCTCTCCCTTCAGCTCTCTCTACTTTTGCTCTGCTTGGCTATACCAGCAGCATGAGTTAGGTAAGCAGTTTGCTTCCAGAAATATGGTAATGCCGGCCATGTCGGCACCGTTTCAGGAATTTAAGTATGTTTTAGAAAGACTGGCCATATTTGGTTTATTTTTAGGACTTCCCAGAGCTATTCAAAGCCTACCCTGGAATTCCAACTCTTAGGGAACCTACTCCCACTTTTTCTTTTCTTTTTCTTGTTTTTTTTTTTTTTTTTTTTGAAAATTATAAAACAGTTTTCTGAAAGTCTAATAATTTTCAGGGGTGGAGGGCGTGTGCCTCCTCACAGGCAAGTCTGCATGCAGGATATCATGCGTACCCCGCCCCTAGCACATACCTTGATAGACTGAGTGAAATGCTAGAATGGACGGCCTGTGGGCACAGAGGGTGTGGCAAGGGGAAGCAGAGCCCAGGCAGCCAAAGGAGATCTGATGGCATTGGGTTTCCAGATCCCATGATGCCTGCTAGGGAAATCTGGCACCCTGGCAGGGAGGGGGTCATGCTGGGTCAGGAGGGCAACTGGCTGCTGATATCCTCTGCTCATGTCCCTAAGCTCCCCAGAATACGTTTCCTCTCGCCCCTTGGCTACGTACAGAGATCCTTCGGAAGGACTTGAACTCAAGGTAGGTGAGGTGTTCAGACAGTTCCTCGGGTTCCAGATGGTCAAACAGCAGGGAGACTTTCCGCTTCTTGCTGGTGTTCGATTTTATCCTCTGGGTCAGTTTCCTGGACCAGTCTCGAGAATTACTGTTGTGGGGAGATGAGAAAGGGAGAAGACAGGAAGAATAAACCACAGCTGTTCTTCAGGAGTGAGCACGCTAGCGTCATCCACAAGAATGCCCAACACACAGTTAAAGCACAGTTAGCGAGCTTCGGTGGGCGCAAATAGCGCACCAGCTGAGTATTCCCCAGTTGTTCCCCTGGGATAGCAATTCAAAGATGTGAGCCTCCTGGATTCAGCAAGAGGGACAGCAGGGCAGTGGGAAGGGACATTTTTAGGCTTTGGTCCTGGCTCTTCCTCTGGTCTTAATATAGCTACTCTTCTGATGCGTTCCTTCATTGCTGTGAGGGTTGCAGGACTGTTGGCGGCATTCATAAGAGGGGGTAGTATTCATACCAGCAGAACTCAGGGAAAAACAGAGAGAAGACACTATGCTGCAAGGATCATTGGTAGTAAACTGTGGTCACAATGGGCAGAAACAAGTTATTTTCCTCCAATGTCCCCAGTTACAAAAGTGGCCATACAAACCAGCTGGCCCTAGAGCGACCCAGTGATTCTTTGATGTCCTCACAGCTCTCCCCAGAGTCTCTCTTAGTCTCTGTTTCGTGCTAAGCAGAGGAAAGAAGTGTTGGAAGGCAGCAGGCATAAATTTGTGTTTCTAGAGGGCATTTCTGAGAGTGTTGTTGGCTCTGGACATACGTGTTGCCTGATTTTAAGTTTGGGCAAGGCTGCAATTCTGTAGATCTCTCCCACATTGTATTCAAGACTCTCAAATGTATGGCAAAGGAAAACGTAACCTAAATACATCAAGTCAGGCCGTATCCTCAACTAACGTTTTCTAAAGAATGCACGGTGAAAACTCTGGGAAAGAAAATCCAGCTAGAAAACAAGTAGCCTGGATTCTAGGTTTTTTTTATTTCATCTTTAAAATGGAAAGGTTGAAAAAAAAAAAAAAGCAACTCTTTTATCTATCAAGTTGTGTAATTCCAAGCAGAGAAGTAGAGAGGACCCAAGTGGATGGGCAGATTGATCTGGGATTGCAGGATACGGCTTTGAAATCATTTCTTTGTGCACGGGTGTTACAAGCGTGACTCGGAGAACAGTTACAGCTCCGCCGCTAGTGCATAGCCCAACTGCGTCAAACAGAAGGCAGCGACAACAAGATGAGGAGTAGAGACCAGTCACAGCCCCCAGACCCGTCAGTCACAGCCCCCAGACCCGTCAGTCACAGCCCCCAGACCCGTCAGTCACAGCCCCCAGACCAGTCAGTCACAGCCCCCAGACCCGTCAGTCACAGCCCCCAGACCCGTCAGTCACAGCCCCCAGCCCCGTCAGTCACAGCCCCCAGCCCCGTCAGTCACAGCCCCCAGACCCGTCAGTCACAGCCCCCAGACCAGTCAGTCACAGCCCCCAGACCAGTCAGTCACAGCCCCCAGACCAGTCAGTCACAGCCCCCAGACCAGTCAGTCAAAGCCCCCAGACCAGTCAGTCACAGCCCCCAGACCCGTCAGTCACAGCCCCCAGACCCGTCAGTCACAGCCCCCAGACCCGTCAGTCACAGCCCCCAGCCCCGTCAGTCACAGCCCCCAGACCCGTCAGTCACAGGCTCCAGACCCGTCAGTCACAGCCCCCAGCCCCGTCAGTCACAGCCCCCAGACCCGTCAGTCACAGCCCCCAGACCCGTCAGTCACAGCCCCCAGCCCCGTCAGTCACAGCCCCCAGACCCGTCAGTCACAGCCCCCAGACCCGTCAGTCACAGCCCCCAGACCAGTCAGTCACAGCCCCCAGACCCGTCAGTCACAGACCCCAGACCAGTCAGTCACAGCCCCCAGACCCGTCAGTCACAGACCCCAGACCAGTCAGTCACAGCCCCCAGACCAGTCAGTCACAGACCCCAGACCAGTCAGTCACAGCCCCCAGACCAGTCAGTCACAGCCCCCAGACCAGTCAGTCACAGCCCCCAGACCAGTCAGTCACAGCCCCCAGACCCGTCAGTCACAGCCCCCAGACCCGTCAGTCACAGCCCCCAGCCCCGTCAGTCACAGCCCCCAGACCAGTCAGTCACAGCCCCCAGACCAGTCAGTCACAGCCCCCAGACCAGTCAGTCACAGCCCCCAGACCAGTCAGTCACAGCCCCCAGACCAGTCAGTCACAGCCCCCAGACCAGTCAGTCACAGCCCCCAGACCCGTCAGTCACAGCCCCCAGACCAGTCAGTCACAGCCCCCAGACCCGTCAGTCACAGCCCCCAGACCAGTCAGTCACAGCCCCCAGACCAGTCAGTCACAGCCCCCAGACCAGTCAGTCACAGCCCCCAGACCAGTCAGTCAAAGCCCCCAGACCAGTCAGTCACAGCCCCCAGACCCGTCAGTCACAGCCCCCAGACCCGTCAGTCACAGCCCCCAGACCCGTCAGTCACAGCCCCCAGACCCGTCAGTCACAGCCCCCAGACCAGTCAGTCACAGCCCCCAGACCCGTCAGTCACAGCCCCCAGACCCGTCAGTCACAGCCCCCAGCCCCGTCAGTCACAGCCCCCAGCCCCGTCAGTCACAGCCCCCAGACCCGTCAGTCACAGCCCCCAGACCAGTCAGTCACAGCCCCCAGACCAGTCAGTCACAGCCCCCAGACCAGTCAGTCACAGCCCCCAGACCAGTCAGTCAAAGCCCCCAGACCAGTCAGTCACAGCCCCCAGACCCGTCAGTCACAGCCCCCAGACCCGTCAGTCACAGCCCCCAGACCCGTCAGTCACAGCCCCCAGCTCCGTCAGTCACAGCCCCCAGACCCGTCAGTCACAGGCCCCAGACCCGTCAGTCACAGCCCCCAGCCCCGTCAGTCACAGCCCCCAGACCCGTCAGTCACAGCCCCCAGACCCGTCAGTCACAGCCCCCAGCCCCGTCAGTCACAGCCCCCAGACCCGTCAGTCACAGCCCCCAGACCCGTCAGTCACAGCCCCCAGACCAGTCAGTCACAGCCCCCAGACCCGTC
This sequence comes from Chionomys nivalis, assembly GCF_950005125.1. NCBI lineage: Eukaryota > Metazoa > Chordata > Mammalia > Rodentia > Cricetidae > Chionomys > Chionomys nivalis. The sequence continues at coordinate 57,475,875 of NC_080094.1, read as the reverse complement.
AGTCACAGACCCCAGACCAGTCAGTCACAGCCCCCAGACCCGTCAGTCACAGACCCCAGACCAGTCAGTCACAGCCCCCAGACCAGTCAGTCACAGACCCCAGACCAGTCAGTCACAGCCCCCAGACCAGTCAGTCACAGCCCCCAGACCAGTCAGTCACAGCCCCCAGACCAGTCAGTCACAGCCCCCAGACCCGTCAGTCACAGCCCCCAGACCCGTCAGTCACAGCCCCCAGCCCCGTCAGTCACAGCCCCCAGACCAGTCAGTCACAGCCCCCAGACCAGTCAGTCACAGCCCCCAGACCAGTCAGTCACAGCCCCCAGACCAGTCAGTCACAGCCCCCAGACCAGTCAGTCACAGCCCCCAGACCAGTCAGTCACAGCCCCCAGACCCGTCAGTCACAGCCCCCAGACCAGTCAGTCACAGCCCCCAGACCCGTCAGTCACAGCCCCCAGACCAGTCAGTCACAGCCCCCAGACCAGTCAGTCACAGCCCCCAGACCAGTCAGTCACAGCCCCCAGACCAGTCAGTCAAAGCCCCCAGACCAGTCAGTCACAGCCCCCAGACCCGTCAGTCACAGCCCCCAGACCCGTCAGTCACAGCCCCCAGACCCGTCAGTCACAGCCCCAGCCCCGTCAGTCACAGCCCCCAGACCCGTCAGTCACAGGCTCCAGACCCGTCAGTCACAGCCCCCAGCCCCGTCAGTCACAGCCCCCAGCCCCGTCAGTCACAGCCCCCAGCCCCGTCAGTCACAGCCCCCAGACCCGTCAGTCACAGCCCCCAGACCAGTCAGTCACAGCCCCCAGACCAGTCAGTCACAGCCCCCAGACCAGTCAGTCACAGCCCCCAGACCAGTCAGTCAAAGCCCCCAGACCAGTCAGTCACAGCCCCCAGACCCGTCAGTCACAGCCCCCAGACCCGTCAGTCACAGCCCCCAGACCCGTCAGTCACAGCCCCCAGCTCCGTCAGTCACAGCCCCCAGACCCGTCAGTCACAGGCCCCAGACCCGTCAGTCACAGCCCCCAGCCCCGTCAGTCACAGCCCCCAGACCCGTCAGTCACAGCCCCCAGACCCGTCAGTCACAGCCCCCAGCCCCGTCAGTCACAGCCCCCAGACCCGTCAGTCACAGCCCCCAGACCCGTCAGTCACAGCCCCCAGACCAGTCAGTCACAGCCCCCAGACCCGTCAGTCACAGACCCCAGACCAGTCAGTCACAGCCCCCAGACCCGTCAGTCACAGACCCCAGACCAGTCAGTCACAGCCCCCAGACCAGTCAGTCACAGACCCCAGACCAGTCAGTCACAGCCCCCAGACCAGTCAGTCACAGCCCCCAGACCAGTCAGTCACAGCCCCCAGACCAGTCAGTCACAGCCCCCAGACCCGTCAGTCACAGCCCCCAGACCCGTCAGTCACAGCCCCCAGCCCCGTCAGTCACAGCCCCCAGACCAGTCAGTCACAGCCCCCAGACCAGTCAGTCACAGCCCCCAGACCAGTCAGTCACAGCCCCCAGACCAGTCAGTCACAGCCCCCAGACCAGTCAGTCACAGCCCCCAGACCAGTCAGTCACAGCCCCCAGACCCGTCAGTCACAGCCCCCAGACCAGTCAGTCACAGCCCCCAGACCCGTCAGTCACAGCCCCCAGACCAGTCAGTCACAGCCCCCAGACCAGTCAGTCACAGCCCCCAGACCAGTCAGTCACAGCCCCCAGACCAGTCAGTCAAAGCCCCCAGACCAGTCAGTCACAGCCCCCAGACCCGTCAGTCACAGCCCCCAGACCCGTCAGTCACAGCCCCCAGACCCGTCAGTCACAGCCCCAGCCCCGTCAGTCACAGCCCCCAGACCCGTCAGTCACAGGCTCCAGACCCGTCAGTCACAGCCCCCAGCCCCGTCAGTCACAGCCCCCAGACCAGTCAGTCACAGCCCCCAGACCAGTCAGTCACAGCCCCCAGACCAGTCAGTCACAGCCCCCAGACCAGTCAGTCACAGCCCCCAGACCAGTCAGTCACAGCCCCCAGACCCGTCAGTCACAGCCCCCAGACCCGTCAGTCACAGCCCCCAGCCCCGTCAGTCACAGCCCCCAGACCAGTCAGTCACAGCCCCCAGACCAGTCAGTCACAGCCCCCAGACCAGTCAGTCACAGCCCCCAGACCAGTCAGTCACAGCCCCCAGACCAGTCAGTCACAGCCCCCAGACCAGTCAGTCACAGCCCCCAGACCCGTCAGTCACAGCCCCCAGACCAGTCAGTCACAGCCCCCAGACCAGTCAGTCACAGCCCCCAGACCAGTCAGTCACAGCCCCCAGACCAGTCAGTCACAGCCCCCAGACCAGTCAGTCACAGCCCCCAGACCCGTCAGTCACAGACCCCAGACCCGTCAGTCACAGCCCCCAGACCCGTCAGTCACAGCCCCCAGACCCGTCAGTCACAGCCCCCAGACCAGTCAGTCACAGCCCCCAGACCAGTCAGTCACAGCCCCCAGACCAGTCAGTCACAGCCCCCAGACCCGTCAGTCACAGCCCCCAGCCCCGTCAGTCACAGCCCCCAGACCAGTCAGTCACAGCCCCCAGACCAGTCAGTCACAGCCCCCAGACCAGTCAGTCACAGCCCCCAGACCAGTCAGTCACAGCCCCCAGACCAGTCAGTCACAGCCCCGAGACCAGTCAGTCACAGCCCCCAGACCAGTCAGTCACAGCCCCCAGACCAGTCAGTCACAGCCCCCAGACCAGTCAGTCACAGCCCCTAGACCAGTCAGTCACAGCCCCCAGACCAGTCAGTCACAGCCCCCAGCCCCGTCAGTCACAGACCCCAGACCAGTCAGTCACAGACTCCAGACCCGTCAGTCACAGACCCCAGACCAGTCAGTCACAGCCCCCAGCCCCGTCAGTCACAGACCCCAGACCAGTCAGTCACAGACCCCAGACCCGTCAGTTACAGACCCCAGACCAGTCAGTCACCGACCCCAGGCAAAAACAGGATTTTGTGTGAATTAATCTCTCTAATATGCTGCCATTCTACAACTCTGTATTTTGGGAATTGGTATTATTGCAAAACAATTAATCACACATAAAAACCCCAGCATGTAATACGTGTGACCTTCTTCCCCAAATTAAGAAGGCCTCGTTTTCCAGAGTGAGCCAACTGTGTGAATAAGGAACTCGAAGAACAATGTAAACATCCCCGAGTTCCTTGTCGGCTCTGAAAACCTGATGGTCTTACACAGACATCTACTACATGTTCTCCCTCTCTGCTTGGGACGTTTGGCACTAGTGCCTGGGCCATGTTAGTGCAGGGGTGTCTGTTGCACCAACTACAAATGAGGTCTTGGTCCAGACACTGGACTTTTGGTTTCTCACGGACTGACTACCTTCTGCTCTTAGCTCCCGCCCCCTGCAGCTTCCTCACTGGGGACCTCTCTGCTTTCCTAGTGAATGTCAAATTATCTGGCGGTGGTGCACATCTTTAATCCCAGCACTCAGGAGGCAGAGGCAGACAGATCTCTGTGAGTTCAAGGCTAGCCTGGTCTATAGAGTGAGTTCCAAGGACAGCCAGGGCTATAACAGAGAAACTCTATCTTGTTGGGGGGGGGAACAAAACAACAACCAAAAACAAAACAAAATGTCAAATTGTCATGTTATCTTTAGTGGGGCTCTCTGAACCTTCTCAGAGGTGGAGAGAATTAAAGGCCCAGCGACACAGCTAGGGTTACTGGAGGGAAGTGGTTTCAAGGGACCCACTAGGACCTTAACACTCACATTTGCGTCGTGTCGATGAGGCGGCAGTGTGACTCCTCACCGTTGGCTTTCACCAGGTCCTGAAACTCTTCCATGGTGCTGGTCAAGTTGGCGTCCATTTTGAACATGATCCAGAATTCTGTTATCCAATACCTAAAAGAGGGAGGCAGGAAAAACACTGAGCCTAGGGCTTTGCAGTTAGGCAGATTCCCAAAGGAATTTGAGGCTACAAAAAGTTCCCAGAAGAAGACAGAGGGTCATTTGTCTGTGGTAAAAAATCTGGGGGCAGAGGGTATTTGGGAGGGAAGAAAACCGTCCAGCAGGCTTTGGTGTCTCCACACACAAATGCTTTGAAGGGACAAGGCCTGTCATATCAGAGAAGCCAGACAGGATCTAGACATGGCCTGTAAACAAGCAAATATTCAAAACTGGGGTGTGCAAAGTTTGTTTTATTACATGTTGCTCTAACTATAAAAAATGCTTACCAAAAACTTGTAAAAATTAGAATTTTTTACAACAGAAAGCTAAGCAAAAGATACACATTATAAAAACATTCTACACATACACACACATACTGATTTTATGGGTATTTTTTGGTTGTTGTTGTTGTTTTGTTTTTTGAGACAGGGTTTCTCTATATAGGTCTGGCTGTCCTGAAGCTCAGTCTGTAGACCAGGCTGGCATCGAACTAAGAGATCTGTCTGCCTCTGCTTCTCCAGTCCTGGGATTAAAGGCATGCAAAAGCAAGGACATCGTGACACAGGGGAAAGGAATGAAAAGGAACGAAGTATAATGACAGTTATGTTTGAAAACGCCATAATGCAACCCATGAATTGCATGTTAACTTACAAATTAGTAAAAACTACAGAAAACACTTAATTTTTGGTTGTGAGCCTAGTCTTTAATGGTCGACAGACACTGAGAAAAACAATTAATAAATGGGACCTCCTGAAACTGAAAAGCTTCCATAAGGCAAAGGACACGGTCAACCAGACAAAACGACAGCCTACAGAATAGGAAACCAACCCCACATCAGACAGAGGCCTGATCTCCAAAATATACAAATAACTCAAGACATGGGTAATAAAAGAACAATAACCCAATATAAAAAAAATAGAATACAGACCTAAACAGAGAACTCTCAACAGAGGAATCTAAAATGGCTGAAAGACACTTAAGGAAATGCTCAACATCCTTAGTCATCAGAGAAATGCAAATCAAAACAACTCTGAGAGTCTGTCTTACACCTGTAAGAATGGCCAAGATCAAAAACACTGATGACAACTTATGCTGGAGAAGATGTGGGGTAAAGGGAACACTTCTGCATTGCAAGTGGGAATGCAAGCTGGTACAACCCCTTTGGATGTCAGTGTGCCGATTTCTCAGAAAATTAGGAAACAACCTTCCTCAAGACCTAATAATACCACTTTTGGGTATATATCCAAAGGATGCTCAATCGTGCCACAAGGACATGTGCTCAACTGTGTTCATAGCACCATTGTTTGTCATAGCCAGAACCCGGAAACAACCTAAATGCCCCTTGACCGAAGAATAAATAAAGAAAATGTGGTACATTTACACAATGGAGTACTACACAGCAGAAAAAAATAACATTTTGAAATTTGCAAGCAAATGGATGGAGCTAGAAAACATCATTTTGAGTGAGGTAACTCAGACCCAGAAAGACAATTATCATATGTACTCACTCATAAGTGGTTTTTAAACATAAAGCAAAGAAAACCAGCCTACAAACCACAATCCCAGAGAACCTAGACAACTATGAGGTCTCTAAGAGAGACATACATGGATCTAATCTACATGGAAAGTAGAAAAAGGCAAGATCTCCTGAGTAAACTGGGAACATGGGGAACTGGGGAGAGGGCTGAAGGGGAGGGGAGAGGAAGAAAGGAGAGAAGAGAAAAACGTAGAGCTCAATAAAAATCATTTTTAAAAAACCTACTAAACAAAAAACAAAACAAAACAAAAACTTCATGAAGGATATATACAAAATAGGCAGTTAGGATCAGAGGAAGCCTAGAGGGTCAGAGGCCGCCTACGGGGTCAGAGGCCGCCTACAGGGTCAGAGGCCGTCTACAGGGTCAGAGGCAGCCTACAGGGTCAGAGGCCGCCTACAGGGTCAGAGGCAGCCCACAGGGTCAGAGACAGCCCACAGGGTCAGAGGCCGCCTACGGGGTCAGAGGCTGCCTACGGGGTCAGAGGCCACCTACGGGGTCAGAGGCAGCCTATAGGGTCAGAGGCAGCCTACGGGGTCAGAGGCCGCCTACGGTGTCAGAGGCCACCTATGGGGTCAGAGGCACCCTATAGGGTCAGAGGCAGCCTACGGGGTCAGAGGCCACCTACGGGGTCAGAGGCCACCTACGGGGTCAGAGGCAGCCCACAGGGTCAGAGGCCACCTATGGGGTCAGAGGCAGCCCACAGGGTCAGAGGCCACCTACGGGGTCAGAGGCAGCCTATAGGGTCAGAGGCAGCCTACAGGGTCAGAGGCAGCCTACGGTGTCAGAGGCCACCTATGGGGTCAGAGGCAGCCCACAGGGTCAGAGGCCGCCTACAGAAGGCTGGGAGATGCAGACCAGGAGGACCAGAAAGAGCAGAAGTCCAGCGAGCATCTTTTCATCTCACTGCCTCCACATGGTCTTCAAATCATGCAGACATTACCTGACAAAATAACAGATCTTCAGACAGATTCCTGGAGAGTTCTTCTCCAAGGCATCCTTATATGTAGGGCCGTGGTTAAGAGAAATGAAGACGTATTACAGAAACCATAAAACTTCAATTTTTGGAAGTATTTACCAAATCAACCTCGGAAATATGGGCAAATTTCTTCTTGCCTGTGCTCAAGAGACTAGGAACTAGGAGTCCAGTTGAATGAATAAATTAGAAAGAGATCCCTTGCATCTTTCAAAAATTTTCCAGTAATTGATTTATGCAGTAACTACGTGGGCAGTGATTTAAGAAAATGTATATCCATATATATTCAAATGTGTTGATAATTAAGAACAATAACATGAACATTTTCTCCTACATACATACACATATACATATATATGTATACATACATACATATACACACATGCACACACACATATATCAGGCATTATTTGACCAACCCTGTGCATTGCCATGACAAGGCAGGCAGAGTCATGGAATAATCCAAAAATACAACCAAAGAGTGCTTTAAACTCTGAATATTTTGAAAGAACAACAACAACAAAATCCTTGCGTTCACCTGTCTTTTGAGATATAAGGAAATGTTATTTGCATATTTAAGAATCTGATGAGAACCCTAGTCCAGTGTTAAATATGGGTGGGTCCTACCATCTTTCTTCTGTTGACAGATTGAAGAGCTGGCTGGCTGTCCCTCAAGGTCACGGCCTCTTTCTCTTTTAACAATTGAGACATGGTAATTGCAATCTAGGGGTCGGTGATTTCCAGCTGGGCCAGGGAGACGGGTCTAGTGACTACCAGCCCAATTCCCATAACTGGGGTGGAAATGGTCTTCCCTCAGCAGGTGTGAATGTATTCCCCTTGGAAAAGTCAGTTAAATACAGAGAAGGCAGGGCTCATCAGGACCCCGTGCTCTGTTTCCTAGGAAAGCCTGTGACATTTTGAATGATCTTGAGCATCTTGGACCCATAGACTTGAAACTTGGGTGTGGAACATTTGGTTAAGTGCAGTAGACATGTTTTAAGATGAACACTCACCGATTTTATGCTCAGCTTTAGAACATTTATGATAATGTTAGTCCATTAGAGTGATAAATCACAACTCAAGAAAAAATACGACACCGTGCTTCTTAAAGATGAGCAAAGTAAACTTGAAACTACAAAGAATTATGCTAAAATTTGTAATTTTAATAAATATAAGATTAATTTGAAAAATTAAATATGAATATATTTATTCATATTTCTTATTAAATCTGTTCTTGAAACTAAAGCACGCATGCACACACACATCCACACACACACACATCATAACCCTCTTCCACACAAAACCTCACACATCAACAACACAATCAGAATCAAAGTATGTCCGGGCTTCCAGTGGCAAATGGATGAAGGGAAAGGCTCAGAAGCCAAGAACATAGAATGGGCACACGTTTCTTTGTTGCGATAAGAAAATGTGTAGCATCAGCATAAACAGCACAGGGCACATTCTTGATAAATGCTTTCGGGGGTCTAAATTTTTATCAGCTTTTTTCAACTTGTTGAAATTTTTATTCTTCCTTAGTAAAATGGAAGGGGACACAGATAGTAAGACAAATAGACAGACAGACAAACACCCTCTCTTTTGAAAGAGCTAAGGGAAAATATCAAGTCAAGGGATCTGGATTGTTTTCCAGTGTAGCCTGCTCCCTAGCTCTTGACCATCGGTGCGCAGGAGCTGCACTTTGTGCAGACCTCAGCAGCACTGGACTGCGAGGCTCCCAGCATCCTTCAGAAGGAGGACGTTCCCCCAGCTCTCGGCTGTGTGCCGTGGCAAAGGCAGCCTGCTCCAGGCTGCTGCTCCTGTTTTAGGCAATGGTACTGTTGCCTGCGACTGAAAATACAGGAGCCAGTGCAGGGTTGAGGAGAAACTGGAATGCTACGTGGGGTTAAGGAAATAGACACACAAACACTGGGGGCAAGCTAACAAATAATTTGAATGCCTTAAAATGTTAGCAGGACATGCTGGCCCAGACCTTCAGCAAAACAGTTTATGATAGAGAAATGTAAACTTAAAAGCCATTCTGGGCCTATAGAGTGGTGGGGGGGATCATCGTGTGAAACCTCCCACAAAAGGTTGCTGAGTGAGAAGACAGCAGATGGACCGTGTGCGCAAGTGTGCTTCTGGGAGAGGTCCCACGAGGACCTGAGAAGGTCATGGAAAGGTACAGTTCAGGAGTCCTGGGGGAAAGGTCACAGAGGCCTGGACTGTCCAGTGCTTCTGGGAGGTATGAGCAAGGACGGAGTGAATGAAGCCCCTGGGTTTGGCAGCTGAGAGGCCCCGGCGACAGCAGAGGAGAGTCTGCGTGCTTCCGTGGGCGCTGCAGTTGTGCCGCGGAGTGAGTAGGAGGAGAGGTTGGAGGCTAGGAAGGCAGAGCGTTTCAGAAGGTTTCACATCCAATTTCTAATCCTAACAGCCGAATAAAGGGGAAACAGGGTTGAGTTTATTTTTAGATGCGGGGCATTTGAATGCGCCGCGGCTGGGGGGCAGGTGCCACTGAAGGGCTGGGTGCAGGCACAGCGGAGAGAGGGTGGTGCGTGGGGGATGTTGCAGGGCAGGCAGTGTAGGGGTTGCTGCAGGAACAGCACCCAGTGCTGCCCCAAAGGAGGCCACTCAAGTACTTTTGGTTCTGAGACCAGCGCAGCTTTAAGGAGAAGTGTTTAATTACTGGCCTTGTTCACAATTACTGGTGCACGGAGTCAGGTAGAGCAGAGTGAATTGCTTTGAAAGTCTCTGTAGAGGAAGCACCTACTTACTACAGGTATTGTCTGTTAGGTGGCCTTCTCCCTAGCTCTACACTTGTCATTGCCCCCGAAACTTGGTCTCTGAGACAGAAGATAGAGCTTCATGAAGGAGGTATAGAGAAGCGAGTCTATCCTGGCTGCTTCGTCTTCCCCTTTCTTTCCTAGGTTGTAGTAATCTTTTGTTTGTTTTGTTTTGTTTTCTGGAAAAGGATTGGCACAGTCCCATGTCCTGACTCATCCGCAGAGACCTAGGCCTCAGGTGCTGGTGGTCCCCTATGGCACTTTTTCTCTTGGGGAGGACAACTCAACAGTATCGCGGGTGCTCTGAAGGAAAAAGTGGGCACTTTCCACATCCTGCCACAGGGGGCGCATGTCTAGCAAGGTCTAACCGGCTCATAGTGAGTGCCACAGCCTAGAGTAGAAGGCAGTGCAGATCATATAGCTGAGCCTTTCTTCAGAGCCTAGGAGGGATGAAGGACTCATACGAAGTCCATCAAGCTCACAACTGTGCCGATCAGTCTGTGTAGCATGAATAGGATTTGTGACTAATGTTTAAGGAAAGATTTTTTTTAATAGCAAGAAATATTAATGTTGTCTGCATTTGTAGGATGATTTCTTTGACCATCTACCACTCAGAGAAATTAGCATAAATAATACTGTCCTACCTAAAAGAAGCTACACACAGGTGCACATATACAAGTTCACATACACACAGTTATACATGCACATACAGGTACACACACACAAGTTCACATACACACAGGTATACATGCACACACAGGTGCACACATACAAGTTCACATACACACAGATATACATACGCACACAAGTGCACATACACCAGTGTGCACACACACAACTATATCCTTAAAGGGACAGATGAAGCCATTTACTGCTCAGGTTTATCCCAAACCAATCAAAGTAAAAGCACCCTTGAAGCTGCATCCTAAGCTGATGCCCAAGGATATAGGCTCATGAGTTTCTGCAGCAGCTCAGCCGAGGAGATGATGATGCGGTGCATGGTCAGCACGACTTGTAACAGCTGGTTACTTCGACACAGGTTTCCATCTGCATCTGAAAATACAAAGAGCAGCATGTGAGGCCCTCAGCGAGAAATGGGGGGGTCCCCCAGCATTTTTCAAGACTCCAGGGCACAGCCTTGGGCTGCCTGGTACTTCGTGTCCTCCCTCCTGGCTTTGCCATCCTCTGTTACCCTCCCCATCACCAAGTGCTCATCAATCAAGTTGCCCCAAAGGCGGCCGAATCTACATCTACACTGGAAACAGGGGCAGCTGTATGTTTTATGGAACTCAAAGTTTATAGAATGTGGGGTTGAGAGGGGCTTCTCTAGGGTCAGAGTGGGAAGTCACAGGCTTAATAATAAACAGTTAAAACAAATATCTTTCAAAATTTTTGCAAAGGCACATGGCTAGTTGGATATGTTTCTATGGCTCTCTCCTGGCCTTGGAAGGAGCTCAGACCAGCCAGGAGCCTGAAGTACAAGCTGCCCCAATTCTAAGGCTTGTGGTAAAATCAAAGAGGGATGGTTGGCGTAAACATTGCACGTGAAGTGGATTTTGAGGGTGGATTTTGCAATGGTTTGCAAAAGGCACCATTTGCATTTTTTAAATCCCAAAGAGTAGGAGTTCCAATCTGTGTTCTGCATAGTAGCATCAGGAGTAAGGATGCCCAGGAATGGTTTCTAGCACTGCTTTGGTTTCTATGGTATCAAATGTCAAGGGCTGTGCTGTATCTACTTTCTGATCTTCACCATGAATCCATTTGTTGGGAAACTCTTTTTACATACTGTGTGAAGATATGTCTCTGTCTTGACTCACCTGACTAAGGCACCTTTTGATTGGTTCAAGAAGGAGCTGAATGGCCAATAGTTAGGTAGGAGAGGATAGGCGGGAGTGAGATGGGAACTCTGGGAAAGAATTGGTGGCATGAGAGAGTTACCAGGCAGATACAGAGGAAGTTGAACATATTGTAATGAGGAGAGGTAACAAGCCACGTGGCAGATGTAGATGAATATAAATGGGTTAATTTAAGTTTTAAGAGCTAGTTGGGAACAAACCAAGCTTTCACAATGAATAAAAGTCTCCACGCCATTATCAGAGAGCTGGTGGTTCAAAGAAGGACCTGCTTCTCACATTAGTCAGGACCACTTGCCAGCTGGATGCTAGTTGGATTTAGTTTTTTGAAGCAATCAGTAAGAGATGAGAGGAGAAAGAAGTCATGTTTCCTTTTCATCCCTCTCTGCTTTGACCCATTTCCTACCTCCTGGATGAACCGTCACAGTGGTTGGTCCTTCCTCATGGTTACAGCACTCACTAGGGTCTCAGACTTGTTATCTCCTGACTCATTGGACCTAAGGATGGGAATGGTTGCTGGGGGTTGGGCAGTTCTGGTGTAACATCTCTCAATTCCATTCTCATCTCCGTAAGTAGTCTTACCTATCTGTCTGTCTATCATCTATCTATCTATCTATCTATCTATCTATCTATCTATCTATCTATCATCTATGTATGTATTATCATCTATCTATCTATCTGTCTGTCCATCCATCCATCCATCCATCCATCCATCCATCCATCCATCCATCTATCCATCTATCCATCTATCCATCTATCCATCTATCCATCTATCCATCTATCCATCTATCCATCTATCCATCTATCCATCTATCCATCTATCTATCTATCTATCTATCTATCTATCATCTATGTATGTATGTATTATCATCTATCTATCTATCTGTCTGTCTATCCGTCTATCTATCTATCTATCTATCTATCTATCTATCTATCTATCTTTCTAACATCTATTTGTCTGTCTGAACTACCAGCCATCTATAATGACGTCTAAGATACATTGTAGAAGGAGTGATCATTTTCACTCTTTTCCAAGTTTAGTGAGTTGTAAATGAAGGACATAGTCTCAAAAGTCCCCAATCCTCAAATGCTGACCTAAAGTCACATGTCATTGAGAAAACTTAAGTGTTTACTTGCTCTCTCTAGCCCTCTCTGTCTGTCCCCTCTACTGTGGAAGGTCCTGTAGAAGCCCACACCTTCCCTCTGTTCCTGTCTCCTCTTTCCAAGAACTGCTCAGCTTGTCTACCCTGGTGAGACCGCAACGCCAACATTTTCCCTGTTGGTTTATGCCCACTGACATTTAATTAGGCTCCTGCCTCTCCTTCTTAAACCAAAAGTAAACTAACTGATCCTGGACCTCTGCATTTCTGTTTTCCTCTTCCTCCAGCTCTCAGGGTCACCCCCTTCTACCCTCCCAGCCATTTTTCAACCATTCCGTTTCAATTTCTGTCTCCACCATTCTGTTTGTTGGATAGTTGTTTCTACAGGATCTCTTATATAGCCTAGGTTGGTCTTGAACTAGAGATCCTCGTGCCTCAGCCTCCCAACTGCTGGCATCCTAAGCACAAACCACCGTGACTAGCCTAAGTATCTAATTTTCAGCGTCATCGATCAGCTCCACACTTCCGATCACTCCTCTGTCCTCATCTCGCTTCATGATTCAGTCAATCTTCACTGCAACCAGAGCCAAGCTGACGAGTCTCCTGGAAGGCTTTCTTCTCTTGGCTCCATCGCTCCGAACTCTGTCACGTCTCTCTCAGGCTCCTCTTCTGTCTCCTCTCCCTCTGCTAAGCTCTTAAATGTCAGCTTGTGCCACAGTTAATCCTCCCACTTCTTTCTGCTAACGTTTTTTAAAACCTCAAAGTTCTTAAATTTTAAATTAAAAAAGCGAACGCATTCCCTAGATGAATTAATCCAGGTTCTGACTAAAACACCATCTCTCTGCTGATATCTGCCAACTTCTATTTCCAGCATTGACCACAAACTTAGTCCGTCCAGCAGTTTAGCCTCATTAGGTCCAAATGAACTCATGTGGACAGAACTCTTGACTTCTCTGGTTCATTTCTCATCCTCTCATCCTCATCGCCTGAAATGCACCACCGACCACCCCCTGAATTCCCCCAGCCAAAATCCCAGAACTCACATGCAGCCCTTCACTTTCCCTGCACCTGATCCATCAGTGAGTCTTGGTTATATTCCCAAAATACACCGGTGACCTGCCCACCTCTCTCTAGCTTTGATATCTCTCCAGAGTAACCATCATGATGCAACAAGCCAATGGGCCAGCCTCTTTGCACTCTTATCTACCCACAATCTCTTCTCCACACAGCTCCTGAAGCCTGGAAAATCAGGTCACATTCCTTGCACATTGCCTTGATTGTGGCTGGCTGAGCTCCACGTGCCCTGGCTTCTTTGGATATGGCCTTCATTTTGAAATGCTTTTCCCTTCTCTACACCTCTGTTTCGGCTTCACACACTCTGAGGCTGTTGCTAGATCACGGCCTTTGCACTTGCTATGGCCCTCAGTGTTATCTTTCTTCCATCAGATCCTCCATCACATTGGCCTCATCCCGTGAGAGGTCTTCCTCTGACTAGCCAATGTAGCCAGTACTCTGCTTGAATATCTTGGTTGCACAAATGACCTGGTTGTCCCATTGGTCTTTAAAAATGTTTAACTTCCTAAAGAGTCAATAGAATACAAGCTTTCTGGGACCTGAGCCTTGTGCGTTTCCCTCCATAGTCTCTTTTTCCGAGTGCAGACTAGTGCTGACATGAGGTGGATGAACATGGGCTGAATAAAGTTATGAATTGTGTCGGGTAGAAATCCTGACTCTCTGTGTGTCTTTTTGGCCACAGCCACCTCACTCACTTGCTGTAATATGCACACTTATTCTCTTCTTAGCCAGTCTCTTTCTAACTTTAAAGTTAGAATTTTTTATGAAACATTCATTTATTTTTATGAAACATTTATTTGATTATGGTTTTGTAATCTTACACATACATTCTTTTAACCTTCTGATAGATAGAATTCCTTTCTGTTTGTAGGTTTTATGGCCCACATAAGTTCTGTATAATTGCCCCTTGGCAGAAAAATGCTAGATAACAAATTATCTTAAAAACATTTGCTTTTATTCAAGTGTTTGTGCTTTGGCTGTGTGCTGGCTGATACAGATACGTTTGCTGGGGGCCCAACTCAACAAGTCTCCCAGCTTCCTTGGACCAGTAAGCCAGTGTGAGTCTGTTTTTCTCATGATGCCAGGATATTGAGAGCTACATAGAAATATCCAATAGCCTCTTAAACCCATGCTTGGATGTGACCTGCTGTCACTGGTGTCTCATTCTGTCGGTTAAAGCAGGTCACACTTTTGTGTCTAAAGTTGAAGGGCAGGAACTTCAAGTCACATGGGAGGCATTAGACATACAGAGAAAAAAAATGAGGGCAACAATGCAATAGAACCCATGAGGAGCTACAGGGAGTAACTTTTCAATACAACATTTGACAACATCGTTTTATATTATGCTTTTCTTTGTAGAAGTAGTGGCGTTCCTGTCCTTCAACCCAGTGGTGAAAGAAAAGGATGCTATGAACTGTACTTGTGAGATGCACACACTCCCATGTTCACACAAATTTATTCAGGATGTACTGCCCCAAGATGCTATCCCTGCATCTCCTCACGGCTGGCAAACGCCTTCCCATGGATGCTCACATGGAAAGGAAAGGGTTCCAGAAGTATCCTCAGTGAGATCAAACAAGGTCTTTGAAAGAATTTACAGATCTAAAAGGGCTCACCATGGAGAAGACCAGGGAGGCACTGAAACTGTTCAAATATTTTATAATTACTTGTTGCAACAAGTTTAGATTTGCTCTGTGGGATCACAAAAGGCAGTACCTGAGCTGATGGACAGACATCGCAGGAAACAGAATCTGGTTTAATGTGTGGCAGGAAAGCATAGCTGATTTGCTCGCCCAGTGCTGAAAGCATGCCCATCGCAAAGGACTTAGCGTCTGGTCTGGTGGCCATACTGAATGAGGACGCTGCACAGTGATCCACATTTACTGAAGCCCCTGTAGACTGAGGTGACGTGATTTCTAATTCTCAGAACAGCCCAGCAAAGTTCGCATAGTTCACAGCTTATAGAAGAATTCAAGGGTAGAAAGGTTGGGTAATATGCTGTAGGTCAAAAGAAAATGGGGCACAGAGGGAGAGATCTGGCCCAGTCTGCTTGATTCCAGCACCTGCCTGCTTCCCTCCACACCTGGCTGTGTGCTGGGTGGCCATCTGTCAGGCCAAGGGACTCATGTATTAAATGAGAAGCTGACTCAAGTGAGCCTTGCGAACTATGTGTCCGGCCCCTCTGGCTCTAGATTCCAGAAATGCTGCTGGAAAAGCCTAGTTGGAGCCAATCTCTATATGGAAGATTTTTTTTTTTTTTTTTTTTTTTTTTTGTAACCTGGTGATTTCTAGAAGTCGCATATGTCATGTTTGCTCCGTCTGAACTTGAGAGTTGTCTTTAAGATGCCAGGGAGTCCTGCCTAAGATTCGCGAGCATCTTCACACTCCACTCCCCGCCCCCCCAATCTCTTCTTCTACAGTCTCAGTGACACACCCACACGGTGGCTTGTGAATCCCACATGTGTTCTGTGGAGGTGAGTGCTGGCAAATGGTGAGTGCAGTGGGGGATGACTCACTTGTGCTCCTCCCCTGGCAGAGATGGAGCCAGGGGGAGGAGCAGAGAGGAGCACTTTTCTCTACACCTAGCCAGAGCTTCTCACGGTCTGCCTTCCTGGGTTTTCTTTTCCAATGGGCTTGGTTTAGCGCCATCTCTCACCCTCACCCTACTGCCATCTCTTCCCTGCATGACCTCTGATGACTAGATGACCTCACCGAGGGAACATTTCCCCATCCCATAGAACAAACACACTTCTTCAAGATGCTGGCCAAGGAGGATCTAGCTACCTTCCAGGGTGCTAGATTTTATTGTGATATAATTGCTGTAAGCTGATTTAAATATTTCAATGAATAATTCTATTTTGTTTTCATCTTTAGGCTTTTAAAAATGCAGGGTGCCATATGAAAAATTCTAATAAGCAAAATGTGCAATGCATAATAAAATGTGCATAATTTTTTACTACCATCTGCTGCTGCTTATTCTTAAAAGGGCTGGAACCTCAGTAGAGTGCAGGATGTCCCTCTTATATTCTCTGCAACTTTGGACTCATAGAGTGATGGAGGTATACGTCCAGAGAAATACACTGATGAAACACATTTAACCTGTGGACCATTTGATTGACAGAGCGAACAAAAAGCCATATGGGTTCTGGACTCCTCTGTCCATGAACTGACAATCACTTCCCATCACTAGTCCCAAAGTATAGCAAAAGCTATACTTTCCAGAATCACAGATTCTTTTTTTTTTTTTTTTGGATTTTCAAGACCGGGTTTCTCCATAGCTTTTTGGTTCCTGTCCTGGAACTAGCTCTTGTAGTCCAGGCTGGCCTCGAACTCACATAGATCCACCTGTCTCTGCCTCCCGAGTGCTGGGATTAAAGGCATGCGCCACCACCGCCCGGCTTAGAATCACAGGTTCTTGATTGTCTTCTGTCTCCATTTTCTGTCAAATGCACCCTTTCCTTCTTAAAGCTCTGCAGGTCAGTGGGTGAGCACTAGCATCTACTTGTACCAATAAAGACACATAGCTCTCCAATTGTTCTATGTATCAACATTTTACTCTGCTTCAGTTTTAAAGAGTTGACAGGGTGCCTAAAGGTCCCTATCCGTGGTAGGGTGCTTGTTTAACATGAACAAGGCCCCAAGTTCAGTACGCTGCAAAAACCATGTTTTTACATCATTAACCAATATTGATTATGAAACTGTCCTGAGAGAAGCAATGTCCTAGGTATCAGCAGATGTCTGAAGAACAGAGGCAAGGCTGCCACTCAAGAGTTCCAAATTTAGCTGAGGAATGAGCCACAATTGGTTGACCTAATAGTTTTAGGCACCAAATCTTAGGAAGAGAAACCACAGAGACCACATCCAATAGTGGAAGGGCTAGGAGAAGGGAGAGATGATCCCACATATATGTGTTGGTTCAGAGAGGACCTCATGAGGTCTCTGACAGGTGTCCTAGAATGTCAAGGTCCAACTGTGTCTGTCATCTCACAGACTCTTCTTCCTTTTTATTTTTGGCTTAGATTTAAATAAGCTTCTGGCTTCAGACAGCCAACTACTTCCTTGTGGTCCGAATCCCATGAGAAAAGCCAGCAAAGGCTGCGTTCCGCGTTTCCCACCTCCTGGCAAGGGGAAGGGGTGGCTTTCCAGTGAGACTTGTCTGAGGGACGAGATGAAAATGCCACACTGCAAAGATGACATGAAGCATGAAGGCACATGACCCACACCAGCGAGAAACTAACACGCAGCCTTTTTGTCCCCTTTGCTTTGGTTTCCATGGCAATATCTTGATGTGTGAAAGATTTTGGAGGGTACCAAAGGCAGAATGTCAGAAATTGGTATACTGAACATGAATAAGCATGGGGGTGGAGGTGGCTTGCATAACAGGAAGTAGCGTGTGTGTTCCATCCAGGAATTGGGGGAGCCAGGATCAGAAATCCATGGGCAAGGCTGAACCTGTCAAAGGAAATCAGCATCCCAGAAATGAAGGCAGACTGGATATAGGCGGAACCCAACAGGCACACTCAGAACTCTGAACATATAACAACGGGGCGAGTGCTTCAGAGAAGTAAAACCCACTTGACAGCGAGACAATGACATTCTCAAAACTCTGGAAAGGACACCCAAAACTCACTGGGTTTTGTGTGTTGGGTTCAGGGATTTCTCAGGCCAACAGTGGCAACGGAGACAGCAAGCATATGTGACGAAGGAATTTAGTTACACAGGCCTTCAACTTCACAGTCTTGGCAGCGTAAAATATGTAATTCATCTCACCTTATTTTTTTTTTTTAATTCTCAACCCTTTGGGACTTGAGAGGAAGAGAATAGTGTAGAGAAACCAAATGTTGGTGACTGGGAACAGGATCAGAGAAGACATGTTCCTGGTCTGTGGTGTTTCTGTATTTCTGGGATGTACCTATTCTCAGTATGGTCTGTCTCAAGGAAAGCCACAGCTGGGAAGTGGAGCTTGGAGAGGCGCTGACAGTCAGCTCCAAGGATGGGCAATCCATGTAGCCTCAGCAGACCGGTGAGGTTCGAGATCTGATGCTCACTAGGGTCCTCTTCTAGACTCCCTATCTTGATTGACTCCTCTTCTCTGGGCTGATCATGGACTCGATATTAATGCTAAGAAATGGCAGCAGCATACTGTAGTCATGGCCATGGGGCTGGTGAATCGATTACCTGGCAGGAAGGGCCTTTCGTCCCAAGCACTGGTCTCTTTCCTTGGCACTTGCTTTTTCTTGGGGTAGTAAAGTCTTAGAAAAAGCCACCTATGCTACAAGGATATTTCCACTGGTGCCTCTTTCCTGTCCCGTGAAGAACTGCTACACACACACACCCGCCGTTCTTTGTAGAACCACAGAACATGCTCTAAAGTCCTCCCCAGCAATCCTAAAATCCTAACCCTTAGACCTACCCACCATTGCTTATGAGCACATGAGACAGTTACTACGACTACCTTCGCCTGGGTCTAGAACACACACACAGCCTATGAGCCCATTGCCACTGACTAAAAATGGTGACTGTCCTAAGCTGTCAGTACCCTGCTTGGCCAGGAGAAGTGTCCTCTATTTCTATAGCAAACCAACAGATCTCTCTCTCTCTCTCTCTCTCTCTCTCTCTCTCTCTCTCTCTCTCTCTCTCTCTCTCTCTCTCTCTTTCTCTCTCCCTAGATTTTTTTTTTAGAAGAGTGGCCACAGTCTATAAATGTCTACCCAACTGCACGGATTGCCTAAAGTGATGGATCGCCTAAAGTGAGAAAGGACGTTTTAGCTATGTTGTCTCTGCTGCACAAAACGCTGGCTTTCCTGGGGGCTGCTTGCCTGAATCTAGACCTGCCACATCTGTGGAACCAGGGACCTGAGAACTCATGAAGGAAGTTGTCCTTAGCCATTCTGCAAACCGGTAATAGTTCTGAGAGTAAGTAGGCAAAGTGCAAGGGACTAAAGACTGGGCCAGGGTAGACATGGGACAGAAGGGAAGACCCAGTGAGCTGACTCAGGTGCAATGCAATGGCTTCAGACTCTAAAAACCACTGTTAGAAGACTGTGCCAGCTTCTACTCCCAGCACCCTTCGAGCAGTAGAATTACCTGGCCCATTAGCATAGTGCAGTTTGATTTGATCTGAAGGAAGCTACTTTGGACAGAGCCTCATTGGCACACACAGGCCATGATCTACCCCACGATAGTCCCGTAGGAATGCACCTAGGCAGGGGAAATGGAGCATTAGGCCAGGTCCCAGCTTCTCAGAGGGACACAGAGAACTGCTAGAAAGTGGTTGGTGGGAGGCTGGGCACAAGCCAAAGACTTGAAGAAGACAGAAGCACAAACAAGCTGGGCAGGAAATGTGGGGCAGTACTCTTACCTTGCTCATTGTAACTTACTCCTCTCACCTCTTTCTTGTCTATTTAATTCTAAGAATTTCTAACACAAAACAGATCCCATATTTTTGTGTGTGTATGTTTTGTTTTGATATTCCTTATCTTATTAGGTTTTTAGGTTTTTTTTTTTTTTTGCTTGCTTTGCTTTTTCTTTTGATAGAGAATATAAAGTCTGGGAGTGGGTAGGGAGGTGGGGAAGATCTACAAGGAGTTGGGGAAGGGAAATATGGTCAAAATACATTGTATGAAAGGAAAATATTTAAATTGTAAGAAATCACGTACTTGTTGCTTTTCCTAAATGAAATAAAACTCTGGGCTTGGGGAGGCGGGCAGCAGGTCAAGCAGGTGTTAAAAATGGGGACTTTGTACATACCCCAAAACGGGGACTTTGTACATACCCACATGGTGAAATAATGCAAAGCCCATCTATAAATTACTGGCTCCCCACGACCTCAACCTTCTTCAGAAATGTTTTCTGTGTGCAACTTAACTTTATCAGATTGACAAGCCAAGATAATAGATAAACTCAGTCTAGTGCAGGACAACCTTACAGCAATCAGGTAGGCGATTTTAACCAGCGAGGTACAAATACCATCTTACCACCCCGAATAGTTCTAGAGAAAAGACCATCACAATACCATGTAAGGCAAAACTCACTGAGCATAGTCTTCCATCGTCAGAAACTCTTCTGAAGGTCCCTCTCCCTCAGTAAACCATCAGTGATAGATTACATTTCATTGAGACTCACAGAGGCTTTGTAAACTGCGAAGCAACATGGCGACGGTGAGTGGTCCCTAGTCTCTGGCCAGATTTAGGACATTGTTTATTTGCTCCCTCCACATGCTTCTACTGCTCCTGGACTATTCTGCATCAGGGCTGTGATCTTCAGAGAACACTGAACAGAAGCTGCAGTGCCAAGAGTGGCTGTCTGCTGTGTGCTGTCACACAATCTGGGCCACTGAGATCATACTTAGCATGCCCTCAAGCATGAACACCATAGCAGTTAGTTCCTTGTCTCCCAAGAGCCTTCCTAGAGTTAGGTTTTACCTGCCCCTCCCCCTCAGCCCCTTAGAACTTTAGAGGTGCTAGGAAGAAGGCTTCTTGAGGATGTGGGCAGCAGCTCTGAATGAGAGAACTGCATGGGTGGGTAGGAAAATCTCTTCCATAGGAAGGAAAACATTGGCCACTATTCAGTTAACCAAGAAACCAGAGAGAACGTGGTTCACACATTCCGAGTAATGCACCAGTGTCATGTGACTGCATTATGGAAACTGCATAAATACAAAACTGAACATTACAAAGTTTTCCCCACCCATGCAGGTATGGACTAAGAGAAACACTGGGCATTGTTGGAAGAAATTCAGCTCTAGCCTTCTTTCTTTCTTTCTTTCTTTCTTTCTTTCTTTCTTTCTTTCTTTCTTTCTCTTTCTTTTTAGCTTTATGGTTGTTGTAAATGTTGTCCTCATACCTGAACTCCTTCTTGTGTTCCCAGGGTCATGCCAGCACAGCCTTTCCATATTAGCCCTCTGAAGTCTCAATAAATGGTGTTGATGCCCACTGGCAAAGGGACTGAAATTAGGGGACCATGTCACTTGCTCAAGTTTATACAGTTTGTAAATAGTAGACACAGGATTCTGTCCCAGACTCCCACCCAGCAGTCTCACAGGCAGTGAATGGACCTCCATCATGTTGGACTGGGTGGAGCCAAAAGGCAAATCAGCCTTAGTCCTAGCCATGCTGCTTAGCATTTTAAGAAGTGGTCCTGGTCAGAATAGGATTACAGATATGCAATAAAGACATATTTAAATAGAAAGACCTCTAAATAGGTCACAGTGTTAGATAAATGTGCATAGGCTTGGGAGAAAGAAGAAATAGTTATAAAAAGAAGTAAATGGTTTTTTAAAAAAGTAAAACAATGTCTTTAAAGATACAGATTACAGACAGTCATAGATTAAAGGAGAAAAGAAAAATAAGTCATATAAAGATGGAATATACATAGAGAGTTTGTAGTATGTATATTAAGGTGTTTTCTTTAAATTTTTTGACTGTAAATGAGTTAAGTACAGAGAGACATTTCACTGTATAGGCTGCTAAGCTAAACCAGCATATATACATTAAAGATATCTTGACTTCAAAATTTGGGTCTAAGGATATGTTGCTTTGGAAAAGAGGTTCTGCTTTTGTTTCCACAGAAGATGGGAACCTGTGGATTCCTTCCAGACTAATGTGGTTTGATGGACCAATGCCCCCTTAAAGGTCTCCACAAACCCCAAAATTACTTCACCCAACAAAAAGCAGGATGCATCTTGGAGAGAACTATGCCCAAATTTTCAAATATTGTTTATAAATGTTTGTTTACATTTAAAGGGGGATATGCTATAGAGATGAATACTTTGTATTGGTATGGATCTTGGTTTATTGGTATAAATTTAAGGTCAGTTTTGTTATATGTATATTTTTGCTCTTGATTAAGGTATTGTGTTTGTGCCTTTGGATTTCAACCATATATATATATATGAAGAGAGGGAGAATAGGTGGAGTCAGAGAGATGCCATGTAGCTGCTGCAGGAGATAGACAACGGACACCTTACCGATAGGCCACAACCATGCAGAGATACACAGATTAATGGAAATAGGTTAATTTAAAATATAAGAGCTAGCCAATAAGAAGTGTGAGCTAATAGGCCAAGCAGTGTTGTAATTTCTGTGTGATTATTTTGGGTCTGGATGGCCAGGAACAAATAAGCAGTCTCCGTCAACAACATAAACACATGAAACCCTCACTGAACTGTGAAGCATGAGCAGCCTGCCCTGACTATGGCCGGTAGCCACCTTCTCCTTTGGTGCTGTCTCCTCCGCTTTCACAAAGCCTCTGGGTGGCTGGTATTACTTTCACTATGTATAGGTGAAGAATGGCAGTGAAAAGATGTGACCTGCCTGAAAGGAGGCGACTAGTGAGTGACAGCATGGGGATTTGAATTCATGGTCCATTGTGAGACAGAAGAACATCCTTTGACCCAACATTTGAGGGTTTCTAAAGCTGGCCCATAAAGGAGCACATCAACATGATGGCCAGATGTGGCCTGTGCACATCCCAGAGGTTCTCAACTCCTGCACACATAGAGCATGTTTCCATGAAGGAGCACACTCAAGAGTGCCACCAGTAACTTGCCGATGGCCCCACTTCTACAAAGCGGCTGCACAAGTTGTTCATATTTATTATAATTCTGTGTTGCCTTTCAGATGGGACTTCCTCAAGTCTTGTCTACTGTCCTGTCAGATGGGACTTCCTCAAGGATCTCCAGCACCCTGCTGTATACACAACACCGAGACCACTTCTTTCACTGAAATCCAAAGGCACAAGAACAGACATTGACTGCAAATGGCCAATAAACACAAAAACGCAACCAGCGCTTAATGGAAAGAATTAATGCCTTTAGGAGAAGGAAGTAGCTAATGATTTGTATTCGCACAGTTTAGAGATGGGAGGGACATGAGGGGAAATAAAATGGTAAGGCTCAAAAACAATTCTTTTTCCTTTTTTTTTTTTTGTTATTTTGATTTTTCAAGACAGGGTTTCTCTGTAGCTTGAGAGCCAGTCCTGGAACTTGCTCTGTAGAATAGGCTGGCCTAGAACTCACAGAGATCTACCTGCCTCTGCCTCCTGAAGACTGGAACTAAAGGTGTGCACAACCACCGCCTGGCTTCAAACACAATTCTTCAGGAAGAACACATTGGAAAAGGAGACAGAAAACTGTAGAGACAAAGGAGCTATGATGAAACCTTTGTTTCTTTGAACGGGGGTCAATCCACTCGCAGGTGTAGGCAGAACAGCCCAATGTCACATGGAGAGTCATCCACAAATCATTAAAGATATATCCACAAATCATTAAAGATATATATCCACAAATCATTAAAAGATTCTGGGTTTTAAGGTCAAAATGTAACAGCAAATGGCATCCTTAAATGAATTAATTTACAGTAATGTTCAAAAAGTCTTCCTAGGCTTAAATTTTTTGATGAGATTTCTCAAAACTCATCTACTGAAAATATTTAGCCTTTAGCCTAAAAGGGTAAGAGGCGCGGTTTGAAGAAGGTAACATTAAGAGATGAGAGAGATCTGGGGGTTGATTCCAAGCTCTCCCAAGCTTGTGCTGTCCTGATGAGTTGCTCAACAGCTCCTTCGTTTGCTCTCGGGAGGTGGTTTGGTGTGAAGTGGAGCAGGAGGCGGGATGACACTGATGGTCAAGGAGCCAACCCCACGCTGGGTACCGGAGGACTGCCTGCAGCCCCTGATCTGCAAGCCACTTTCTTGTGAAAGGGGGTAAGGACTGTATTCATCTAGGAAAAGCACAGCAGCAGGGCTGAAATTCAGGCTGTCCCAAAAGCATTTGGTCAGGCTGATAGGAACCTGGGCTGTCCCAGTTACTACAAGATTTGAATATCACCTCTGGTTAAATAACCACCTAAACCACCTACAAATAGAAATAGCCCAGCACCAAGTAACAGAGATGGAGTTCCGTGCTTGAACTCATCAAAAGCTCTTTGTTCAAAAAGGCTGTGATAGGTGCTGCGGGCTACGGGTATAATGAAGATCCTGCTGTCCCAGAAAGCTGAGTACCAGGAGCTACCAGCAGTATGACAGTGCAGGAGACACTGAGGGCCTTCAGGGAACTACAAACAAAACACTAAGGCGGTTCAGAGGAAGGGAAAGCCAGACAGACAGGAAAAAATGGCTAGACCTTTAGAAGGGTGACATTGGAGACTGACCTTGAAGGAGGAGGGTCACATTGTGACAGAGTAACGTGGAGGTAAGTGTGTTGGGGAATAAATGATCTCTGTATTTGGAGACAATGGGGATGAAATTATGCTTGGGGAAGGATACCCAAGCTGGTTGGATTATGATATAGATGGAGTGATGGATGGGTAGAGAGGAAGATCAGGGTTGTAGTGTTGGGGACCTTACATACTAGTCTGAGAAGAAGTTTTTGCTTTGATCTCTGCCTTGAAGGTCAAAAGATCAGATGGTCCTCCAAGCGAAGCAAGCAGCAACCCAACCTCTGACCTAGTATTCTGTTAACATTGATGGTTTGAGGCTGTGGCTTAATGGGAAAATATTTGTCTAGCATGTGCCAGGCCTTGGGTTGGTTCCTCAGTACTGTAAAACAAAGCAAAACAAACGAAAAAGCCGCAAAAGGTTGTGTACTTTACAATCTGAGTCCTAAGGTTCTTAGCAAGATTTTATTTATTTATTTATTTATTTATTTATTTATTTATTTATTCATCCATCCATCCATTCACTCACTGGTTTGTTTATTGTCATGTGTGTGTCGTATGCATGTGCTGATATGGGTGCATGAGCATGTGCATCCAGAGGCCAGAGACTAATGACATCAGGGGTCTTTAGTCATTCACTTTGTTTTGCTCAGACAAGGTCTCTCACAGAACCTGGAGCTCAGTGATTCCACTAGGTCTGCTGGCCCATGAGCCCAGGGATCCTCCTATTCCCACCTCCCAACTGTTGAGATTACAGGCTTCCACAGCCATATTGGGCTTCTTAAACTTGGGTCCTTGAGCTTGCGTTGCTAGCACTTCACCAGTGGAAACATCCCTCATGCCTAACATGACTTTGTTGGTTAGAAGGCTCAGTCACTTGAAATGGTGACTTTTGGTCCCTTGGTGCTCATACCTTTCCCTGCCTGAAGCTTGGCCTTTATAAGATGAACAAGTATAATATGGAAGGCTACAGAAAAGTAAAAGATCCAGACCTTCCCATCCATTAGCAGGAGCTGGGTCATTTCTTTGCTAGTGGAAGAAATTCATATCCCCAAAAATGTACGAAGGCAATAAGGGTGGAGCTTAAAGTTGGCAAGGCTTTGGCTTCACCTGCCTGGCAAAGTGGAGTAAATGTGGTTATTACATTTTCAGTGGCTCTGTAAGCACCCTCAGCACCTCTACGCCCAAGACCATGACCAAGTCCTAATAGATGGCACTACAATGGTATCCTTGCTTGGTACATTTTTCCCTTCTTCTTCCACCTTTCAGCACTAAAACATCTGCTCATCACGCAAAGGGAAGGAAAGGCGTGTCTATGACTAAGGTATTGGAGACTCAATGCTCCAGAAAAAACACATAGTATCCACAATGAAACTGGCATAAAACAATAAGGAAAACATTTATAATCGGTATCAATTGGGACTTTAGTGAGTAAAACTTACCCTCTAAGTGATAAAGTAAGTGGCCTCCACTCAGTTACCATGCCAAGAGTGCTGGCTGATTTTTGTCAACTTGACACAAGCCTAGAGTCACCAGAGAGGTAGGAGCCTCAGTTGAGAAGATACCTCCATAAGACCAGGCTGTAAGCAAGCCTGTAGGGCATTTTATTAATTGATGGGGTAGGTACGGCCCGTTGTGGGTGGGGCTATCCCTGGACTGGAGTCTTGGATTCTATAAGAAAGCAGGCTGAGCTATTCATGAATAGCAAGACAGTAACTAGCACTCCTCCATGGCCTCCATATCAGCTCCTGCCTCCAAGTTCCTGCCCTTGTTGGTCCTGATGATAAAACTATTATATAGAACTATGAGTGAGATGAGTCCTTTCCTCCCCAAGTTACATTTGGTCATGGTGTTTCATCACAGCAAGAGTGACCCTCACAAAGACACCCAGGGACAAAGCAGAGATTTTGCAATTTTGAAAGTCCTGCAGTGGGAATGTGAAGATCAGTCAAGTTTGGTTGGGCCTATCTGAACCATTTAGTTCATGCCTTAACCCTTGGGTGGGTGGGCTTACATACTACATTGTGTCAAGTTGACATAAAGCCAGCCGGCACACTTGCCACACTTGGGTATCTTGGCATGACCCCACAAAGATTTCACAGCTTCAGAAATCAGTGGAATAAATTTGAGGGTAAGTGCTTAAGTGGGTGATAATTTTTTTCCTACAGACATTGTGGTGGGACCTGGCCAATTCTAATTGGAAATACACAATAGGAAACAGATCAGAAATCAACTTGGTGTGAGTCAGAGAGCTGTGGTAGGAAGCTGTGCCTAGGTCAGGGGCGGGGTGAGTGAAGTGTATCTCTGTGGTAGAGAAACATTTGTATGTACAAGGTCCTGGGTTCGATCCCCCAAACCAACCAACCAAAACCCCCAAAGTAATTAATCTGGGCTGCAGGGAGAGTTCTATTGTGTGCTAACACGATCCAGTGTTCCTGTCAGAGGTATATATGGCTAAGAACGTTTACCCACCGTGTAGCTTGTATATCCATTTTTCAACAATACCTACTGAGTAGAACTTTTTGATTTCTATGAAGTCCAATTTGTCAAATAGATTATTTATGGTTACTTCATATCATGTTTAGAAATACCTCCTCAAATCTTGCATGAATACTCACCTCTATTTCCTCCTAGGTGTCTTACTGTAATCAAATATGTTGGATCATCTCAAGTTATTTTTCATGTGTGGCATAATTTATGTACATATGTCTATATGTGCATGTGTGTATGTGTGGACATGCGTGCATGTGTGTGATTGTGTGAGCATGCACATGTGTGTGTTTGTGCAGGTGTGTGTGTGGTTTGTTCATCAGTATTTGTGGAAAGGACACCCATTCTTATAGACTTGCTTTGGTGGTTTTGTGGAAGAGCAGTTGACCGTGTGTGAATTTGTCCCTGAAGATGCTGTTCTGTCTCTTGGGTCTATTGTGTGTGTTTGTGTTTTTTTCTTGTGCCTCTTCATCTTAATTAATCTGTAGTTTTATAGTAAGCCATGAGAACAGGTAGTATAATGTTTCTCAACTTTATCCCCTGCTCTCTTACGTCCTTTCATGTCCCTGGGAGGCCTGGTTACCTGAAATCCGAGTTGATTTCGTCCAGCCTTTTTCCCCTTTTGAAATCAAGTCCTGCCTCTGTCTTACCTGATCTCTCCTTTCTCAGCATTCAGTGTGCAGTTCAACCCATCTGGTGAATTTTGCCTTTTGATACTTTTTATCTTTTGGTTCTAGAATTTTCATCTGGCTCCTTTGTTTCTCTCTGTTGAAGTTTTCCCAACTGTTCCTTTTACTTTGAATTCTCCAACATAGTTTTCAGACGTCCAGATGTCTGGATGCTATAACATGCCCTTGGGAAACAAAATGCTGCCTCCCCAAGTGACTCCACCCTGGTGACCACAGGTGACCACAAGCAACAGCCGCCAGATCCAATCTGAACCAGTCAAAATTCTCTGACATTTGTTAAATTGAACATAGGGGGGAAAAATCCATGAAATCTCTGAGGGTATGAGACACACGACAGTACCGTGTTCCCCATCTATGGGAAGAACGACTTTCAGTGAGAAGGGAGGGCTGACAGGCAGAGTGTGTGTGGGAGGGAGATGCTAACCTCCTAGGACACCCCAGGCCCTGGAGGCTCCCATGGCCTGCAGATATCCTGTCCCTTCCTGAGCTTCAGGGGTGTGGAATGTCCAAAAGCTTCCATAAAAAAGTCATAATATTTTCATAGTGTTTTAAAAATTGATAAACGTTTGTGGTACAATAATATAGCCCAACTGCATGTCAAATTTAAATGACAAAATGACCCGTTGGGTTTATACATACACTAGGGTTTACTGTGACAATATCCAGTGCCCCCCCCCCCCGACTTTTAAACCCAATACCCCCCCCCCGACTTTTAAACCCAATATCGGTTTTTAAAACACAAAATCACCAACATTAGGACAGGGCCTTAGGAGACATCTCGGATAAAAACTCCTTTAACATGGGGAGTCTTCTACTGATGAATCTTTTAACTTTCTGAGAAGCTTAAT
This sequence comes from Chionomys nivalis, assembly GCF_950005125.1. Lineage (NCBI taxonomy): Eukaryota > Metazoa > Chordata > Mammalia > Rodentia > Cricetidae > Chionomys > Chionomys nivalis. The sequence continues at coordinate 57,447,450 of NC_080094.1, read as the reverse complement.
GACCCGCTATGCAACTCACATGTCTGACGGGCGCATCCAGAGCTACGGCTGTCCACAGGCACGGCTATCTTATCTGTGGTCAGCACAACTATTCGCCAGCTCTGAGCCATCTGGGTTTGTATACAGCCTGGACCTGCCCGCTAATGTGTACTGGGCATCGACGCTTTGACTCTGTAACAGAGTCCACAGCTGTGTACCCACCAACCCTCAGGCCGTGCCACTGCGCGCACTTACTAAAGTTGGCTTCCACCTGACAGTTTTCTCTGGCTCCCCCTGAGCCCCGCCCCTCACCTGTGCACAAGACTGGGCGGACGCGCTGGAAACTTTACAAGCCCTGGAGGCAGCCCATAAAGCACTGACTGGAGGGACGTGGCGCCTAATGCCGTTTCTCTTGGATGTGGGATGGGTCTGCATCTGCTATCTTGGCTTCCGGAGCTGGCGCTCACGTGATGATGCCGGGTGCTGAGCAGCCCTCTCTGCCTGCACCAGCTCTTCCCAAGCCCCCCCTTCCCAAGCACACTGCCTGAGCTCAGTTCCTCCTCTCAGGATCTGCTTTTGGGACAGTTCACACCAAGGCACGCTGGTTCTCATCTAACCTAAAACAGCCTTTCAAACTTTTCAGCGCTCTTAGCCATCTTGCTGATGAGAACAAGCACAGTGAGGCAGTTGGTCGAGGGCAATGCCTGGTAAATAGCAGAGGCAGGATTAGCGTCCCAAACCCACAGAACCATGTGGCCTCCTGCTACGATCTGTTCTCTGCCTTGCTGGGAGCATGCTGTGCCAAGGCCAGGGCATTTCCATCACCCAGACTGTGTAGGGAGGGAGGTAGGGAAGTTCTGCATTTTCTCACTCACTTAAGAAAAACAACAACAACATAAAATCAATCCGCTAATGAGAAAACTAAATATTAAAGTTTCTGGTTTCTTTTCTTTTTGAATACTCAAGTATTCATCATCTGTGCATGGGCAGGAAAACGTGCTGATTGGACACGACATAGGATGCCTAGTACAGGACTTAAATAAATGATTTTCATGGTATGCGACCAAAGCCAGTCTTTCCTCTCCTTTCTTTGTGCTAAAAGTATTGATATTCACTAATTGTACAATATAGTAGGTTTCCTTTTGAAATTTCCATGCCATAATGTATACAACACGTATAGAACACACTATGGTCATGCTCATCCTTACATGTCACAATGCATACAACACGTATAGAACACACTATGGTCATGCTCATCCTTCATGTCATAATGTATACAACATGTATAGAACACACTATGGTCATGTTCATCCTTACATGTCACAATGTATACAACATGCATAGAACACACTATGGTCATGCTCATCCTTCATGTCATAATGTATACAACATGTATAGAACACACTATGGTCATGTTCATCCTTACATGTCGCAATGTATACAACACGTATAGAACACACTATGGTCATGTTCATCCTTACATGTCACAATGTATACAACACGTATAGAACACACTATGGTCATGTTTATCCTTACATGTCACAATGTATACAACATGTATAGAACACACTATGGTCATGCTCATTCTTCATGTCATAATGTATACAACATGTATAGAACACACTATAGTCATGGTCATCCTTATAGAACCTTTACTAGTCACCATCCTTCCTCCCATCTTTCCTCTTTCCAAATAGTGCCCTTTTCCTTCCTTCCTTCCTTCCTTCCTTCCTTCCTTCCTTCCTTCCTTCCTTCCTTCCTTCCTTCCTTCCTTCTTTGAGACAGGGCCTCACTCTGGAGCCCTGCCTGGACTCATTGTGTAGATCAGGCTGGCCTACACTCAGAGACATCTCCCTGTCTCTGCTTCCCAGGTGAGCACCACTCCTCCCTTCTTTCTTTCCATGCTGAATGCAGACGAATGATAAATAGAGGTTGTAAGGGTGCGTGTGGAGGTGAATAAAGGGAGGATGGGTTTGATCAGTGTATAGTGTAAGTATGTATGTATGAAAATATGCGAACCTCATTAATATATAACAACTGTTAGTAAAAGTTAAAAATAAAAGATTACACAAACAAATCAATAGTGATACTTTAATATCAAACTAAGTATCCAAATTTCAAAATATATATAATTATACAAATATATCTAATTATATGATGTGAGCCTATCTGCATACACACACAGGCATACATCAGAGTGGTCTCTTTTAATCTGGAGTCTCTTCCTCCACGTTTTCCCTGTGACATTATGAAGGCACACTTCCTCAGGTAGCTGAGTCTATGTCCATCTCAGGTCGACACCAGTGCTTTGATGACAAGGTGATGGGCACAGAGACAGCGGGGAGCCTACAGGAAGAATAAGCGAGGGGGATATGTTTGTAGAGCAAAGCCAAGTTACCACAGAGGCAGAGCCCTCATCCTTAGCAGGAACTGAAAACAGCTGAGGAGCCAGCAGTGTGGTTCCTGTGGCTGACCTCTGCAAGCCGTTGTATTAGAGGCTGAATGCTTTATTGTGTAGCCTGGGTTACCCAGGGCTGGAGATGAGTGGTGAATGGCGAGGCAGGTTTGGATAAAGTACGGTTGGAATCCAAGGTGACAAAGAAGGGAGGGATGTATGGAGAAATCCCTAAGCTCACGCATGAAGTGGGTAAATGCAGAATTAGCCCACTGCTCAGTGAATTCGAGGGTGCTCTGTAGGGCGTGACTTCATGCTTACAAGTCACACTCACACACAATAACCAGAGGGACATCACTTCCTGGGTGCTTCAGTTCCTCTTTAAAATGGGACTGTTCAGCATTTTATACAAACAGTCATATTGTGGCTGGACAGATCGCTGAGAGGATATGAAATAAGTCACTGCTCTTCCATTTGGGAATTCTCACTCGCTGCCCTTAAGGCTATCCCGTGTCCAGATCTTCACATGACTCCATTCTCAGCAGCCCCACTACACCCATGATTCCCTGATTTCCTTCAGTATAAAACTAGCAGTCTCTGCTGCCCCTTCCTTCTCTACTCCCTGTGTTCTTTTGTCCGTTTCAATCCATCAGTGGTGTGCCCCCAGTTCAGGCTCCATCCTGACAGCCATTTCTACCCAAACAGTAAAGCTCTCTAGCAAGATCCTTGGTGATCTTCCCAGGGACCTTGATCTGTTCTGGAATAAAACCAAAGTAAACGGCACAGCCTTTGCTCTGCTGCCCACCGCCTGGTCCTCACGGCAGAAGATGGACCGAGCCGACTGTGGCCTCTTCTAGGTGCTGCCATAAGTCCCACCAATGACTCCTTAAGGCTCCTTAAGAAGTGATAAGGATGGCAAGAGATTTTATTCTTCGTTTCTGACAGCAAACCTTTACCTCACTTTCACCACACATGACAGAAGACAGCTCACATCTCCCATGTTCAGTTAGTAGAAGTAATTTCCCCCTTTATTTTTTCTATCTGTAGCCAGTCGTGGGTTATTATAATTAGCATTGGAAAACTAAGTACTCTTCTCTTCTGGAAATGTCTTCAGCTCTTCATCAGCATCATTTTGGTTGCCAGGCAACCCTCAACTTTATTTCCCATATTTGATGGAATTATGCCAGATTTTTTTTTTGTATCAATTTTAGGAAAGAATAGCAACCTTGTATGCTAGTATGCCTCTTAGTAAATACTAATGTCGATCATAGGATCATAATTGGTTAAGATGTGAATTTGGAACACACAGAGGCATGGACAGTCTATCATTAAATATGTAATAGGTTCACAGTATCTGCGAATGTCCACAAGAGTCAATTCAGAAGGCAAAGACACACCTGAGCATGCTCATAGGTGGGGGTGGGCTACGTGGCTGTAATTTTCTCCTTTCGTTATTCTATATTTCTGAAGTTTTCCAGAGTGAAGCAAAAGGTTTTTTTAAAGTTATTTAAGGAAATTTAAAAATACAAGTTCTGAGTTTTAATTAAACCTTTGTAGTTACAAGAACATAGGAATGTGAATTAAATAAATATATGAGATATTAACATCAACATTGTACTGTCCATAATAATTCCTCAAAAGCCAGTTACTAGTGAAATAATACTTTAGATATTTAAAAAAGACTAGGTAAGTGTGTATTAATGTTTTATATATCTCATCACAAAAAAGCCTATTTAAGAACAACATAGTCTCAGTCTGTATTAATAATTTAGAAAAATGGAATTTAAATGTGGTTGAGTCTTTGAGTCTTCTAAGGTCATTGGTTCTGTAAACAGTTAAAAGAAATTTATATATAAAAGTACTTCATGCTTCAATTCTGAACGGCCTCCTTCAAGTTCACATTCAATATCACATTTGGGATCGCATTTTTCTTCCTCCGGGCATTCTTTGGTTCCAGGGCTGATCTTAATGTTCTTTGACAGTATCAGGGAAACCAGGGCGCTGAGCGACAACATGACCTGTATGCAGTGGTTTGGTTTGCAGGCCGAACCAGACCGGCTTTAAGTCAGAAAAGGAGTCAAAGGCTTTCCCTCCTCCATCAGTAACCTGTAAACTTTACTGATCATTCTTAAGATTATTTGATACATATTATCTGCAGAATGGATTAACATGATTCTGATTTTGATTAAAATGACAAGAAGATATTCCCTAAGTGTTTGGGATATAGATTTTAAGTTTAGAATTAGTAAAGGAATCTCAGGGAAAAAAAGGCATAAAAACACACAATTTCTGCGTAATGGAGGGACAGGAAGGAGGGAAAGGCCATCAGCAAATGTATCTGAGGAGTCAACAGGTTCAAGCCTCTAGCAACAGAAAGCATTCAACAGGCAAAGGACGGGATGGTACCCTTCATGATCAGACACACTACATAAAACTCATGAAAAACAAACCAACAAACTGCTCAGCTGAAGCTTGTGCGTACACAGCGGTGTCATCGTCAGCATCCATTGGGAACAAAGGCAAAGGAGCACCTGGGGTAGCACCCGGAACCAACAGAGACCTCACATAACATGTGAAGGCCAGGAGCACAGGAAATTGAGAAAGTAAGAAACAAGGAAAGGCTTGATCCTGGAGAGTGTTTAGACGTGAGTTAAGAATTAAAAAAAAAAAAAAAAAGTAAAACCAAAAGCAAAACCACCACCATCAACAACAACAACAAAACACTACATAGTCTGTTCAGTTCCAAATGAAAACCTCTTGGATTTAGTCTTTGTTCCATAATTATTCCTTTAAGCAAACCCCAGCTTTGATATTTCTTCATCTTTTTAGTATATCTTGTGTTAGCTAAATGGAGAGTTAAGGTATGAATGAGTCAAAAAAAGAAAAGCCCTCAAAAACCAACACAAACAAACAAAAACCATGGTAGCCTTTTTCTGTGTGATAAAGAACAAGATTGTTAGGTTTAGGGTCCCTTCCCCCTAAACAGCCCTAGACAGTGGCATGCTGTAGGAGTTTAACCAGGGGCTCCTCAGGGCTGGGCTTGAGCAGGAGGTGTTGCTCTTCCAGCAAGGCCAAGCGAGGCTCTTCATCCCACCCTGCTGCAGACGGAGCCGTGGCGGCTCTGCACTGCAACAAAACCTCTATAGCATTTTTCACAATGCAGACATTGTGGATACACCCTCGAAAGCACACGGAATAGTAGACATGACCACGTGTTAGAAAGTGATCGTTTTGGAATGCTTATCGTTTATAAACTTATTCATCACCCAGGCACAGAACTCAATCTTTAATGCTGGCTGTGTGGCCAATTAGAGAGGATAGAGCAATTTTGACCTTGTTAACTGGATCATCATGTAGTGTACTGCCGTCAGCAAATGAGGCTACTATCTGCCCCTCTACACGCACTTTCAGAGCCATAGAAAAGAGAGTAAGCTTTGGCCTGTCTCACCCTCTGCATCTTCAGCTAGTTATCCTTATCCCCACCCACTCCTGTGATTTTGAGGCCCATGACTTGCTATGTGGTTTTTAAGATCCAATAGGCATGAAAAAGGTGTCCCCTTTGAAACAATTTCAAGACTGTGGTGGCACTGGAGTTGCATCCTCAAAGTTGGTCCTGCCCACACAGTCTTACTATTTCTCTGCCTTTTCCTTTGGTGTTCCCCAGGGCAGGAAGCCTGCCTTGGTTGTATCCTAACTCTAGTGCCAGGCCTCTGCAGGTGCTACAGGCATGGAGCAGCAACTGCAAGGTCAGAGAATGAGTCTGCCCATGAGGAGCCCCTCTCTAGGGCTCTCAGAGGTCCAGTCAGTGTTGACAGAGCAGGCCGCTTTGGGATTCATATTATTTCCCAATGAAAGCTTTTAAAAATTAATCTATTGGCAAACTGTTTTGTTTGGATGGCTGTTCAGGGAGAGCAATTTCTCCAGTTGCACCCAGCTCAGCTACTTCTTGAAGACCTCCGAATCCTGGAGACTGCATGGAGAAGGTGATGATGGAGCCCTCACTGCAGCACAGGAAATGGGCGTGAACATCACAAAAGCTGCCAAGGTAATCCTGACAAAACCATCTCTGAGAGCAAGGAATAAAGGTGGAGGTATCACAGACATCTGCTTCTGTTTATTTCCCCGAGTGTAAGGTGGACCGGCTGTAGATTTCGTAGATCGCTTGCAGCACGGAGAAGAGAAAGAAGTGCTGGGAACTCATACAACAGTGGTATTGGGATTGCCAAACTGCTCCCAGATGGCGCATATATCTATCTAATTAAACCTGGCCGGATTGCTTTCACGCTCCCGTGAGGCTGGCTTCCCTGAGAGCTTTACCGGTTTGTAAATTGAAAAACCTATTTGTTCCATTGCTTCTCAGAGATGTTTGTTTTTCACGTTTTCTTAGAAAGCCTGAGAACATGTCCTGGGATGTCCAAGAAGTATGCGGGCTGCAAGGCAGTGGTGTTCACTATCAGCTCATGAGGGGCGTTCCTCAAACACCAAAGTGAATCCCGCACAGACAAAACCCCTGAGCTTGCAGGTATCTGATATCGTTCCTGTTCATGTTGAGACTCTAATATAGCAGAGAGAACACAGACCTCAGAGAGCAGATCAGAGCTTTGCTCTCAACAACTGGCCCGGTACTGAGCTGGGCCATATCCCATGTGCCTTTCCCTCTCCTGAATTCCAGTTCCCTCTCAGTTAAGAGAGCAAACCAATAATCCACAGTGCTGTGGGGAAGCCCAGTGGGGTCAATTCAGGGAGAGGCTCACTCCCCACTCAGCCCACGATCCATCAGCGCTCAGCCACTGTGTACTGTCTGCCTTCCAGTCAGCAGGAGGATTCATTTATCTGGGCCCCTTTCCTGAAGACAAGTACTCAGAATTCCTGAGAGACTGTGGCTCTCATGCATCACCATTTTGAAGACTGATTTTTGTCCCAGCACCCAGGGAGGGCCTGGAGATGGTGCTACATGGGAAAATTCAGGGTGGCGGAGAATTTAACCCTTTCCTTCCCCAGGCCCCAGAGTTACCAGAACTCATACTCAAGAAAGGGCAGACATCCTAGGGACACTGGGTGACACAAGCCCAGCAGAGACACGGTAAAGGGCTTTTTACCATAAGTGGCATGCTGACCAAAGAATGCCAGTTCTCTCCAGAGGGCTAGGAACAGCCATGCTGGGCACTTCTGTGGCCCCAGCTGTTAAGGACAAGGTGCCCGAGTGATTTTACTTTCCCCTATGAGAAACCTTGCAGATCTAGGGCGTTCTCCTGGGAAGGTGTCAAGGGCAGCTGTAGCCATCACACAGGGCCTGTCAAGTAGCAAAGGCTTCATATATGTGACTTTATATACACGGCTCGGTGCTTGCAGTTGCAAGTTCTAAGTACCCATCCGCATGGTGGTGCAGTGCACGGTGTGGTGCCTGGCTGTCTCCTCTACACCTTGCTTTGGTAGACAGAGTCGAAGTTACAGAGAGCTGAGAAACATCCAACCTTCCCTCTGCAGGAGAGGGGACTGTGGTTCTAACAAGCCCCCAGTGGCCTTCGCTCAGCTCCAATTTTAAAGTCAGGTATAGTGTTTTACCCATAATGCAGTAAGGTCCATAAGGTGCTTAATACCCACCTAGCCCCTAGGACAGAAACTATACTTACCAGTCATAGGGTCATTCTAGACTGGGAACCATTAGTACAATCCATGCACATGGTAATTTAAAAAAATATCAATTTCACAGGAGATTTAATTTCTCTCAGACATCTGATGGTATAGAGTGGAGTTGGACTCTTTCTTGTCCTGAATGGAATTTGGTTTCTAGCTGGGGAGACCAGTCCTGCAGGCTGACAAGCCCAGGGTGCAGGCCTAGTCTGGGCAGCACAAAGTCTCTTCTGAGAATATGAGCCATATCTTGAGGAGAGAGCCGCACCTGCCCCAGCTCAGGGTACACATGGCTGCTGGAGGCAGAGGCAGAAGAAAAAGGGCGGCATGTTTTCTATTTAAATTGTGGGTACAAGGCGTGTTGTTTCAGGCGCCCCACTTTTCTTCTTATTCATCCAATGGAGATAATAATACCTGACCTATTTCAGGTTTGTTTTGACTATAAAAGAAAAAAATCAATACATATGGAACACTACGAAAAAATAACACCCCACAAATATAAGCTACGTGGATGCACTATCCTTGGCCATGACAGCCCACCCTGGACACAGGGGAGCAGCTTGCCAGGGTGCTTGCGAGGACCTGTGTGCAACTCTTTTTTATGTTACCAGAAGTTGTCTTGCACAGAAAGGAGGCATGAAAGAGCTTCATGAATTGGGTTGTTTGATTTTTTTTTCCACCTGGCCCCAACGCTGGTAGCCCTCTTGCAAAGAGAGAAAGAAATGAAACGCTTAAGTGATCTCATCGGCTTTGAAGCTCAGTAGCTACTGCTGTGATCTGTACCCATCAGACACAAGTGTTGCTGGCTGTGATGATCCATCTCATTATGCTCTGTGCTGGCACGGGTTAAGTCGCAGGCACACGTGGGGTCTGTAGCCTGCCTTCTGATGGAAACAGAAGGCGGGAGTGGGCTGCACAGGGTTAAGGCAAAGGGATCGCTGGTGTTTTTAGTCTTGAATCTGTAACCCTCTGATGCTGGGAGGGTGGCTGGGGGCCTTCTTCGGTGCCTTCATTTGCATGTCTACCCTTCAAAGCCTCCCAATCCAGCCTTCCTCTGAGAACAGTTGCAGGAGGGGTGAGATGTTCTGATGCTTAGTAATGTTCAAGAGACAGCTTTTAGTACACACTTCTCAATACCCAGGGGCTTTTAGTATACACTTCTCAATACCCAGGGCCTTTTAAACAACATTTAGATTATCCCTTAGGTGCACTGTTGAAGTGAATGCAACCCCAGTTTCCAGAACAATCTACCCACTGCGTCTCCCTTCAGGTCAGTCACCTTCCCTCTCCAGCACTGTCAGTCAGACTTTTTGTGACCATGGACACGGTCTGTTTACTTTGTCCAGTAGTAGGTAGTGGTCGCCACCTGAGGCCACCAGGCACTTGCAGACTGGCTATTGAGGCATCAGAACTAAATTCTACACTTGATTTCATTTTAACTAATTAAAATATACATGACAATAGCCCTGTGTGTTTAGGGGCTGCTGCCCTGGACAGCAGCACACAGTCTGAGTGAAACTCATCCTCGGTGTCTGCGTGAAGACGAGGCGAGAAGGCGGGGAAAGGAAAGAAAGGAATGAGCTGTCTTCATCTTCGAAGCAGCTTCTCATTGGGCAGTGTGAAGCTCCTCCTCACAAGAGATAGGTCAACTGATAACAAGAGAAGGCAGACTCACAAAGGCTTCCTCTCTAATGGTCTCTGACATACACTGGCTTTTGCTGGTTTGTCTTTTATGTAAACTCTGTGATGGGAAATTCAGCAACATATAATACAGAAACCCTGGATTTTGTCCACTGCATTGCCATGTTCTAGGGGCTGTGAGGTGGTGGCTGGCCCTTCCCAGTAAGTGCCCATGTTCAAGCTCTGCATAGTAAAAATAACTTGTTTCTGAACACCTTCACTTATTACCATGTGTGTGTGCATCTGTGTGCACCCACTTGCATGTGCATACATGTGTGTGCTATATGTACATGCGTGCATATGTATATGCATATGTTATGCATGTGTGTACACGTGTGTGCACCCACTCACATGTGCATGCATGTGTGTATGTACATGTGTGCATAGGTATATGTGTATGTATGTGTGTGCATAGGTATATGTGTATGCATGTGTGTGCATGTGCACTCCTGAATAGGATATTTCACAGGTGCTATAAGTGCTCCTGAAACAAGCACTTGATCACTGTCATTTTTTTTCTTGGGTGCCACACAGTGCAGTGTCAGGTATAATTAAGGATTTAAGAAATGCTTCTTGGTAATGGCCCAAGGTCTTTAGCCCCCGTGGGTCTTACACAGTTGTTACATTTTAAGGCTCTAATTTTCACCTTAACATATTCCAGGAAACAATGTAGCACTGCCTTTGTAGGACTCATGGGGGAAGGGGGTGAGTTGTTATTGGTTATTTTCCGAAAGGACTCTGGAGTTGGCCATGCATTTCTGAGGTGGAAACCACAATTATTTGAAAGTTGAGGAAATACTCTTGAACTCATCAGGTAGTTGGATGATTGGCAGAAAAAGAATAAAGAGCACATGATAAATACATCTTCAGTCCCAGTGTTCCCAAGTAGTAAAACAGAGGACAAAGGTCCTTGTTCATGCAATCCTAACACTATGCTCTACGACGGTCTAGGAACTACAGCTGGTAGGAGGAGGATGTTTGTAGCCTAGCTAACAGCACTAGTGACCACTCTGTTCTAAACTGTCTCTCCACCAGCTTAGCTGTCTCCTTTAATGTGTACATTTTCTAAGATGATCGTGAAACACAGAGTTATTCAATCAGTGGCTGATGGTAGAATACCCTTCTCAGACCAATCTTTCAGGTAAGGATAAACCAAGGAACAGAACGAACGGCTTTTTCTGTTTCAGGGACAGATAGGTTGCACTCCTGCCCCTGTGTGTTAAGCAAGCACTCTACCACTGAGTCACACACACCCAATCCCCTCCCTCTTTCCAGAGGCAAGCTGGCCAGAGCACACAGTGCTTGAAAGTAGTGATTCTCAAAGTGGGGTTCTGGGAGCAGCTGCCCCAATCTCACCTGGGACCTTGTTAGAAATGCAAATTATTGGACCCCACCCTAGCCAGACCTACTCAAGCAGAAACTCTGGGGGTGGGACCCAGCCATCTGCATTACTTAAAAAAAAGAAAGAAAGAAAGAAAGAAAGAAAGGAAGGAAGGAAGAAGGAAGGAAAGAAAGAAAGAAAGAAAGAAAGAAAGAAAGAAAGAAAGAAAGAAAGAAAGAAAGACTCTCCACATGACCCTGTTTCCAAGAATGTTGAGGAAGGAGCGTTTTAAACCCAAATTAAGAGAGTTGTATGCAATGATTCTTGCCAAAGTTCCACATCTTTCCCAAGTCTGTAAGTGAGGTTCGAACAAGCCCTAAACACTACAGTCCCCACCTCTGCGAGCTGAGTACACCTCCCTCTACTCTCCAGGAGGCTCCCATTGGGGTGGGCTGATGCTTCAGAGCTGAGCCCCACAAACTCATCTGCTTCCCAGCAGGAGATGCAGAAACACAGAAACGGGGACACAGGGGGGAAAGGATATGGACAATCTTTGAATTAATAGATTTTACTGAAATCCATCAATTTTAATTTTGCGCTTTTGCAAACCCAATATTTAGTACTTTCAAATCATCATGTTACAAGCAATCATCAAAAGAAAACGCTTAATTAAGAATAAATCTTTTCAGGACATTGCTTGCTGTCAGCACAGCTCTGAATGTACTGACAGAGGGCAGCACCTGGAACCCGCACCGCTGGCCCATGTGCCCACATGCTGGCCCATGTGCCCCCAAGCTCATTCCTATTCCCTGACCCCCGGGCCCCTACCCGACCTGCCTTGCAACACACGCACTCCTATCTTTTAGTCACCAACACAAGCATAATTCCACACTGTACGTGGCATTATTGAGACCTTATTTATCCAACTGACCTGAATGTTTTCAAATTCTATTTGCCTGTGCATGGGACAGACTTATTTTTTTCTCAAGAAGGACAGAAAAATATCACAGCACTAGAGGCCCAATATCATTGTACGGTATCTCCCACCATGAGCCAAACCTCCATGCAAAGAAAATGCCAAGTCCCCTCGGAAACTTTTCTCACTTCAGATTTCTGCACTCATCACGACCTATGCCACCCACGTAGTCATGTGCCGTAGCGGTGCAGACTGTCTCCAACATCTCAAAGGCTCGAAAGCTATTTTTAAAGCCCAAATACAATCTAGGCTGCTCTTGTATAAGACACTTTTTAAGGAAAAAGAAATAACACGGCGATTTCTATGTATGTGGGCAGTTAGCCAACTCACCAAAAGATTGAATGCAGCTGTCAATAAGATCATCCAGGCTGGCTCCTTTGGCCAAATGTCCCAGGGACACCATCATTCGGAACTGGGTGATCTGGGCCAAGCTGGGCTGGGCAGGGAGAGGGCTGGTGACTGATTTGGCCTCTAGTCTTGCTTTAGGGCCAGCTCTGGAGCCATGGGAAGGTTTCCTGGGGTGGGGTGGGGGGGAAGAGAGATTCAAGTTAGGAGAGACAGAGCAGCTGGGGGTCTCCCTGGCAGCTCCAGGCTCTGGAGACAGAGGGAAGAGGAGACAGGGCAATGAGTCCCTGAAGCCTGGCTGGTAGAAGGCATACCCCTCCCACTTGGCAGAAGCACTGAACGGACTGGTTGGCTGTTAAAGAGACATCTCCCCAGCAAATGACAAGGTGAGATTCCCTGGCAGCAACAGCTTTCTCCCCACTGGTGGAGGGCCTACTTACTCTATGCTGCCGTCTCTCTTCCAGCAGGGGAGAGGCAGAGGGAGACTGGACATTGGCAGCCCTTAGCTTCTAGCTGCTAGGCTACGGACTTAGGGTCTGAAGGACTGGTACAGTTGGCCTCATTGTCAGCTGGTTTTATTCACTTGAGCATTGCCTAAGATACCGAAGGGCAGGGGCCCTCTGAAACACCCGTAAGGGCCTTGCAGGAGAATTCGAAGACTCAAGGGTGGTGGTTACGGTGGTGACATTTAGATTTCTCAGCCAGCTCTGCTTTTCTTACAAATCTGGATTGGCTTAAATAAATAGTTTCATTTTTGATAACACAAGACATCATTTAGACCAGTAAACATTCTCTGAAGTCCTTTCTTGGGTCCTTAATGAAAAGAGGGGAGGGGTTGGCTCTGAACTCAACTGCCTGCTCTAGAGCTGAGTGTAAAAAATAGCTATTTGCACTTGGAATCTGGTGGATCTTCATCCGCTCACGCTTAGCTTCACTGGGTATGACCTGTTTGATACAAGTCACTCTGTAAAGTGTCTTACACAGTGTGTTTTAGTTCCCCCTATTAAAAAACACACAGAGACCCACATCTATAACCTTTGAAGGTTCAATAATAAAAGGTGGTGTTGCCGATCACTTCTTCGGCACGTACCTAGCCATCCTCTTTCTGTTGCGCCTTTGGCTAATTTATAGTTTACTGTCAAAGACAACAAGTGAAAACCACTCTAGAACTGGAGCACGTATTATACATAAACCAGCATCGATAAACCAAGTACTTAGTCCCTGAGTAGGACATGGCAGTAGGCTGGGGGAGACCACGGGGAAGGAGCCTTTGTAACTACCCTGTAAATTATACCACGTGTCTATTGTGCATTAGTTATTCTTGTATAAAAGCATCGGGAGTTCCTTCATACAAACAGCTCTAGTAGGAGAACCTAAATAAGACAATGAGTGCAACCATGTAACTTCTAGGTCAATGTCTAAAGAGTGCTGAGGGCAAGAAATGTGATGTTCTCTGAGGAATGAAAAGCATTTTCCAGGGACTCTGTGGAAAAGCTTCTCTAACAAGGTGAAAACCTCACTCAGAAGGGGCCAACCATACGCTCAACAAACAAACAAACAAACAAATAAAAAACAGAAGCAACAAACAAACCAACACAACACAAACAAACCTGGACACCTGGGTGTGGAGAAATCAGTTTACACAGAGACAGCACTCTGACCACAGGCCACACCACACAGCCAGACTCCAGGGGACAGTTCTGTTTGCACTTTAGAACATCATCCATCTGTGGTGTGCATGGGGCTCTGTTCCAAACTGAGGTGGGAACGATGAAGCCTAGTTATCTGGTTGCTGGGAACCTGCTAGTCTAAGCCACCGACTCCCAAAGGAGACTCAGGTTGGGGCTGGAGAACTCCATCAAATTCTTGGCCGTCACTGATTTTTTATTCAGGCCCTGAGAGAGTAAGATCAGTGTCTGAGAACAAAATGGTACTCTGAAAACACTAACGGCCCTCACAAAGCGAGTCTCCATGCTCCAGCGACACGGGCATCTGCATTGTGTCTGAAGCTACAGCCCAGAAAGATGCTACCATTTGATGTGGAAACTGAGTCCTAACCATTCTGAGGCTGTATATGGGCTATCTCGGGAGACTGGGCTCTCTCTGGCACTATTCATCTAATAGGTATTTTTTTTTTGGGGGGGGGAGCCTGTGTGCTTACCACCACCCTGGTATTGGTGAGTAGATTGTCAAGGGACTGAAAGGGTTTGTTCAATGTACAATAAAAGTCAGCTCCTTCAGAAAGATGGCTGATCATGGCGAGGCGACATTTTGTTCAGCAGGCCCTTGGAATGGTCCTCAGGACCTGAGAACTGGCCAGTCTCTACACAGTCCTCTTCCAAACACCCACAGATATGTAACAGGGGCATGTCTGGCCACGGGTACAGCAGCTGGCTTCCTTAGCACCATGCCACACTTCTAGCTTGGCTCTCTTCCCTCCCTAGGAACAATCGCAGCTATCCAAACCCGGTCCAGGGCTAAGAGATTCAGAGGACATGAAAACCCACAGAGGGCATGAAAACCCAGGGAAGGGAACGTGTCAAAAGCCAACGGTGCCCTATGGGTTGCAGATACTTCCTCTGTCCAGGCTCTTGACTGCTCGCCATGGAAAACTTTCAGGTCATGTTTTCCGTTTGTCTTTCTTTCTTTTTTAAAACATATTTTTTAAAAAAGAACTTTTTTTTTTTTTTTTTTTTTTTTTTTTGAGACAGGCTTACTATGCAGCCTAGTGGCCCAGAACTCTCTACCTTACATCAGCCTTCTGGGTGCTAGGATTTGCAAGTATGCCTCATCACACCAGGTTAAAAAATATTCCTGCCATCCCACCAGGACGCACCAAAGAAAATAAAAGAAATATCTTAAATAGTTTTCTTTTATGATGCTAGGGACCAAATCCAGGGCTGTCATATGTCAGGCAAGCTTTTTTACTGAAATACTCCCCCCAGCACCTCCCCGCTTCTACCCTCCTCCTTCTCCCCCACCTCCTGTAGAATGGTTATAGATAAGGATTTATACTGGTGGTTCTCAACCTTCCAAATGCTGTGACCCTTTAATACAGTTTCTCCTGTTGTGGTGACGTCCACCCATAAAATTATTTTGTTGATATTTCATAACTGTAATTTTGCTACTGTTGATCGTAATGTAAACATCTGACATACAGGATTTCCTGATGTACCACTCCAGGGGGTTTAAGACCCACAGGTTGAGAACCACTGATTTTAATACAGTACTTTATCATAGGAAGCTTTGAGAGCTTTTTTAGCCATCCCCAGAATGAACAGCTGCTAATTCTACAAAGGCGTGTTTTAAAAGGCAGTAGCCACAATGTTTCTAGTTGAAATTGTGAATTAAATAAAACAAGACAACAACAACAACATCTTGAAAGAAACACATTAATTTGAAGATCTTTTTTTCAGTCCTGTAGCAGCTAGCTCGCACTACCTCCCACCCCCACAGCATGCCGAAGGAAGTTTGAACTGGTTTGGGAGACTTGGTCTCCAAGCACAGCTATCCCCAGGACAAAGGAGAAACATGGGAGACAACCATGGTCTGCTTAGAAGGAAAGGGGTCTTTCACTGGCCACTTCTGCTGAGTTCACCTTCCAGTCCTGCCCCACGCTGTCCACAATACAGAGTTAATTTAATGGACAGATCCACCTCAGTGCAGTGCAAAGCGAGGCTGAGGACCCTCAAGATGACACACTCAGCATGGCATAACCCGGCAGGGAATTAGAATGGGCATGGCTGTATACATAGGTCGGGCATGATGGTGTGCTCATATGTAAGACCACGTGAATGGCGCTGTGAAGGACACAACCTTCTCGGCTCCAAATAAGGAGAGCGGTATCCAGGCAGTTGTGGGATTCTTGTGCTTTGAGGGCAAAAGCTAAATTCCTTGACCCCTTAAAGCCCCTTATTGCTTCCAAGAGCCGGACTCTTCCTTCACTTTCTGTCATTTCAAGATTCTCCCAAACATCTTTCTAGAGAATGGGTGGAGGACTGCAGCTCGCAGACCACTGATTTGGAAACTTTTTTTTTTTTCTTAACGGGCAGCCGAGCCAGCACTGCCACCTTCGCTTGCAGCCATTGCTGTGGGTCGCTCCAGAAAGGCCTGGAGAGTCCACCAGATGGCGCTTCCCGCGCCCCGCGCCAGCAGCAGGTGCCAGGGGGCTCAGAAAGTATGCGAGTGGGAGTTCCCGGGGGGTGACCTGCCGAAGAGCATCCACGGGGGTCGACTGTTGTGGGCGCTGGGTACGTGAAGGCTTGGGCCCAGACCACTCCGGATCTAACCAGGATATATGGCCTTGCCACCTCAACAGCCCCAACGCTCTCTTTCCTCCTGGTCCAAAGTGCTGGGCTCCGGGGGTGTCTGCCTCACACCTATTCTCCCCCAAACTCAGTCCTGACCCGGCTCCCTGATCTTCGGCCATCATCCACCCCGGGAAGCAACTGTTCTCGGACGGAGTCGCCTAGTCCTCGGAACCTGCGCCTTACTCACTGGGAGAGGACCGCAAGGGACACCGCTCGGCTATCCCTCCCCACTAAAGATGCCGAGCTCCCCGAGGAGCCACAGCTACTCACCGCGGAGCCTCTCTCGCCTTGCCCAGGGTGCCCATGGCCGCGGTGCGCTGCTTGCCTGGAGTCGTCTCACCTGGAGCGGCGGGACCGGCTCGGCGGGGAGTGGCGCATCCTTCGGCCGCAGCCGGCCCTCGCAGCCTGGCGCCGGCCACTCTCGGAGCCAGGCGAGCCGACCCAGGCGCACCCGCAGGCACAAAGTTTGTGCGAGCGCGCCCCCTGCGCTCGCTCCCGCGCGACCGCGCGCGCGCGCTCTCTCTCTCTCTCTCTCTCTCTCTCTCTCTCTCTCTCTCTCTCTCTCTCTCTCTCTCTCTCTCTCCAACCACCTGACAGGCGCTGATGTTATCATCAGGGTGGAGGAAACGTGGGGCGCCCTCAGCTCTTCTTTGAATCCTGCCCCCAGTACTTGGTAGCGCCGGGTTTAGGGCCTGAGCCGCCCTCGTTTCTCCCTTCGCCCCGACCGTTCATCTTCCCCAGCTCAAGGCTTAGTTAGGTCCAAGGGCTGCAGAGTGAGCTGCCCTGAAAATGACCCAGCTAGAGTCTTGCAGAAGAGTTGCTTCCACCCATGGTCACGGGTTCCCTGGGGGCTCTGCTGAGACCCCTTCCTGGTTAGCAGTACTGTCTTGTAGGTATCAGTGGGGGCACACAATCGGGTCCGGACAGGGAACAAACCCCCTAAACCTGTGCACTTCATTCTCTTTGGCACATTTTACAAGAGGGGACATAGATGCGTGCACTGCTTCCTAGAAGAGGTGGTGAGCTCCGGAGGAGTGATCCGTGTGGGACAAGAGACAGCTGCTTGGAGTCTGTGGGTGTGGGATGGAGGGGGGGGGCAGCGGGGGATGGAAGTCTGGGGGAGGGGGCTTTCTGACAGTGCCAGTGTGCCAGCAGACGAGGCCAAGAGGGTAGACCTACCAACTACCATGGCGATGTTAGTAATAACAGCAGCTAATGCTGACACAGTGCTTTCCTACGCGTTTCCACACACTACCTCGTTTAAGCCACCCCCCAAATGCAAAGAGGTGACTATCTAAGAGCTAAAGAACAGCAGGTCTCACAGCCAGTAAACAGAAAAAAGAGGTGGCCCAGACAGAGACTGCCTGGCACCTCTGGGTCCCTGTTGGACTGGCCTAATAACACACTCCTTATCGTCACATCCCATAATCTTCCTAGTCACAACGTTCCGGACTTTAAGAACTTCTGCTATATCTCATGTATTTCTTTGTGTTTATGTGCCGTGCGGTCCCAGAAAAGAATTGAGGATCATTTACAGGAATACATAACCTACAAAAAAAAAAAGTAAAAATAAGTATGTGTATATGGGGGGGATAAGGATGATAAGATGGGGTCAGAATTAACATTATTCTAAAAATCACGTACCAATATATACTTCCACATTTGGGAAACAGAATTCAATATACGCTTGCTTCAAGTGTGCCACGCCCAAGAGGAAGGCCTGCTCTAAAAATCACATCCTTACATAAGAAAGAACAACAACCACAGAAAAGTTTCAAAAATCTTCAATTCTTGCCAGAGAGACTGGGATGGATGAAGTCTCTCCTGAGGATGCTCCTGACGATGGCTACCTCGGGGTCACACGGGATGAGGGCAGCAGTGTGCAGGCTGGTTCCCATGAGTGTAGTCTTGGACAAAGGGAGGGCCTCGCCTTACTTTTCTCATAAGGATGGATACCTGTGGCCGGTCAAGAAAACACTCGCTTGAGACCTCCCATGACTTTCTTCTGTCTGCTATGACCTGAGCAACCTGTATTCCCCCAAACTCCTAGAAATCATGGCGACTCCATCCCCCTCTTCATCTCCTGTCATGAGTTAGTGCACTGGAGAGCAAAGGTCTGCTTTTTTTGTACCCCCATCTTGCCCATTTTGCTACTGCTTTTACTGTTCCGATCTGGTACAGACACTGCCTCTGGGGACAGTCACATCCATGAGGGTCTTTCTTCCCACCCTCTCTGAGGTCATTGTTCCTCTTCTTACTTAGGGGTTCTTAATGAAGATCCTTTGCTCAGGTGAGGGACATAGTGTGTGACTCCTTTGCCATCGTACCCACATTTTTGTATATGCTTTTCCTGGGGAGATGGTTTTACTTTCCTTGGCTTTTCTGTATGACCTGCACTTCAATGAGGTGTTTTCATTTTCTTCTTCGGCTTCAACAGGACCCACAGGCCTTCTTTGAGTATCTACACTTAGCATCTAATAGAGTCACCTTCCCCTCCACTGCTTCCCCAAACTACAAACTGGTGTGTTTTCCCATGGTCCCTCACCAGGACAAAAGTCATAGACTTGTAACTGACCTTCCTAATTTTGAGATCTCCTTTCTCTGATTTTTTTTTTTTTTAATTTTTCGAGACAGGGTTTCTCCATAGCTTTTGGTTCCTATTCTGGAACTAGCTCTTGTAGATCAGGCTGGCCTCGAACTCACAGAGATCCGCCTGCCTCTGCCTCCCAAGTGCTGGGATTAAAGGCGTGCGCCACCACCGCCCGGCTCTGATTTTTTTTTCAGGTCCTTCCCATGGTTATATCACCGTGTTATCCCTTTGCTTCCAGACTTTAGGAATTCCCCAATCACCTAGAAAATAAGGTTTGGACATCATAAGCTTTGCAGCTTCCTGGCTGGAGCCATCCGGTAAGCAATCTCGTAGACTGAACTCTGATCACTCCTGAGAGCTGCTCCTTGCTGCACCCTAGGAAGCAGTGTGTTTGCCTGGGTGCTTACTGCTGCCCCCCTCTCTCTTTGCCTGGTTAGCACACAACGTAGATTTATACCTAGGTTATCTAGGACACCGGGTCACCCTAGAGGGCAGATAAGAAGACAGGGCACACAGGCCTCTCTTCAGACCTGGCCGTGTTTGGGGAATCTACATGGCATTGCCTAAGACTTAATCACCCTCCTAAGATGTAATTGCTAGATGCCTCCCTGGTGTCATATGTTGAGAGTCTGGGAGAGAACAAGATGGGCAAGGTCCTTGTGTTCATGAGCTCACGTGTCTAGCACATGGACAGTAACCAAGTCAGCAAATAAACAAATATGTGAGTGTGCTTTAACCCTTTCCTGTCCAGGGACTGCCAACAGCGCCAGGACACCTCTACCCTCATAAAGATACATCCAAGTGTCCCAGTGGGGGTCTTTGAATGATCCTACGTCCCAGTGAAGAAGTCATGGACCTGTAAGACAAGGCCAGCGTGCACGGGCACTCAACCCCAGAGGAGAGGAAAGAGAGGGAGAATGGCATGGAATCAGGTTATGTCATCCTCCGCTAGCCCTGGTTCTGTCCCGGAGGCAGGGATGCTTAGTCTCATTATTTGTGTGATTGTGATGGCTGTTCTACAGTTTATTTATTTATTTGCTTGTGTGTATGTTTGCGCATCACACGCATGCCTGGTGTCCTCGGAGGTCAGAGGGTGTTGGAGTCCACGGAACTGGAGTTATGAGTACTTGTGAGCCCCTATGTGGGTGCTGGGCACCAAACTCAGGTCCTCTGCAAGAGTAGTAAGTGCTCTTAACCACTGAATCATTGCTCCAGCCTCTGACCCATGAGTTTTTATTTTATGTATCGGCTTCTTAAATTTTTTTTTACACAATGTATTTTGATCATATTCTTTCCCCTACCCCAACTAATTTTAAATCCTACCACGCCCTCTCCACCTAAATTCGTGTTCTTTTATTTCTATTTAGGAAAAAAAAGAAAAAGGAAAACAAACCAAAAAGACCAAAAATAACAAAACAAAGACGCACACAAAAATCACGGAGTCTATTTTTGTTTTGGCCTCTACTCCTGAGCATGGGGCCTGCTCAGTGTGGTTATTAGACTCAGTGCACTCTACTGGTGAAAACTGGTTTTCTTTCTCCCCGAAGGCACCAATGGCAAACAGCTTCTTGGTTAGCAGTAGGTCTTCGAACTCACTTCCCCGTCTCTGTCCTGAGATTTTTCTGCGACTTGGGCTTGCGCACATCTCCCGCATGCTGTCACGGTCTCCAGGGACTCACCTAGGAGTCAGCTTTGCTGTACCTGGAAGACGCTCTTCCCTCGGAGTCACCAAGGTCCCTGGTTCTTGCAAAGTTTTCCCTTCTTTCACATAGCTCCCCGAGTCTTGAGAGGACTTTGATATAAAGTTTGGGTTTAGAGCGGAGCGAGCGCTCCAAAGGATCTCACTCTCTGCACATTGTCAGTTGCGGATTCGTAGGTTTGTAAGCACGGTACCATCTCTCTGTGGCTCACCTCAGACCGGGGCCAGGAGGCGGGGCTCCGTGAGAGGTGCTCCTTTGCTTCTGTCTTTCAGACTTCGTCTTTGCACACTTCAGAAGACCCCAGGGAGTCTCTGTCCAGAGAGGGGCTTGGGATGCTCCACTGCTCCGGGGTATCTTCTCCAAAGGAGGGGTTTTGTTTGTATGTATGTTTGCGTTTAAATAGATCATTTGGAGGCCAAACTGGTCTTAAATTTGCTACACAGCTGACCTTGAGCTTTGGATTTCTGATCCTCCTGACTCTGTCTCCAGAGTGCTGACTTTACAGGCACCTACAGATATGTCTGGTCTATTCAGAGCTCAAACAATCTAGACAGTCATTTTACCAACCCATCTATTCCCAAGTCTTGTGGGGGGAGGGGGAGTGGGGGAGCGGTAATGAAGGCCATTGCATGTATTACGTTAGACCACCCCAGGTACAGATCCTAAATGTGGAAACCCATTCTTGTTTTTAGGTGCTTTGAAGATTGCTGTCTGATTCTGTGAACTTCTCTACTAGAGTCTGGTAAATTGCCCTGCAAAAGGCATAGGCAGAAACAGTGTTTCTAAATAGTCTCATGTTTGGTTTCAGTATCTTTGAGCATGCTAACACAAAAAAACACATGATATTTCAATAAACTCTATTATAAAATGAAGAATAGAATAAATGCTATATATGATACCATACCATACCATACCATACCATACCATACCATACCATACCATACCATAGGTTTCAGGATGTCTATTCCTGGGGAGACATCCTGGAGGGAGAGAACAGAGGAGGGCCGGGACCTGACTTCTGCTTTAGCAGACACACCCCCCTCTGTACAGGCACAGGTGGGAGGCACTAGGAGAGGTGCCCCTCATGGTACTAACCCGGTGTATCCACTTTGTTCAAGCAGCAAACAACATCACCTTTTCTTACCAAGGAATGAACTCAGTGGTTAAAAGTATGAGTTTAGACCGAATGTGACTCTCGTCTGTAAGATGTCTTAGTTAAGTGACTCCAAGTAAGCCTGTTCCTCAAAATGGGCTCTATGCCCACTTGAAGAGTCTTCAAACAATCAGAGCATACAGCACGAACTTCGCCCCGGATGCAGTACTGTTAGTGCTGTGACTGCCTCCTCTATGGCAAGGGTGGGTGTTGCCAGAGTGGATGTTTCGTACCCTGGCAAGCGCCGTGTTCACACCCATGGGACACCCCCTCCACTTGTTGGCTGAGGAAGGGCCCCTTTCTCGGAGGAACTTAGATCCGGGCTAAGTGATACATACGGTCAGGAACAGTGTGCTGAGCCGGAAGGGAGAGGACATCAAAGTGGTGGGTGGGGGGTGTTAAAGAAAAGGAATATGCAGAGGTTAGGGAGAGCCAGTGAGTGCTGAATCACAATATTGGGGGACCCCCCTACACACACACACACACACTGTGTATGTATCAGTCTGCTTCTTCCGGCCTTGGCAGAGGTTGGGAGGTTCCACATCTTCAAGAGACTCCTCCAGCTCCTTTCATGCTGCCTCCCCTTTGGGTGTGATTCAATTAACACACACCCTCGGGTTTGCTACTGGGTGCCTGGGACGAGAGGGACCGAGAAAGGGTTGAAGTGATTAAAATTCAACACCGGGCCCCTTTCCAGAGTACAGTCTAAGAGCAATGATTCCAAAGCTGAAACCAGTTTGGTCACACAAACACTATTTTTAAAGCCATGTCGCATACCTCGCTGAACTAATTCTGCTTAACCACTTAGCACCTGTAAAGGTACATTGGCAAAAGCTGGCAAAAAACCAGTTTATAGAAAGATTCAAGTGGCCAGGATCAGCCAAAGGATGTGGTTTTCTGGGTAAAAACAAAGCCAAACAAAACAAAACAAAAAACCCCCAAGCTGCTCAAGTCAATATACATTCAAAAAAAGCATGCGATCAACACAGCATTGAAAGGAAAACACCCGGCAATTTGCAGACCAACTTGCCTGTGAGCAGCAGGGACAGGCGCTGCAGGTTAACGTGGGCAGAAATTGCTCAGACCGGGCTCATCAGCTGGTGTGCCCTTAAGCTATGTAAGGGAACAGTTCCTTTGAGGGGAAGTTACCGTGTGTATGTGTGTGTGTGTGTGTGTGTGTGTACACGCATGTGTGCGTGCTCACATGTGATGTCTAGAAGAAGATGTCCGGTGTCCTGTAGCTTTGCCCTCCACCTTATTCCCTCAAACCAGAGTCTCTCACTGTCGCCGGGGCTTTCCTTTCTGGCCAGAGAGTTCCTAAATCCTCTCATGTGCACCCTAAATCACTCGGGACACAGGCACATGTGTGCCCGTGCAGAGCTTTTAACTGGATGGTGAAGGCCAAAATTCAGGTTGTAACGCTTGGACAGGTACCCCAGCTCAGGGCCGTGTCCCCACACACCACTCATTCTCTTAGCCAATGAAGCCTGAAGGAGTCAATTTCACACCCAAAGACAATGACAAAGGCGTGATTTTACTACTTGATTTTGACATTGGCATTCTAATAGCCAATTCCACTGTGCCAAAGTGGACCCATCCTGTGTAGACTTGAGGTTCTCTTTTTCCTCCCAGTCTGATTCACTGTCATGAGAACAGAGGATGACAATCTTAAGATCAGACAATATTCCCATGAAAATAAAACTTGGGTCACTTTTCTACGTCGGCTTCTTCTGTGCCCTCTGGCATTTGAAGTAGAAAGCAAACGCTGAGTGAGGGCAGTGATCATGAGGTACCTGCGTTCTTCATGCATGATGGATGTTCTACAAGTAGCAGAGTCAGTGCAAGGCTGGATCGTGCAAATCGGGACTTCACTGTTCAGGGGGGAACTGCTGAATGGTCGCTGCAGTTTGTTGCAAGAGTAAGTCGAGAATGGTCTGCATGACTGCCTCGCATGCAGCTGGCTCAAGTATTTTGGTAGGAAAAACTTCTCACTATCACCCCCCAACACACGTACAAAATTCAACGTACAAGGAA